>NC_138166.1:104845024-105410496 GCF_964165515.1 Mesoplodon bidens | reverse complement strand
CAGTGGGTCCTGCTTTTTCCTCCTCCTCCTTCTTTTTACTCTGGGTAAATTTTTGTATGTAGCCCCTCAACTTGAGCAACGTTTTTTCAGCGATTCTCTCTTTCTTTCTTGCATCAGAAGTAAGTACTGGGATTATTTCAACCACTATATAACTTTTCTCATCTTAAAAAAAAACCCTCTCAGCAGTCCCTTTTCCATTTCCTTTGCTGCCCTTTATCATAAAACTCCTAGTAAGAACTGTCTATTTTCATTTTGCTCCAAGTTTTCTCCTTGCTTAATCCATTTCAGTCAGGTTTTTCCCTCCACCCTTCCAGAAAAACAGCTCTTGTCAAGGTCACCGATGACCTCCATGGCTAAATCCAGTTGTCAGTTCTCAGTGCTCATCTTACTTGGCCTTTCAGCAGCATTTGACACGGTAGATAATTCCCTTTTCCTAGATAAAATTTCTTCACTTGGCTTTCAGTACATCGCTCTCTTCTTTGCTGCTGCTTCTCAGTCAGCTTTTGCTGATTCCTTCTCTCAAGTTGGCTTCTAAATATTTGAGAGCCCAGGACTCTGTTCTCAGACTTCTCTTCTCTGGCTATACTCACCACCTACAGTGGAAATCTCATCTAGTCTCATGGCTTTAAATACCATCTATCTGCTGATGACTCTTCTTTTTTTCCCCCTAGCCTGGTTCCTTCCCCTGAGCTGTACACATTTTTACATCCAACTGCCCATTCAACCTCTCCACCTGAGTGAATAATATATGTTTCAAATTCAGCAATGTAAACTCTATTCTTATTTCTACCCCCAAACTACTCTTCTTTTGATCTTCCCTGACTCAGGAAATGGCAACTCTGTCTTTCTAGTTTCTCAAGCCAAGAACCTTATGTTTATCCCTACAAGTCCTGTCAAGTCTGCTTTCAAAACATACCCAGAACTTGATAACTTCTTAACACCTCCACAGCCCAGGTCTAAGTGACCTCTCCTCTATATTATTGCAGCGGGTCCTAACTGGTCTCCCTGCTTCCATCATTTCCTTTTTCTAATTTATTTTCCACACTGTAACTAGAGTGAGCCTTTTGCAGTATGTCAGATCATATCACTACTCTGCTCAGTGGATATTTACTGCCTAGTCCATGATCATTCTCAGTCATATGGCTGCCAACCCTTCTTCAGAAATCCATGCATAGGGGTGATCCCGAGGCTTTATCATCACCTGGAATGGTTTCATTTGAGAGTCTTCAAAATATTTCTACCATGGTCCACAGCTCCATTAGGCCTTTATCTAAAGCACACTTGATCTTTGACTATACTGAGATCTCCCATTCCTTCACCCATCCTTTTTTGCTTGCCATCCCCTAGATCTGATAGAAATTAAAAGGAATTTAATATTAAAAAAGTATCTTGTTCAACTGCTGTTCGTTTTGACATGTGGTTTAATTATTGAATAATCGCCCCCCACCCCCACCTTGATTTGTGAGGCCTCGTGTATGTACAACCACCTGACATGAATTTTTATATGATAGAATCTGTTTCATTGATCTGTCAAGTTTTGGTGTCAGCACACTCTTTAAATGTTTTTGAAGCTTTATATTAATAGTATGTTTTAATATTTAGTAAGGTTAGTAGCCTCTCATTGACTTTATTTTTCAAAATTGTTGGTGATGGTCTGGTTCTTTATAGTTCCATATGATTTTGAAAACAACTTGGTCAAGTTATGAAAAGCAAAATGTCCATGAGGCTTTTTTTCTGGAATGGTTTTAAACTGGGCTGACTAATTTGTATAAGTTAATATTTCATAACACTTTTTATTAGCTAAAATTTTTACTTTGTAATAGATTAAATTCTTTTTCCCTATGAATGCCAAAGATATATCCTGTTACTTAAAAAGATATGCAAAAAATGAATGATCTGTTAAATTTGTTAAATGATCTGTTAAATTTGTTTTGTTTCAGATCTGTTTCCTTCTCTTTGCCATTCTCTACATCGTCTCCTACTTCATCATCACAAGATACAAGAGAAAATCAGGTTAGTAGAACATTGTTATTAAAGCTTTGATTCTAATGCCAAGCGGTCTAGGCATGGTCCATGGCTATATGGTGCCCATCGGCATAGTTAGTATATTCAGTATGCCCGTGATTGAAGCGAGCAGTTGCCTGGTACTAAGAGCCCTAAAAATAACCTCCAGGGAATCTGACTACTCGCAGGGTCATCTTCTTAGACCCGAGCCCTTTTTTATCACCATTCTTATGTTCAACTAAAAATAGTCCAGGGCTCTTTACTTTCTGGGAAATTCCAGAGTTTATGAGGATATTTGGTTCCCTGTGACTGGCTCTGAATTTGAACATACCCCTCATCACCCCCACCCAGTTCTTTCTCTGACTATCAGAATATCTTTTCTTTTTCTGAAGAGGTATAGAATTTAGAGTCTCCGTAATACCATTTAGCATTCAATTATATATTATATTATCCTTTTATTATTTCATATGTATCCTTATCTCACCAGAGGGACCACTGTATCTTTTCTTTTTTTTTAAAATGAATTTTGTGCTGATTAATTCACAGATTTTTATGACAGAGTTTTATAAGTAACCAGTTACTTTACTGACTTCTGTTAAATCTCAGCTATTTCCTAGAAATCACAAGATTTCCACCTGTGATGCTGGGCTAATAGTAGGTGCCATGTGAATATTTAAGGATTTCATATATTAAAGCTTCCTTATGTTATTTTAAACTTGTCAAAATTTTGAAAGAAATCAGGAAATAGTGCTTGCTCTAGTGCACCACTTGGCTCTGTGACTGCACTGAAATACTCCTTGGATTCTATAATCTCTCAATTTTCAAGACCTGGGATCCAAGACAGTATCTTAGCTGGTTTTTTTTTTTTCGTTTTTTTTTTTTTTTTTTTTTGCAGTACGTGGGCCTCTCACTGTTGTGGCCTCTCCCGTTGTGGAGCACAGGCTCCGGACACGCAGGCCCAGCGGCCATGGCTCACGGGCCCAGCCACTCTGCGGCATGTGGGATCTTCCCGGACCGGAGCACGAACCCATGTCCCCTGCATCAGCAGGCGGACTCTCAACCACTGCGCCACCAGGGAAGCCCTCTTAGCTGTTTTAAAAGATATTTTGGCACCAGGTTTCATAGATTATGGACACAGAAGGAGGGAGAGATAGAGAATGAATGAATAATGCATTGTTTTAGGGGAAATCAGGGGATGATGAGCAGGAAAATAGGGTATTTATTAGATGCTTTTTAGAGTAATCATGGGCGAGGGTAATGAGGACCCTGGACCTGGTTGGTAGAGGGTTGGCAATAGAATTGAAATGGATATGAAGCTATTAAAACAGCCTTCAAGATATGGTGGTTGATTGGATGTGGGTACAACAGTATAAAAATTAATTGTGGGGCTTCCTTGGTGGCACAGTGGTTGAGAGTCTGCCTGCCGATGCAGGAGACACGGGTTCGTGCCCCGGTCCAGGAAGATCCCACATGCCACGGAGCGGCTGGGCCCGTGAGGCATGGCCGCTGAGCCTGCGCGTCTGGAGCCTGTGCTCCGCAACGGGAGAGGCCACGACAGTGAGAGGCCTGCGTACCGCAAAAAAAATAATAATAAAAATAATAATAATAAAATAAAAATAAAAATTAATTGTGACTATGTTACAATTAGTTTTATGACTATGTAAAATAGTTTTACGACCAAAGAGACTGTGTCTCTTTGGTCGTAAAAGTGTTTTGGGCAGTCAGTAATTAAGAATGGAGATTGGTCTAAGAGAATGGCCCAAATATGCCATTGTCACTGAAACAGATGGGCGTTCAGAATTCCATAGACCTACGCGCAGAGCCTTTGAGGACAACCCCAGTTAGGCACTGAGGAGAAGGAGGGGCTGGGGTGTTGAGTAATATTTTTGTAATTGGATCATAGTTTCCTTAGCTGGTAAGATTATGTGGGAGGACAAAAAAGATGGCCAACAGCCATGAGAGAGGGAGAGGGTAGGGTGAGGAAGCACAGGAGCAAGGGCCATCTTGCTCCTACTTAAAAATGACCCAGAACTTGGTATATTTCTGTCTGTAACTTGAATGAAATGATGAAGTATCAAGGCAGTGGTATCCAAGGTGGTTTAGGATGACCCAAGAAAGTCCTCATTATTACCATTACTAATAATAGACTCAAATTACAGAAAACTATATGAGTTCTAAAATTCTGAATTTTAATTTTATAGTAAAAAAATTTTTTGGCTATTATCAACCAGAAAATTTCATTCATTAGCAATTTCACTGCCATTGTATAACAATAAACTTGATAGTGGTTCTAGGGTTCTACTGAGTTTTATTTCCTTGAGCACTAAATATTTTGGAATATTTTAATTTACATATGGGAGTTTTGTTAGTCAGGATTTTTTGATCAGTCAAAACACTCTGTTCTTTTTAACATATTCTATCCTATCTGATTTAACGAGATTTAGATTTTGATCTGTGCTGAAATAAACACGGTGCTTTTTGAAAATCATTTCTGTTCAGTAATTGCTTCTTCAAGTTTATATTTTTGTTCATGCTTTTATTAAATTAATGAAACATTTTGTTGGAAGATAATAGAATATTAATACCTTGAACATTTTTGCAGATGAGCAAGAAGATGAAGATGCGGTAGTCAACAGGATTTCGTATGTATTTTAATGCTCAATTGTCTTGTTTCTCATATTCTAAAGTCATAAGTTTTCAAAACTTAATTTTGCCTTTTGGGCAGAAATACGGAAAAAATTCACTTAAACTATTACAGCACCTTTCCTATCCTTGGAAAGCACGTATAAGCAAATACATGGATAATTGAGGCTTGATTATCTCCTGTTAAAATTTGCTTATTTAAGGAGCCAACAGATTTAATCTTCAGAGGATTTAACCAGGAAATGGGCTTAAGATTGGGAAAATTGCTGGGCCAAAGAAAGAAAGCTCTTGGCTGTTTGAATGGCCTTGGGACAGGGAGCAGACATCTATTCTGGTTAATTGAACATTTACCTACTGTGAGCAGGGAGATGGGCCCAGATGGTCCTCTTAGGTTCCTTATAGCTCTCTTTCTGCTTGTGTACGCTGATGATAGAGCCCCACTAAAGGGCAGACGTGAATTCCTTCCCAGTCCTCCAGGTGTGAAGTACTTGTGACATGTGCACCCCTCTCGGTTTAGTCTGCATTCCACTTTTGGTGGTAAATCTACTTAAATGCGTTAGTAGATCAATAATTTGTAAAAAGACAGGAACATATCCCATTGGATTTTACACTTGCATTGTGTTTTATGAAAATATGGCTGTTTCCTTGTGGTGGTGCCGGGGAGCGGCCTCACCTGCTTTACATGGCAGCTGGCGTGGCCTGTCTGAGGGGTTTGGGTTTCTCCCAGCACGTGGTTTTTGCATCATGGTGATGCGGACAGATGTCCCCTTCCTGAAGGTAGATGTGTGTGCCCTTATAAATTCAGGAAGGGGAAGTGTGGAGGAGAAGGTCACCTGGGAGGGCAGCTTTGACCTAGCCTGTCCCCCTACCTGCCCCACCCACTGGTATGTTTGTCTCCCACTGCCTTTCTTCCCTTCTGTGGTGGAGTGAGTGAGAACCGAGGAGTCAGGCAGAGCTGGGTTCACATTCTGAGCTCAAGATTAACTTGAGTTCAGAAGAGATTGAGAGAGATTCCTTTCCTCCATATGTGAGCTCGAGCTACCACCTGCTTTGTAGCATGTTGTGTGGATTAAATAACACACGCAAAAAAAAAGTCGGGGGGTGCTCGGTGCGCGGCAGGTGTGAGCTCAGGGTTGTTGTACTTCTCCCCCAACCCCCTTTCCTTGCCCGCCCTCCTCCCACTGAAGAGGAAGGAGCAGAATGAGATGCTGTGCTTAAAGGAGGAGAAACAGTGGCCCAGGGTTCTGAAAGAGTTCAGACAAGTCCCCAAGGGTAGGTGATGGCCAGCACCATCCGGCCACCTGAGGGAGGGAGGGTTCCCCGCGGCTTCCTGCAGCCCCGCGTCAGGCTGAGGAGTCTTTCCCTGGCCTCTCTCACCTCCCTTTAAACCCACCTTTGCTTTCTCTTTTGCTCCTTAAAGGCCTTCGTTCTGTCCTCTGTTTGTATCCACTCATGCCCCCAAATTCACTCTCTCTGTTCTTTTCAACCCTGCATTACATTTTCTCTCAGCTGGTTGTTTGATTTGATTTGGATCAAAGCGCCTAACTGGTGAAACTGCTTTTAAGGATGGCTTGTCCAGGCAGGAGGGAGGCCTGGTGCGGGGGTCAGAGCATGAGGGGGTGACCTGGTGTTGACTCCCAGGATTTGAGAGGAGAGAGGGATCCAGGCACGATGTTGTCCCAAGGGGGTGAAGAGGGGCACCCACTGCGTTGGGGAGTGCTCTGGCACGGGGACTCAGAGCCCACGTAGGGTGGGAAGGGTGTCCCTGGTGGATGGCCTGGCCTGGCTGTCAGTGCTCAGGTGGGGAGGGTGTTCACAGGGCAGGGCAGTCCAAAATGGGGCTCACCTGGGCACATGGTGCCTCTAGGGTGAGGGGGTCAGTGTGGCAGGAGGCTGTTAAAGACAGTGGGGACCACTTACAGTTAGGGAAGCGGGACAACGACAGTGAACACTAAGCAGTTGTGGTGCGGTTGGAGGTTCTGTGTGGACTCAGGTTTTTCAGAGTAGTTGCTGAACCTAGTCTAGATGTAAAGTATGGGTACGTGTACATGTTTTTATGCACATGTATACCTAGTGCATACTTACGCCCCCTAGAGCTGCCTGTCCACTGCCTGTCCATGCTCACCTGGGAGCATGACACCGCAAGAGCAAGGAGTATATTTAGCGCCTGGATTTTTGTTTCCACTAAAAGGAATCAGTGCTCCTTGGGGGGAAGGCTGATGGCAGGGCTGGGCTAGGGAAAGTTCCAGGCTCCTTTCGTCCATCTTGTAGCGCCACAGTGCAGGGAAGTGCTCAAGAGTGATGGCGGCACATCACGAAGACAGGGAAGCCTTCAGGGGCTTTCACACTTACTCAGGGACAATCTGAGCATCACAGTCAGGATCGTCATGGATCTAACACAGAACAGAGCAGAGCAATCCTGAGTCCACACAGATAGAAACCAACAGGTGAGTAACTTATTTGACAAGGAACAGGATATTTTCCTAGTTCCAAACTTAACTTCCCACAAAGGGAAGAGGAACTTCAGAGTGGAGAGCCTTGGCAGACGGCACCTTGGCCAATGAGCAGAGACCGCGACCAGTAATGGGGCAGACAGACATCCTAGGCCACCTGGTAGCCTGTAGAGAGGAGCGTGAAGCATGGCGTCTGTGACTTTCCTGCCTTGTGGACATGTCAGACTCCACAGAGCCAAAGCTGGCTCCCTCATCTCCCTTGGCAGCCCGCTCAGCTGCAGCCGTCGCCGTCAAAGCTGATGTCACAGCTGATGGCTGCTCCACCACTCCCATTCTCACAAGGTGGTCTTGGTCATCCCTGAGCCCTCTCTCATCCCGCACTGGGCAGCCCTGTTGGCTCTGTCCTCAGAATCTGATCCCTTTCAGAAGGCGACATTTCTGAGGTTGCCTTCAATTCCGAGGCGTGCTGTTTCGTAGTTGTGTAAGCAGTGACGGCTGCCATTTTCTGACTTGACCCAGGGCCTTACCTTGAGGACCCCTTCCCAGCATTTAACTCTGTCCCATCAGCCTTTTATGGATAGTTCTCCTCACAGCTACTCAAGGGCAACAGGGAGCATGGTATTACCTTTTTTTGTATGTCTAGGGCCAACATTGGCAGGCAGATTCTTAACCACTGCACCATGAGGGAAGTCCCTAGAAGGTTTTTGACGTAAGATCCAGTATTATATTTACAGTGACCATATATGTTTAGGATTTTCTGGGTCACTTTTGATTTCAAAACTTCATCTGTTTGCCCTCATAAGCTTACTCCTTGGTCAGATTACATCTCCCAGCTTTAGACCTGGAAGCCATGGTTAGCCTTCACTGCTGCATGCGAGTCAGTGTCATGAGCACCAAGAGAGGAGGGACTGACTTTACTGAGAGGAGCGAGAAGGGAGCCGCTGAGGAATGCTTCACGGGGCAGATGACGAGGAGGGGGGACCCGAGGGAGAGGGCCGACTGTGCCCAGGACACGGGGCCAGAAAACCCACTCACGTTGGGGGTACGAGGAGGTTAGGTAAGCATGCCTGTATGTGGGAATCTGTCGTGGCCAGAGGAGCCTGGAAGGGCAAATTGGGAGAGCTGTGCGGGACCTGGAATGGGGAGATCGTGGATGTGGTCTTAATTTTCATGTTGGAAGAAGGAAGGAATGGTAGCGACAGACTTGTGAGGACAGAAAGGAAGGTTGCTTGAGGCACTGGTGGGTAAGTGCTGGAGATGGCAGTGGGCCTGGGGCGAGGGTGTGTCTCTGCTTTTCCCAGGAAACGTGTTGTGCGTTCAGCAAAACCCGTTTGTAAGGCTCTTTCTGTGTCTGAACTGAATTGTATTTTTGGTGTGTATCATATGGTCTGCATTAAAAAATTTACTAGTGATTTACTGAACAGGGGAGGTTTCATGGTAATTTGCAGCTTTTAAGTAGGAAAACGCTTCTGTTGGTCGCCACAAGATGGCATTGGCTTCAAAGTTACTCTATTAGATGTGTATTTTGAGCGTTTAGTATTATTTTTTCTTATATCTTCTTACATGTATTTTCACATTCTTTCTACATAAAATTTAATGGAATGAATATTAAATTAAGGTTTCATCTCTAATGTCAGTGAGGTTCCCTTTTCCTTTGCCATTTTAGTCTTTTTAAATAATCTTTAAAAAATTAGGTATAAAATTTTAGACATTTCAGACGTGTAACTGAGAAAGAGAAAGCCCCTTGTAGTCCTACTCTCCTAGGAATTGTTATATATTATGCTAGGTTTTAAAATATACCTCTATTTTCCTGTGTGTAAATATGCACTTTGTGGGGGGGGCGGGGGGAGAGCATGTTTTATATTTATTGTCCATGCTTTTCTTCGTGTTTTTATTTTTAATTTATTTTAGACATCTTCCCATATTAGTACATATTAGAGATATCTTATTTCAAAAAATGAAAAAATTGTGTTTTAAATATTGTTTAATATATAATTCTAATAGTTGCCTACAGTTTACTATATAGTTTATTTAACCTTTACCCATTTTAAGAGGTGGTAGACCAATAGGTTTGTAACTTTCTTCTTCCTGAAATAACCATTTTCACGTAATTCTTTTTTCATACTATGCTCACAAGCATTTTTTCACCTGAACCGGTTTTTGTGTTACTGTTAGCATATATTGCCATAGTTGTTAATTAAATGCAATTGTGAAATAAATACTTAAATTTAAAAGAGGAATGAGACTACAATGTATTCTTCATAAAATGTGCGAAGTATTCTGTCTCTAGCGTATGTCTGCTTTAGGCCGACTCTTTAGACTTAATGGTTTTTTCACAGAGTAAGTTTTAGAGTTGGTCTAGTTTAACTTCCAGGACCATATGTATATCACTTGTCTTCCAACTACATATACTCAATGAAATGCATATGTAATTCTTTTTGGATTTAAAAAATTTAAGAGTTTTGATTCTATTCTTTTTGAATTACTCCCATATTCTTTGCATTTTCCAACCACTGGTGACAATGATGCTCTTCTCTTCCAGGTTGTTTCTGAGCACGTTCACTCTAGCAGTTTCAGCTGGGGCAGTTTTGCTTTTACCCTTCTCAATAATCAGCAATGAAATCCTGCTTTCTTTTCCTCAAAACTACTATATTCAGTGGCTAAATGGCTCCCTGATTCATGGTTAGTATATATTGCTTAATATAATCACAATTAATGTTTTAATTTTCTACTGTACTGTATTTAAAATTTTTCCTTTTCTTAGTTTCTTTAATAATTGGCATCTTCTTTCAGTAAACCATTTGAGTCTTTAGTAAAATCAGAAAACCAGATTTTACTTACTATTCCTATTCGTAGTTAGTTGTGAAAGGCTTTTCTATAAGAAGCAGTTTTTATACTGACTGTGATTTTGATAAATACAGTTTCATTTAAATATTTAGCAAGAGAATTTTGGTTTATCTGGATATGTCAGAAGAACTCAACCTCCATTTAGGATCTAAAAAAAAACCCACCATAGTTTCTGTTTTGTTTATTTGCTGTTAGTCATTTCATTTATTTATTTCTTTAGTTATTTCAAAATGCATGATAGAAGGGGGAAAACTCTTTTGTCATGGACAAACTTTAAAATTAATGTGGTTTAAAAAAGTAATGACTTATTTTGGCAACATGGTATATTGCCTTGAAGCAAAATAGACCTGAATTCCAATCTTGGCTCTGTCATTTTCTGGACATTTTTAGTGAGGTAGGACATTTTAATTTTAATTTATAAAATAAATTTAAAAATCTAATACACATATCTTTTTTATATGTTTCATTGTCTTTTGCCCACTTTTTTCATATTGAATTATGTTATCTCTTTATATGTGAAATACATCAGCTATTTATCAGATTTTTGTAAATATGTTTTTCTAGTTTTTAGTTTAATTTTGTTTTTTTTTGGTTACAGAATTTTTGCATTTTTATGTTGTCCAGTCTTTTTCTTCCTTTGATTTCTCTCTTTTTGTGTTTAGGAGATCCTTTCCCTTCGTGAGATGTGACAAATACTCTTTTTTTTCTTGTTCTTTTAAAAATGGTTTTGTTTACACTTAACTGTTTAATCCATCTGGAGTTTATACAGATAACTACCTTTTTTCTTACCCATTTGTGTGTGTTTAAAGAAATACATGTTTGCTGTAGAAAATTTGTAAAACAAAATTTACAGTGAAGAAAATTAATATTACTCACAATCCTACAACCCAGAGAACTACTGTGGATCCTGTGACCTAAACCCTTCAGTGTTGTGTGAGTGCACGTGTGAACACATAACCAAATAAATAATGAAATGGAACCCTACTGTACTCACGGTCGACTTGTCTTTGCACCCATCATCATATAGTGGGGAGGTTTCCATGCCTGGAGTACTTTTCTGTGCTATTTACAATATTGCCTAGAGCCATTATAATCATGAATTGTTCCCAGGCTTTTAGTTTAAAAAGCTACATTGCACATCTTTACAAATAAATGTTTGTGTTTAGGACAAATTTCTGCAGTTTACTTTCCCAGTAAGCATACTTTAAAGGTTTTTGAAAAGATGTTTCCCAATTATTCCTCAGAAAAACTGTCTGATTTTTGCTAGCAGTTCCACTTTCATGTAGTGTGTGAGCATCTCTGTTCCCCAAATGTATCTTCACCAATTTTGGGTGTTAGTTAAAAAAAACCTACCAATTCAATAGATGAGAAATTTCCATTTTTAAATTTACCTTTCTTTAATTACTAGTGAGGGTGGACATTTACAAAGCACATTTATAGGTCATTTGTATTTATTTTTTAGTAAATTGCCTCCCTGTATTTCCTTTGCCCATTTTTGCAGTGTTTTTAAGCATTAGCTATCTATCAGGTTAATTGCAAACATTTCCTTCCCAATTGTCCTTTAATACTGCTTATCCTGTTTCTTGACAAGAAGAATTTTAACATATTAGTCTATCACATACTTTACACTGGGCTTGTGGTTTCTGTCAGGCTTCAGAGTCATTGATGCTCTGAAGACCAAATGAATTCAGTAAACTTAGGACTAATAAGTGAATAAAGAGAAATTACTGCATTTTTGTTGCTTAGCAATTGAAAAACTCAAGCAAATTAAGGTTGTTACTGAAATTGACACAAAAAGTAAGCCATCTGCTGAAAAGTCACTATGAAAGGCAGGAAACAACCTGGAAAGTAATGGTGAGTTGAAAAATATATTTATCAGGATTTTTCTGGTGGATTATTTTTAGGTGACGGTGCTGTGTGTTATTAACCGATACATAGATAATATATGATTTACAAATGTTTTTTGCATATGTTGTCTGAAACGTTTGTCGAAGACTATTCCCTCTGGCCCTAGCTTTCTGTAAGGCTGTGGGTTCTGTGGGCATACATTTTTGAGGGTTGAGCTCCAGGTGTTTTCACTGGCAGTGCAGGCGGTCTCACGCCAGGCTAACTAGTATTATGAGTGAACTGGCCTTTGTTTCCAGTTTTACTAAATAGAAATTGTATGATATACTTAATGACCTTCAAATACTCTAAATCAGAGCCATTTCTTTTATTCTGTTTATGGACTGGAAGTGAGAGATACCAGTATATGACATGCTGTCTATTTAATGCTGGAGGCATTAACCTTGGAAGTAAATGTATTTGTTTGTGTTGGTTATCTTTCTCATTATAGTGTTAAGGGGTGTAAGTTCAGGCCTTGTACCTTGTTTATAAATCAGGACTTAGAACAGTGCTTCCCACATAGTGGTAGCCCAGTAAACATCTGTTGAGTGAGTAGATAAACTATAAACAATAACTTTAACCTCCAGGGGACCACATCAGCTGAAAGTTGGGGAGCTAGAGGAAGAGCCCTCTAAGTTATATCATTGCTTCTAGATGTATTCTCAGAAATTGGTCTTGGGAAGCCTAAGCCGTCAGCTCTGGACGTTGTTCTTGAGGGTTTTATGACCCCTGACTTCGTTTCTGCTTCTAATTTTTTGGTAGATCTGTATCCTTTACTGCATATAGTGAATTTCATAAAGCTTCCTATTTATCTTTCTCTTCTGAATTCATAGTTTTTTTTTTTAACCTTGTGGATGACATCCAAGGGAGTGTTTATTTCCTTAGATTGTCTCGGGGTTGAAGATTTGTCAACCTCAGATATGCTTGCTTCTTTGCTTTTAAAAAATTATAACAATTAATGGGGCCAAACTGTCATAAGGGAGACCCAGGAGAGCCCATGGGATAGTTCCAGTATGAGCTTGAAGGCCTCAGTGGTGACAGTAGCCAGGTCAGCTTTGGAGAGTGTAAGTCTGTGTCGCTGAGCCTATGCATAACCTCCATCCCTGCCACCATGGCCACTTTTTTCATGAGCTCATTGGGTGATTACAGGGGTGGCTTGGGAAAGAGGTTGACTGGAATCTGTAGAGCTAGGATAAGGTAATTCTATCCACTTTAATATTAAAATCCTCTGCTGAGGTCCCCCTTTAATGAGCAGTCACATGGGATACAAATATCTTCACCTTTTTCTTTTTTCCCATTTTCAGTGGTCTATCTGCATACCTCTTCTCCAAGTTTCCTTGTTACCAGTTTTCCAATTATGTTCCTTCCAAGTCCCCAGCATTCCAGCCAAGCCATTGGCCAATATGAATATATAATTGCATGTCTGGCCATTTTTCCAAGCAAAGTGAACAGTCAGGTACACTGCCCGAAGTCCTGTCCACCTGGAGGATTCCCCTTCACCACTGTCCTTTGGAGATGTCCCAAGGAGGGCTGTAGTGCTGCAGCTGTCCACTTGGGGGCGGTGTCTGCATATTGTGCAGAGCCGTCTGTGAGTCAGGCCCAGACTTCTCTTCCTCTGCCAGCTGATCCGGAGGAATCCCCACGAGGCCAGGGGAGAGAAAGCAGAGCAGCAGGAGTGAGGACCGTGGGCACCTGGGCCACTTCTTCATGTGACTTACTTGTGCCTGCAGGGCCCGCTTGGGTATGATCATGTATATACCACCTCCATCTGACTTTGGGTTGTTGCTGTGCACCCCCACATTATGGCTTGGTGGGCCGGATAAAGATAACACCATCTCATGATGGGCAGCTCAGGTCGCATGGTAGCTTGGTGGCCCACGGTCAAGTCTCTGCTAAGGCCCAACAGCAAACCAATAGCTGTTTCTCAGAAGGAAGGTAGTTATCTGCAGGGGATGGCAGGGCTTTGCTCCGAAATCCTAAGAGCCTTTGCTGTGATTCACCTCTAGGGGCTGCCATACTGTCTGCTGCCGATGCTTCCAGCACCACTGGATCTGCTGGATCATAAGGCCAAGGGTGGAGCAGCTTGCATAGCCGCCTGGAGCTGCAGAGCTGCAAAGCCTTCTCTTGTTCTGGGCCCCACTCTAAACCAGCAGCTTTTTGGGTCACTCAGTAAATGGGCTAGAGTAACACAACCAAGTGAGGAATATGTTGCCTCCCAAATTCAAAGAAGCCCACTGAGCATTGTGCCTGTTTTGGTTGTAGGAGAGGCCAGATGCTGCAGTCCTTAGAAGGGATATCTTGACATGGCCCACACCACTGGACCCCTAGAAATTTCACTGAAGTAGAAGGCTCCTGAATTTTTGTTAGATTTATTTCCCACCCTCTGATATGAAAATGTCTTACCAATTAGAGCGGTGGCTACTTCTCACTCACTCGGTCTCATTAGCATAGTGTCATCAGTGTAGTGGAGCGACATGCAATCTTCTGGAAAGGAATGGTGATCAAGATCCCTGCAAACTAAATAGGTCCAGAGGGGTGGTATATCCCTGAGTTAGGACAATGAAGGTGTATTGCTTGCCTTGCCAGCTGGAAGCAAAATGCTTCTGGTGGGCCTTATGGACAGGGATGGAGAAAAAAAGCATTTGTCACATCAGTAGCCGCATACCAGGTACCAGGAGATGTGTTCATTTACCCTAGCAACTAAACCAAGTCTGCTATGGCAGCTACAATTAGAGTCACCACCTGGTTAAGCTTACGAGAATCCACTGTCATTCTCCAGGATCCGTCTTTCTTGGGGATGTGGGAATCACTACCCCTCATCTTTCAAGTCCTTGATGGCTGCACTAATCCCTGCATTACCTTCAGGAATGTGGGATTTCTTTTGGGTAACTATTTTCCTAGTTAGAGGCAGTTCTAGTGGCCTCTGTTTGGCCTTTCTTACTATAATAGCCCTTTCTCCACAGGTCAGGGAACCATTGTGGGGATTCTGCCCACTTTTGAGCATATCCATTCCGATTGTGCATTCCAGAGCTGGGGAAAGAACCGTAGAACAGGTTCAGGGACCCACTGTGAGACGTGTGAGACCTGAGCTGAAACTCTCCTGACTACCTGACCTCCACAAGCCCCTGCTCTGACTGGGGTGATGTTTTGGGTCCCCTGGAGATAGTGTCAGTTCAGAGCCAGATATGTTTTGTGAATTTGTACTAAAGTCTTTGAGGACTGGGAACATGTCTTAAATTCTCTTAATCTCCCATGAGGCACCTGTCCCAGTTCTTGCACACTGAAAATGTTCAATAACGATTCATTGATTGGATGAGTAATAGTTATTAATTGTATCATTAGGAATACTTTGGTAAAAGTAGACTTAATTTGAAAAGAAATTTAATGGCTTATTCTAAAAATGATTTATCAATATGGAACGATTGTGCCGTTAATGTGTGAATCACATGAGGATTAGAGGCTAAACTATGTGTCAATAATGCTTCGGTATGTGTAAATATATTCAGTTTGGCTTAAGTACAGTGTTTGGATCTTGGACATGTGTTTGAAATGTTATGTGTTAACTATATTACCTTGGAATGCCACTTCACTTCTCTGGGCTAGAATTAATAAATTACATTAATAAATAATAATATAGTTTATTATAGGATGATACAAAAGGGGCAGATATGGCAAATTAAAATGATGGCTAAAATTTGTATTGTTATTTTTATTATTATAATTATAATTTATTATTAGAATTAAAATAGAAAAAGCATAAAAAATGGACAGAAAAAAGAAAGTATCTCTTTGTATTCACTTTCTGTATCTTGACTACTGTTAAAAAAATTAGTAGAAAAATATGAAACTCTTTAGTTCCATAAATTAAAAAATCATGATTCACCTGCTTAATGGGTTTTCCTTTTTGAGTGATGAGAATGTTTTGGAACTAGATAAAGGTAGTGGTTGCACAACATTGCGAATGCACTAATGCCACTGAATTATTCATTTTAAAATGGTAATTTTATGTATGTGAGTTTAAAATTAATATAAAAATGAAACATCGATACATCTTGGGGTGTAATTAAGTTGTAGCCTTAAATAAAATAAGGAAATAATTCTTCAGTTTTTGAGGTATTTTCTCTCAGTGGGGCCCAGTTTTTGCTAAGCTATCCATACTCACTTGTGACCAGAGACACACATTTAGAACATGATTGCCCGTTTTAAGATTCAGCCTGTTAAGAGATAACCGCAGTGAATCTGACTTGACTTTGCAAGGTATGTGTGCTTTATTTTGATTTGTCAACGTGAATAGCCAATACGCTGTTTTGGACATGATGAAGGATCAGTACAAAATTCATCTTTGTTTTATACATTTTCAAGTCCCACAGAAGGTCAGAAAGTTCAAACTTTTAGATTATAAGCAATTAAACTTAAAAAAATGAAAAATAAGTATTATGTTCACTTATGTATAAATATTAAATCAAAAGTCAGTTCTTAAGATATTTTAAGGTACCATTGTTAATTAAATGTTACTAACAATTTCTAGTTAATTGGTCTCAGTAGTTCAGTGATTCGTTATAATGTGCATCACTATAGTTACTGCATATTTATTGTTTATAATAGTAAAAATAAAAAGCAGTCTACGTAGGAAATTTGCTTAATTAAATTTTGGTAGATCCAAACAGTGGAATGCTTTTTTGACCATTATAGATGATGATGATGTAGATGAGTATTTGTTGATATAGAAAGATGTCGAAAAAAACGTTTTTCTCTGGGTGGTGGGATTATATGATATAAAAAATTTATATTTATAAACGAAGTTTGTTTTGGTGCTTGCCTTGTATAATATTTCTATAGTAGATGTGTATTGCTTTTTTGTTATAAGAAAAAACTTAAAAAGTTTAATAGCTTATTGCTATAATCGTTCTTTTTTTCCCTTCTAAGGGAAAAGCTTTTGCATAACCAAAAGCTATTTTAATTCTGAAGTTCTCACAATACTCACTATTCAAAAGCAAACTTGCAGTCTTTCCTTTAAAGCTTATGCTTTCTTCATAGCATTTTTAAAATTATGTGTCACTTTTTGACAATTGGATTAGATTCTTAATTCCAGTGAAATATTGGTTTTAACTTAGTTTTGTTATTTTGGAAATTATTGAATATAGCTGAACTCGGATTAATTTTCTTATTTAAGTTCATGAAGTTTTTTGTGTGGTTAAAAAGTGATAGATTATTTGCTTCATAGTGTTGTATATTGTATTGAAATATTTTGTGACGCCAGCAGATGGAGCTAGAAGGTAATGCATCCATTGGTGATCTGGCAATTCAGTTTGGTTTGCTTGGGTTTTAGACTAATTATTCTGGGAATATTAAATAACTTTTAAGTTTACATACCTCTTTTGGGGATAGACATTGAATATCTTTCAAAAAGATTGTCGTTGAAACTGATTTAGATAAACTACAAGGTTTCTGAATTTTTAGGGTTCTACTACCATGTTGGAGAGCACATAATTTTAGCTTTCTGAAGTAGAGAAATTTAGCTAACATTTCTTTTTATTTTACAAATTAATATATAATAATATATAATACAATAAAAGTGGTGGTAGTATGTATTTATGTGTATTAGCTCTAATTTTTTATTTTGGAATGTTTTATCAAAATTGTAGAATATTCTTAAGGGATATTTATGTGTGTATGTCTGATGTATGTTTGAAAAATGCTGGAAACTTACTAAGTTTTACACAGTTTCCAAGAATAAAATGGCAACTTAGGAGTGTACAGTAGCTTTATTATTTTTCTATATATTAAATGTTCTTCTCATAGTAACTTTAACTTTCTTATACGTTGCAAATTTGATAATTAAATGAGCATAAGCTGCGTCTGAAGCTTTCACACATATTCTGGCTAATAAAACTTAATTTTTTGCATTGAATTATTTAGACTGAAAAAAAGCTGGTTATTTACATAGATGATTATATTGTTACGTAGTATGTTAACTCTTAAATTCTTTGTGTTAAGTGAATTTTTCTTGCAAAAGTAAATATGGTGGAGGTTATATCTCTTTTTGCAATTGTGGTTGATAAGACCATCAGCAGTAATGTTGAATCTCCTGGAAAAAGGAAAGTGGGGAAAATCAAAAAAAAATTTTTAATTGTATGTATTATATATAAAGTTCAGTATATAAAAGAAGGTATCTAATTTCATTGCAAACTTAAATGAGTTGTTATTCAGAATCTTTGTGATCATCCTGATCATTTTCTTCACTTGTTCAGCAGATTGCTGCTTGATAATATCTGTTGATAAAGATTTCTTTATATAAATTTTCATAACTATCTTCACTTTAAGTAGGTTGGTTAGTCAGAATAGATACGTTTACTGATATGTGATCTTTTGCCTATAAGGCAGACTTCTGTTTTTTAACTTGATTTCCAGAGAAGAATTTGAATTTGTATTTTTCACTACATGAAAGGGACACATATGATTAGAAAGGTAAATTCTGGAAGTATGTATATTTAGAGCTCGATAACAATAATAAAGTCTGTTTTTTACCATGGATGATAATTGATTGTTTCAAATTACAAAACCTAAGTAAATTTTTTTCCTCCAATTATAAAATTATAATGAATCATTCAAGGGTTTATATTAATGGTTGCAAATATTTGAGAGCAATCTTTGAAGCCCCTGCCACGCGATAATTTGTGATTTTGCAGAGGCTAGAATATGAATTGTGCTTAGTGATGCTAGAAAATAAATAGGCTGAGATCTGTGGCTGATGAGGGGCCCAGCTAGCATCTCCACCTCAATTAAGCTTTGCCGTTCTCTGCCTTTTCTTAGGCATTTTGTGGGGAAGTTATATGACATAGTGAGGTGAAGGATTTTGAGTTTCACAGAGGAGTTTAAATTTGTGTCTTTATGTGCTCCTTATAGAAAACTTAGAATATGTAGGCCAGTGGGAAGAAAAAATCATCCATAATTCCACTACATTACACTGTTAATAATTTGGTTTATTTCTTTGCAATTTATTTTCTGTGCCTATTTTTTGTCATTGTTGTTCTCATATATTTTTCATGTCATATAAGTATACAGATTGTTGTTATGTACTTTTTTTTGGTGTAATTAATGAGAATCATTCATTAAGGAAAGGGCTGAGACCTAATTTTAGCTGTAACTCATATCACTTTTTTGTCTATCTGGTCTGATTGCTGATGTGCATTGGAATTTTACAGGGTTTTGGACCATTTGCATTATGTTGAGACAGGGCGGGGAGAGGCACTGACATTAATTTAACATTTTGGTATGTTATTTCTCTTCTGTTCACACGTGATCTATGAGTTACGTTATAGCCCATTTTATACATGAGGAAACAGGATGACAGAGTTGAAGTCCCTTTTCCAGGTCACGTATAACTGATAGTTGCAAACCCAGGCTGGTCAGACATAAAGTGCGGCCCCCCACTTAGACATCTGCTGCCGCATCTTCACAGTGTGAATCCCTTGTTGTGCACTAAGTACACAGAATACATTCAATAGTTTATTGAAGTTGGATTTGTTAAAACCGTTCTGTAGTTGAAAGATGTTTTGGTATCGTAAGGCTTGGGTGTACATGTACACAAAAATATAAACAAATGTAGAAGTGTTAGTTCTGTTTAAGTGTCTTACAAACTGGTCAGAAGCTCAACTAAGCATTTTGTTTTACACAGATGGGTAGAATTAATGGGCTGTCATATTCTCAGTTTAAACATTTCCCTTAGTAAAATCTTATGAAACTGATGTTCTCTTTTTGGCAAACAAACAAAAGACCCTCAGCTTAGGGTCTCATGGGCTGAAATTAAGGTTTTCACAGATTTGTTTTCTTTATTGGAGGCTCTGGGGAAGAATTTGCTTCAAAGTTCATTCAGGTTGTTGGCTCAATTTGGTTCTTTGTGGTTGTAAGACTGAGGTCCCCATTTCCTTGCTAGCTGTTAGTCAGGTGCCAATCTTTGCCCTATAGGCTGTCTGCCTCTTTTCTCAGGTTTTCCATGTGATGCCCCCTCCAGCAAAGTTGTGTCAAGTTCCTCCCTGTCTTACCCTTCTGCTGCATCTCTGACTCCTCTTAGAGAAAATTCTCTGCTTTTAAGGGCTCCTTTGGTTAGGTTGTACCCACCTGGCTAATCCAAGATCGTTTCCCCCTCTCTCTTTATTAAGGTCCATAGCCTTAATTATATCTGCAACATCCTTTTTTGCCATGTATATTGGGTTGAAAAGTGTTTTCTCCAAATTCGTGTCCATTTAGAACCTCAGAACGTAACCTTATTTGGAAATAATGTCTTTGCTGATATAATTAGTAAAATAAGGTCATAATGGATTAGGGTGGGCCCTAGTCCGATAACTAGTATCCTTATAAGAAGATAAAACAGAGACATTCACAGGGGAGGAATGTGAAGACAAAGGCAGAGATTGGAGTGATGAATCGACAGGCCCAGGAATGCCAAATGTTACAGGCAGCCACCTCTAAGGAAGGATTCTTCCTTAGAACCTCCAGAAGGAGTATGGTCCTGCTGGCACCTTGATTTTGGACTTCTAGCCTCCACAACTGTGAGAGAATAAATTTCTGTTGTTTGAAGGCATCCAGTTTGTGGTACCTTGTTACAGAAGCCCCAGAAAACTAATATACCTTGTAACATATTCACTAATATACTGTATAACAATTCCAGGGATTAAGGCATGGATACCCTTGGGGGTTCACTCTGCCTACCATGAGACTTCAGCTGAGTACAAAGCAGGAAAATACAACCCATAATGAAGAGAAAAATCAGTCAAAACTTACAGTTGACGCAGATTCAGAATTAGTAGACAAGAGCACTGAAACATTTCTTGTAAGTATTTCATATGTTCCAGAAGCTGGAGGAAAGACTGAACATAACTGAACATATTGAGACATAAAAGATGTAAAAAAAGAACCAAATAAACTTCTAGAGATGAAACCTGTAATATCTGACATGAAAATATATTGGATGGGATAAAAGCAAATTAGATATTTTTGCAGAAGAGATTAGTGAACTCTGAGACATAGCAACAGAAAACAGTCTAAAAAAGAAACAAAAAAATGACTGAAAAACTGACCAGGGCATCAGTGATATAATTGATGTTCCTAAAAGACAGAGGGTTAAGAAAAATATTTGAAAAACGGATGGCAGAAAGATTTCAAGATTAGATGAAAACTGTAAACCCTCTTATCCAAGAGGCTCAACTAGCCCTAGTTACAGGAGACCTGCCAAGATACACCATCATATTGGTCAAAACCAGTGATATGGAGAAATCTTAAAAGCATTCAGAGAAAAAGACATAAAGTACAGAGGAGCAATGATGCGAATTCCAGCATATTTCTTGTGGGAAAAAAATGCAACCTAGATGGCAGGGTAGCAACATCTTTAAAGTACCAAAAAAAGAAAGCCCCATCAACCTAGTTCTGTAGCCAGTGAAAATATTTTTCCAAAACAAAGTCAAAATAAAGACAGTGTCAGATATACGAAAGGTGAAAGTTCATCACCACAGACCTATACTACCAAAAATAAGGGACATCCTTTAGGCAGAGGCAAATTGGTAGAAGATAGAAATCTGGATCTGTAAAACAGAATGAAGATCACTAGAAGTGGGGAATTTGAGGATAAATATAAAAGAGTATTTCTATATCATATAAATCTTATTAAAAGAGAATTGGCTCTTTAAATAAAAAATAGTAACAGTAAATTGTGAGTTTTATAACGTGCAAGTAAAAGCGCATGACAACAATAATGCAAGGGCAGGAGGAAAGAAATGGCAATAGACTGTTGTAAGGTTCTTAGGCTGTACGTGAAGTATTGTAGTACCTCTTTTTTTTTTTTTTTTTTTGTGGTACACGGGCCTCTCACTGTTGTGGCCTCTCCCGTTGCGGAGCACAGGCTCCGGACGTGCAGGCTCAGCGGCCATGGCTCACGGGCCCAGCTGCTCCGCGGCATGTGGGATCTTCCCGGACCGGGGCATGAACCTGTGTCCCCTGCATCAGCAGGCGGACTCTCAACCACTGCGCCACCAGGGAAGCCCTTGTAGTACCTCTTGAAGGCAGATTATGATGAGTTAAAGGTGTATATGATAAACCCCAAACAACCCTAGAGTAGCTGAAAGAGGAGATAGAGTCAGTAAGCAAACAAAAGAAATAGAATGGAGTCATAACAATAGTTAATCCAAAGGGTCACCGAAAAAGAAGGCAAAGAGAAGACAGAACAGTGGGGCAAGTAGAAGACAAAGAGCAAATTGATATACTGAAGCCTGATCATATCAATAAACATCAGTGGTCTAAACATTCCAATTTAAAGGCAGAGATTATCAGATTGAATAAAAAAGAAAGCCAAGTATATGCTCCCTATAAGAAACTCACTTTAAATGTAAACACACACATAGGTTAACAGCAATAGCAAAAAGATTTACTATACTAATTCTAATGAAAAGGAAGATGGTATAGGTATGTTATTATCAGAAAAGGGTAAGGAATGTTATCAGGCATAAAGAAGGTAATTTCATAATGATGAAGGGGTTCATTCATCAAAAGAATATAGGAATAAATGTTCCCTATTATCTACCTATCTACCTAAAAAATACCTATTTATTAAATACCTATTAAATACATGAAGCAAAAACTTACAGAAATGAAAGGATTAATAATCAAAATCACAATTCAGACACATCACTATCCCCTTTTCAATAAGTGATAGAACAAGTAGCCAGGAAAAAATTAAGGATTTTTAACACTTAACTAACTTGGCCTAATTTGTATTTATGGAACACTCAGCCCAACAATAGTGAAAGACACATTCTTTTCAAGTACTCTGGGAACATTTACCAAGAAAACCATATTCTGTGCCATGAAACAAGTCTCAGTATTTTAAGTCCTATATTATATGCTCTCTAACAACAGTGGAGTTAAATGGGAAATCATGACAGCAGCGTATCTAGAAGATCCCTCGAGTATTTGGTGTCTAAATAACATACTTCACAATAACTCTTAGGTCAGAGAAGAAAGCAAAAGGGAAAGGTGAAAGTACTTTGAACTCAATGAAAATGAAACATTCCAAACTTTATAGCACAAAGATACCTGTTTTAGAAAAGAAAAAAAGGTCTTAAATTAATTCCTACAGCTTCCACCATAAGAAACTAGAAAAAGGAGAGCAAATGAATCCTACAGTAAGAGGATGGGAAATAAAAAAGGTGGGAGGAGAAAGGAACAAAATAAAAAACAGAAAATGTAGAGAAAATCAATGAGAGGATCAATAATATTGATAAGGCTTTAGCCAGATTGATCAGAAAAAAAAAGATACCAGTTATCAATATCAGGAATGAGAGATGTGATATCACTATAGATTCTACAGCTGGTAAAAGCATAATTAGTGCATATTATGAACACCTTCATGCCAATAAATTCAAGAACGTAGAGAAATGGAAAAAATTCCTTGAAAGGCAAAAACTACTGAAACCCTCTCAGACATTGTGGAAATGTTGCAAACATTCTCACAAAACTCTAGGCTAAGAAGAATTCATTTTCAGTCCTCCCAAATATTTAAGGAAGAAATAATGCCAATTCTACACAAACTTTTTAAGAAAATTGAAAATGAGGGAATACTTCCTAACTCTGAGGCCAGCATTACCCTGATACCAAAACCAGACAGACATACGTGAAAACTAGAGAAGAATATCCCTCATGAATATAGATGCATAAATTTTAAACAAAATTTTAGCAAATCAAATATAACAATAAATAAAAAGGGTAATACATCATGACTTTTGACAAAATCAATGAATTTAATTTACCATATGCACATACTAAAAAAGAAAATTCATATGGTCATCATAATATACACAGAAAAAGCATAGGACAAAATTCAATGTCCATTCCTGATAAAATCTCTCAGAAAATTAGGCATGAAAGGGAGTTCCCTCATCTTAATAAAGAGCATCTATGAAAACCCTACAGGTAACATCATACTTAATAGTGAAAGGCTGAATGCTTTTTTTCCTGAGATCCCCTCTTATCACTTCTATTCAACATGGTTCTGGTGATTTTTAAAGAATAAAGGACATTGAGATTGGAAAGGAAAAAGTAAAACTGTCTCTGTTAACAGATTATATGGCTATATAGAAATTCTGATGGACTCTATTATAGGAAAGCTATTAGAACTAATAAGTGAATTTTTTAAGGTTGCAAAGATACAAGATCAATATATAAAACTCCATTGCATTTCTGTATGCTAGCAATGGATAACTGGAAATTGATTTAAAAACCAGTGCCGTTTATATACAGTAGAATCAAAAATATGAAATGCTTAGGGATGTGCGAGACCTGTATACTGTGAACTAGGAAACACTGTTGAGGAAAATTAAAGCATACTGTAATAAATGGAGAGAAGTGCTGTGTTCATAGATTAGAAGACAGTACTGTAAAGATGTTAGTTGTCCCCAAATTGATCTATAGATTCAACACAATCTTAGTCAAAATACCAGGATGATTTTTTTCGTAGAAATTGAAAAGCTGATCTAAGATTTCAGATAGGAATTCAAATGACTTATATTAGCCAAAACAACTTAGAAAGAGAACAAAATTGGAGGACTGACTACCCAACTCAAAGATTATTTTAAGGCCTTAGTAATTGATACTGTGCTGTATGCATTAGCAGGAAGATAAATAGAGCAACTCAATAGAATAGAGAGTCCAGGAATATATCCAAACGTATTGTAAATTTATTTTTAACAAAGGTGCAAAGGCTATTTGGAGGAAAAGGCTATTTTCAACAAATGGTACTGGAGCAATTGGATAATCGTAGGTAAAAAATGAACTTAAATCCATATCTGGCTCCATATACAGAAAGTAATTTGAAAGAATCGTAGATCTAAATGTAAATCCTAAAACTGTAACACTTGTAAAAAGGTAATATAGGAGAAAGTCTTTGACACTGGACTAGACCATAATTTCTTGGGTAAGATAGCTAAAGCATGATCCGTAAAGAAAACATTGATAAATTGGACTTCGTCAACATTAAGAAATTTTGTTCTTTGAAAGATACTGTTAAGAGGATGAAAAAACAATTCACAAAGTAGGAGAAAATATCTGTAAATCATATGCCTGATAAAACACTTGTATTCAGAGTATATAAAGTATACTCAGTAAGTAAACAGACAACCCAATGAAACAGTGGGCAACAGACTTGAAGAGACATTTTAGCAAAGAAGGTGTAAATGGATGGCAGATAAGTTCATGAGAAGATGTTCACGTCATTATTCATTGGGGAAATGCAAATTAAAGCAGTAATGAGATACCACTGTGCACCTATTAGAATGGCTGAAACGGAAAAGACTGCCCATACCACTTCTTGTCAACATGTGGATGAGATTTGAATCCTGCTGGTAGGAATGTGAAATTATACACCCACTTTGGAAAACATTTTGGCAGTTTCTTAAAATGTTAAATGTACACCTACTATATGACCCAGACATTGCATGCCCACATATTTACCCCAAAGACATGAAAGCCTGTGTCCATATGAAGACTCATATGTGAGTGTTTATAATAGCTTTAGTTGTGAGAGCCACAACTCAGATAGCAGTTTGCCTATGGATGGATGCAGTGTAGTAACTGGATTCAATCTGATACAAAGGGATAGACTACTGATACTGCCACAGTGTTGAAAAATCTCAGAAGAATTGTGCTAGGTGACAGAAGCCAGACAAAAACAGGAGTACATACTACACGTACCATTTATAGAAAATTTTAGAAAATACAGTCTTTTATAAAGTGTAGAATCTGGCTGATGGAGAATGGGTGGGATAGGGAGTGGCAGGAGACACTGGTTATAAAATGGTGTTAGGAAACTTGGGGGTGATGGATATATTATCTTGCTTATGGTGACATAACTGCCACATTTTATGAAATTGTACAATTTGTGTGTAGTTTATGTCAATTGTAACTCAACAAATTTTTTAGAAACTAATATTTTTACTATTTATATATGTTGTGATTTTCTGCAAAGTGAACATGGGTTCTCAGAAAGTATGGTACTTTGGTACAGGGGCTAATTAGTACTGTGTGTTGGTAGCCTCTGGAGATGTTACTGTTATTAAAAGCAAAAAGTCATTAAGTGCTTATTTTGTGACAGGCGTGATGATGGTTGTTCATGTATTATTTCACTGAATTCTCAGCACCACCTACAGACATGATCCTCAGCCTCATTGTATAGATGAAGAACCTGGGGCTTAGAAGTGTTGTCACATGGAAGTGCAGACGGGGCTCGAACCCAGGTCTGTGTGAAAGTCCCGTGTGTGCATTTGGCCACCATCCGGTGTGTTCTTCCTGGTTATTAACACGATACAACAATTGGCTGTAATTATAACCCCTTTGAATGAAGAAAAGGGTTAAGATGTTTAGCATCTTTTTCTTAAGAGACTGAAAAGTGGAAAAGTATTTTAGAACATTTTTTATTTTTATTTTTTATTTTTTTTTGCGGTACGCAGGCCTCACTGTTGTGGCCTCTCCTGTTGTGGAGCACAGGCTCCGGATGCGCAGGCTCAACGGCCATGGCTCACGGGCCTAGCCGCTCCACAGCATGTGGGATCCTCCCAGACCAGGGCACGAACCCGTGTCCCTTGCATTGGCAGGCGGACTCTCAACCGCTGTGCCACCAGGGAAGCCCAACTTCCTTCCTTCCTTCCTTCCCTTCCTCCCTCCCTCCCTCCTTCTCTCTTTCTCTCCCTCCCCCTCCCCTCCCCTCCCCTCCCCTTCCCTCCCCTCCCCCTCCCTCCCCTCCCCTCCCCTTCCCTCCCCTCCCCCTCCCTCCCCTCCTCCTCCCCTCCCCCTCCCCTCCCCTCCCCCTCCCCTCCCCTCCCCCTCCCCCTCCCCCCCTCTTTCTCTCTCCCCCCCCCCCCTTTCTTCCCTTTCTTCCCTTTCTTCCCTTCGAGGGCCTTTCACCACTGTGGCCTCTCCCATTGTGGAGCACAGGCTCCGGATGCGCAGGCCCAGCGGCCATGGCTCACAGGCCCAGCTGCTCTGCGGCATGTGGGATCCTCCCAGACCGGGGCACGAACCCGTGTCCCCTGCATCGGCAGGCAGACTCTCAACCACTGCACCACCCGGGAGGCCCCATTTTTTATTTTTAAAAGTACAAATTTCACATCTGGGAGATGTGAAACATTGTTTTTGAAAATATTTTGTCAAACATTTTATTTCCTGCTGAGATAAATATATATCGTAAAATTCATTCAATTTAAATACCTAGATTTTTGAATAAGAAACTGTAAATTGATTTTTAATTACATCACCTTATTTACTAAAGGAAGTACATCTCTCTAGGTAACCTGTATAAGTGCTGCATTCATTCTTTTTGTTTGTATTCCATGCTTTTCCAAAAAGGATTTAGGGTAGTTATGAAACACATATGTTAATTTGTAACCAAGGCAGTTGAGAACTAGTTTCCTTGGTTCCCTGAGAGCTCAGTGTGTAGTCTCCATGTGTCTGGAAAGGAAGCTCTATGAGGGCAGAGGTTTGTGTTCTGTTGTTACTACATCTCCAGTGCATGGAACAGTACCTTGTAAATAAGGGTGTCGAAAGAACATGAGTTGCCTGTTTTCAGAAGCATTGGATCATAATTGTATGTAGTACATTGAATTTATATTTAACATAATTTTTATCTTTGATTCTTGATTTTATAAATTTTAATGAAGATTGTAGCCGTCAGTTTTAAAGTTGAGTGTTTTACCTATAAAAAGTGAGATGTTGGTCCAAATATTATCCCAGTGACATACCTGAAGTTCTATATTTTTAAAAATCTAGTTTTATTATCATCTAAGTTGCTTTTTATTGTGATTTTATGAGTGCAGAATGTGCCAGAAAGGGAAAAGGTGATGTGAGCTTGCTTGCCCCTCTTACATTTTCTTTACCACTTGGAGTTGCTTACTAAAACTTCTACGATGTAGTGGTTTTTAAAAATCCCAGGAATTAATGCAGCTACTTGCAGGCTCTGCAGCCGTGGCAGGTTTTATATAAGCAGCCTCTGTCATTTTGGGGGATTGCTGTGAAGAGTAAATGAGTTTGTATAATATCTGTAAATCACTTAGAATAGTGCTTGGCACATAAGGGCTCAATAAATGCTAATTATTACATTTTGGGTTTTTATGAGCCTTAAATTAAACAAGATTATTCATGTAAAATGTTTAGTAGAGTATCTGGCATTTATTAAGTGCTCGATAAATGCTACTGGCTCTAATTTAAATATTCAGGTGCCAATATGTCGGAAGAGGCTGTGTCTTTGGATTTCTGCATATGTCATATGTTTAGTGAATTTATTTTAGAGCATGAGGAAAAATTATTAGTTTCTGTATTGGCCTTTCCCAATAGGTACAAGTTACAAAGTTATAAAAATTTTATAGAAATATGTAATTATTTTTCTGATTTCTAAGTTTAGGTAATTTGTTAGGCCTCTCTATTCAAGTTTATGTTTATTTTTACTATTAGAAAGTACAGAGCTTTGACTGATATTACAATTTAGTACAGTAATTGTCTTTGACAAGATTCTCAGTATCTAAACTCATCTTTCTTGTATTGTTATCCTTCTCACAGGTTTGTGGAACCTTGCTTCTCTCTTTTCCAATCTTTGTTTATTTGTGTTGATGCCCTTTGCCTTTTTCTTTCTGGAATCAGAAGGTTTTGCTGGCCTGAAAAGGGTAAGTAAATCATGTTTTAGAATTAAATTTCTTAAATGAAGAAATAAATATCATTCATGTTGAACTAGAAAAAGGTAGGCTTAAACAACCATTTTACTGGAATGTAAGAAGTTTAATTAATAATGTCTTATTAATAATGTTTTTACAATAGTGGTAACAATGTTACATATTGAATTATTTTACATGTCTACAGGGAGGAAGTCATCTTTTGACCTTTGAATGATTTTATACTATGTGCAAAGTTGGTGGAGTGTTCTTTTGTAGAGTGAATAAACCTGATACAACAGCTATTATTCCGTTCTTATTCCCAGGATCCCCTGACTTACTGATACTAGGTGAATGTGGGAGCGTGAGAAGTGGGCAGAACAGGACAGTCTGCAAATCCAGACCTTGTCAATGGCAGTAACTCCCTCTGTCCTTGAATAGAGCATTTTTTTTTTTTTTGCGGTATGCGGGCCTCTCACTGTTGTGGCCTCTCCCGTTGCGGAGCACAGGCTCCGGACGCGCAGGCTCAGCGGCCATGGCTCACGGGCCCAGCTGCTCCGCGGCATGTGGGATCCTCCCGGACCGGGGCACGAACCGTGTCCCCTGCATCGGCAGGCGGACTCTCAACCACTGCGCCACCAGGGATGGCCGAATAGAGCGTTTTAAAGTGAAGGGAACAGCATTTCCGTTTATAGCTTGTGGAGCTGTTTGCTATAAAAGCTTGGAATATAAGGCGAAGATTTCAGTAGTTAGTACTTTTGGGGTGACTTTTAAACTTGACAAAATGAGTTCTAGTGTTACAGTTTATAGACACATTGCACCTTTCTAATTTTTAGTTATGGTTATTCATATTCATATTGTGATAGATGGTTGGTTTCATATTTAGTGAATGTACTGAGATCAGAATGGATGGTTCGGTATGGCGGTCAAACCTACATTGAGAAAACTGGCTTTTATATATTAGGTTTGTTTTTTATAATGACGTATGTAAATTATTTAAGTCATCCACGTAATGGGAAAGACTTGCATAGTTTCAGTTTAAAAAACTCTTTGTTGATAATTTCTTGAAAAATGATAGGAAGTTTTGCTGCTGAAAGGGATTTAGTTCAAACCCTCCTTTTATAAGGAGGAAACTGAGATCCAAAGATAATGTTATTAAATTGTCTAAGAACCACATATGTACCATTGCAAAACTAGGACTAAAACCCAGGGCTTGCTTCTAACCTCCCCGGAGTGTGCACGTTCTTCACCGGTCGGCACTGTGGAGAGCACAGTTACAGCCAGCCAGGTAGGTGACAGGCCAGGCACCGACGAGGAGGGAGGAGGAGAGGACCACAGCGCGCGGGCAGAGGAAGGGGCAAGGTAGGGCTTTGCGTGGGGACGTCAGATAGTAGGAGAACAAGGAGGGTGTGGCCTGGAAGCCCAGACAGAGCTCAGGAGAGTGGAATGTAAAACATGACATCAGAGTGGGGTTGAAAAGGAAGAGCATGGAGAAGAAACAAGGTATCAGAGATGCTTGAGAAAGCAATTTCTGTGGAATTTTGGAGGCTTTTGATGGATAGCCATACATTTGACAGAGTTTTACTAGGCACTTACTAAGTGGTAATTACTGTGCTGTTAAAGGAGCTTGCTGGGTACAGAAGTGAAAAGACAGGGTTCTTGCCTTCAAGGGATTAAGAGAGGATGACCTCAGAGATGAAAACAAGTAGCATGTGGTGGATGAACTTTTATACAACGAGCGGCTGTGAGGGGAGGTCTTGATTTGCCTGGAGAATTGGGGAAGCTTCAGGGAGGGGTTAGCCTGCACTTGAGCTGAGCCTTGCAGGTGAGCATTCGAGGCTTGAGCAAAGGCCTGGATTCTGCCTGAATTGAGGCAGTGGCTGGCTGATGCTTAGCTGGAGAATGGAGAATGGTGAGAGAGCCCTTGTCAGGATCAGATCCTGGAGGCCTGAGTCCTGTGCCACATTGTTTGGGTTTTATGCTGTAGAAAACAGGGAGTTGGCAGAGGATTTTTGAAAAGAAGTTTTGCATCTCCTGTTTTATTTAAGCATATTTAGAGATAAATACGCGTCAGAATTTCAACATATGTCACTCGGGAAAGGAGTACATGCACCACACAATGCGAGACACTGTTTGATAGAGATGTCACCATACTTAATCAGTCATGCACCTGGCTCTGTTAAACAGAGCGTTCCAACATACGTCACTAAAATTGCCATGTTGATGTTTGCTTTAAACATACACAGTGCCCCCCTCTCCCTAGCTCTGTCTCCTGTGTAATCTTATCAAGTACAAAAGCAACTGGTAAAGCTCAGTGTTAAATATAGTTTCATGTTTGGTATTAAAGGTGTGCTACCTAGTTTATGCTTTTCATAAAAATCTAGTTACTAGTTAGATACATTATTTTAAAAAGCAGTGTGCAATATGGACACACCCCTTTGTCTCCAAATTATTTCCCTCCCTTCCTGTGAACTAACCAACTAGAAAAGGGACTTGGCTGAATCTGTTGGAGCAGAGTTAGCACCATTCCTAGAATTAAAAACAACAGACACAAGAACCCAGTGATTTACTGTTCTCCTGTTGCCCCTTGTAGACTAAGGTCAAAGGGGAGAATCAGCTTGAGGAGGGGTATAGAAGGTAAGTAAAAATATTTTGCACCTACAATTGTACAGCAGTTCTTTCCTCTAAACTGTTTACTTATAGTCTCTTTATACATGATTAGAAGAATGCCTTTTCTAAGCACATCTCTGACTATGTCAGCCTCCTCAGAATTCCTCAAGGTCACCAGCTACATTTCATGGTCTCAGAGGGGACTGATGTGTTGTGTGATTGTAGGGTGCACTCGACGTGACCAATCCAGTTAATTCCCAAACACGGCGAAGGATTTTTTAAAAATATATTTATTTATTTGGCTCTGCCGGGTCTTAGTTGCGGCATGTGGGATCTAGTTCCCTGACCAGGGGTCGAACCCGGGCCCCCTGCATTGGGAGTGCAGAGTCTTAACCACTGGACCGCCAGGGAAGTCCCCACAGTGAAGGATTTAAAAAGAGGGGGAGAAGGCAGAGCTCAGGATGGTTACCGTTTCTTAGAATCTGGTAGCTTGGGGATGAATGGGAGTTGCAGAAACCAAATTAAAGTGTTTTGTCTTTAATGCTGTTAAAGGAAGGAGGGAGATGGGGTTGTGGCTTGGAGAAGAAGAGGTAGAATAATTCTCCTATTAGTATGCTGAGGGAGGGGCCAATGGAAGAGAGACTGCAGGTACTAAGGTGAGAAAATTTGTCTTTAGTGTCAGACTGCCTGGGCTAGTTACATCATCTAAACCTCAGGTTTTCTTTCTGTAAAATGGGTATAGTAATGATAGTTACCGTACTGTTTCATTTGGAGGGTTAAATGAGAGGTGATTATTCATGTAAAGCATTTAGCCCAGGATTTAGCTCAGTAAATGTTAGGTATTATTGTCACTATCCTAGAGCTTCATGCATTTGACTGATAAGTATTCTAGGAAACATCAGTGTTATATGGATAGATCATTAGAAAGAGCTAAATAGAGTCAGCTCTTAATTATTCATGTATTATTATCTTAGGCGGTTTTAAGATTCCAAATTATTTTTCCCATTTTGAAATGGCATGTACTGAAGCAGAATCAAAACTGCCTAAAGAGAGGGTGTATCTACAGGGAACTATATTCAATATCCTGGGATAAACCATGATGGAAAAGAATATGAAAAAGAATATGTATGTATAACTGAGTCACTTTGCTGTACAGCAGAAATGAACACAACATTGTAAATCAAGAATACTTCAATAAAATGTAAAAAAAGAGAAAGAGAAGGTGCATGTAGACCCTATTAGAAATGTTTAGAGAGCTTTAAAATCAGGGTAATCATGGCATGTTATTTTACAATATTCACCTTTTTCAGTTACATGGAATTTGCAAGGGTTATTATTAGCATTGTATATTTAAGTCTAAATGTGTTAGGTATATGTTTGAGCCTTGCAGTATTATGCCTTTCTGTTATATAAGATCATCTAGTATTTACTTGCACAGGTTCTGAACAGTGTTTGGTGAGATCTGTAGAGCTTTCCACAGAGCTATAGGTTGTATCGCAGTCAGGAACTCTGCTGCTCTGATGGAAGCGGGTGGTTGGTCGCTGACATTTTTGACACAGCTGGCTGGCAAGCATGTATATATTTGTGTGTATCCCTTTAAAACCCTTTGCTCATTGGTTACATTTGATATATCTACTTCCAAGGCAACATTGAGGAGAGCTTAGAAAACACTTCTAATTGGTAGATTTTAGCACAATAATTTGAGTAAGGACAAACTTGTAATATGGTTAAGTTAAATTTCTTTTCTTTTCCTTTGGCCACTTCCTCGTGTTGTTTTACTGTGTTGAAATCTGGTGGAGCCCCTAAATGGCATGTGGTCCCACCAAACTCCCATTGATTCCCCTGGGCAATCGATTTTAAAGCAGCCCCTTGCATATTGTGCCGAGATGCGGAAATTGGCCACTGGCCATGGCGGATGCAGAGCTTGAATTGAAAATCAAATTAAGCAGAATTCTCTACTTAGTTTTTAATTAAACCACTATGTTAATTCAAACAGGACATTTTAGGCCCGGGGGGTTGACCATGTCCTTTTAAGGGCCTTGAATCGCCTTTCTTCTCTCTCCTTACCATGGCGTATGTTTCTTTTTTATTGGGACCATCTCCTAGCTATTCCCATTCTTTACAGTTCTCAAGGGTAGGAGAATGTAAGTGGTCTTGATAAAGCAAGGTTTTTTCTTTTTCTTTCTTTCTTTCTTTTTTTTTTTGTAAGAAGGTACCTTTTATCTTGGAATTCTGTTAGCAGTTAAATTTTTATTTAATCTAGATTATTTATATTATAGGCTGTCACCCGTATATATTGTAGCAAGCATTACATATATTCATGTGTGTTTGAAGCTGACCCCAAGTTTACAGCTTATGTTTCAACTCTGGTGAAGAGGTTGCGTCTGGTGGGTTTTGTTTTTGTTTTGTGGTAGATATGTTTTCTCCACAGTTTTTATCTCGGTTGCTTAGTCATACACCAAAGTATGAGAGTCTTGGGGCTCACAGCGCTCCTGTTCTGTTATACTCAGGTCCACTGTGTGAGTCTCTCTCCCCACTCTGCCTCAGAGGGACCTCTAGATTATTTGGGGTGATGCCAGAAGGTGTTTTTCGATTGCGTAATGAACCGGTCTAACCTCTGGCTAGGGTTTAAATGGGAGTTAGGAATGTGTTTGTTTCATATTGTATCTTAACATCCTACTTTGAATTAAAATGTCATAAGGAAAAAAATGTCATGAGGAAAAGATTCAGCAACTTAATGAAAGTAAAAAAAAAAAAACCCTTCAATGACAGATTCTTTCATGAACCAAAGATGTTTCTGGGAGCAGCTTTATATTGTGCCTCACATTAATGCCTATCTGTGGTTTGAAGTCGTGGTGTAACATTTAACGTAAGTGACAGCAACATCCTGGCCAATTCCCTGAGCCGTCCAGACACCCCCAGATGTCCAGAACATAGCACACGGTCTGTAGGATTAAGAGGTTAGCTCCTAGGACTTCAAACGAAGTGCTCGATAATAAAAGCAAAAAGTACAAAATCTGAGGTGACTTCCTTTCTTAATTAATTAGGCTGGCCAGGTGGAAGCCAAGAGCTGGGTGCGGTACTTGCAAGGCCTATAAAGCTGAGCACCGCGACAGCACAATAGAGGGGGAACAGACATCGTTCTAATATGTTTCTATCCTGTGTCACAGTTTGAAATTGTCCTGGTTTATGTCCCTTTTGGCAAACTTACATAAAAGTGACCTTGTACTGTATTTTATGACCAGATGACTTTTTCCCCCCAGTGGCTAATTTGTATCAGGCCTCCATCTTAAAGAGACACAGAAATGAGTAGGAAGTCCAGCTCGGTCTCAGTGAGCTTTCATTGCATTCTTTCATTATTTTTGCTCGTTTTTGCCACTGATCATCCATAAATTGTTGGAAATGAGTGATTAAGGAAGTGCTGCTTAGTGTTAGTGGCACATGCGCATATTTGCATGGTTTTTGTGGGTGAGAGGAAATCACATACAAAAAGGGAAACTCCTGCTGGGAACCTTTCAAGGAAATTTACCTTGGGTCTCGTTTTGATCTTGGTGTTTGTTACAGAAAATGAAGTCATATCTCACTAACTATTGTTATGTGTTAATTTGATTTTCCAACACCTTCAAGAAAAAAAAATCAGTAATTTATTAACAGAATTCCTGTACCCTCTTCCAATTGTGAGGACTAATTTTTTCCATAGGAACAATATAGATAAGAATGATTATTTTCAAAACATTTGATTCTGGTAGTGTTGTTACATGCAAGGTTCCTGTTGGAATTGTGACTCTACTGTAAAAGGCGTGGTTATAATATGTAAACTGAGCACTTCAGACATTGAAGCTTGACATATAGGATGTCAGAGAAAGACACAGAAAAGTATTATTTTGAAGAGACGGGTACATTTATTTCACTTAAAAATTATTTGAGTTCATAAGGATTTTGAGTTAAAAATCATTTAGTTAATAAAATGACGTTAATTTTGTCACTCTTCTCAGTACAGCTGCATGTTGGAGGCGACTAAATTATAACTTCAGTAACAGTGTCAGTTATTGGTAAATAGCACATTGCTCGGTTCCTGCATACTTGGTGATGGTATGATACTCTCTCTCCATCTATCAAAGAAGGAGAGATTTCTACTGTAAGGCTAGATTGTCTCTTTATTTGCGTAAAGTGTTTTGTATAGTGGCAAAACTATAAGCTCTGGCTTTCAGAAGACCTGGACTTAAATCCTGACTCTTCTTTTACCGACCTGGAAGTCCAGGCATGGTTCTTAGTGTCTCCATCTGGAAAATGGGCTGCAGTCCTTACCTCGTCCTCGGGTTTCTTCACCAAATCTGTTTGTAAAGCACCAAGACACAGTAGAAGTGGCAGTTATTATTAAGGACTTAAATGTACCAACTGTGAGCAAGTTGATAATGAAATCAGGAAGATTTGTGTGGTATAACTTTATATGTGGTAGCAAAACGATGTAAGAAATTAGACTGGCGTCAACATAGCTTTGTTTATTTACCATTTGAAATATAAATGGTTTTATCTTGTAACAGTATAGGTCGTAAAAAGAAGGTATTTAATAGGTAGCTGAATTTCAAACTATTTTATATGATGATTAAATTACCAACTAATGTCTCATAATTTGTTAAATGAGAAGTTTTGGTAGGGAGGAAATATAAAATCACCAGGTTCACATTTTAAGTAATTATACTTTTAATTAAACTGGCTCTAATACTTGAATATTCATAAAACAATTTCATAGGAATAGCCATTGTTATCAATTAGAGTCTCCTTTCTAAACCTTTTTTTGGGGGAGTTGAAAACTACCTACCCTTGGTTGGAATGAACTTTATTTGAAAGTAAAATTAAATGTCAGATTTAATGCTGACTAGAGAGCTTCTTACACAATTATGATACATACCCACAGACCTGTAGGACAAGAGCTCACCCAAGAGGCTAGAATTTGGATTGTTAAAGTCTTCTATTTATTTGGCATTTAAACTCATATTTATTTGTCTGTAAAATCATTTATTCAGCATGTCACAGTGTTAACCTTCTGATCTCTATGAAATGTATGCCAATATATAGCTGGAACTTGATATATTACTTTACAACACATTTATTTGGCCCATTTGTACCAGAAATAAAAGTTGTGTATTTAGACACATCAAAGGCAATAGGATTGTTTGATAGTTTTGACATTAGGTAATATTTTAGGTTGCAGTATATTATGTACTTTTCTTTAAACTTAAGTCATTAATAGTTATACTACTTAAAAATTTATTGGTTTGCACACTTTCTGTTAAGGAAAGGAAATTCTCATCTAGACAGACAACTTCTTACTGTTCTAGAGTGATTGACTTTTAAATCAATTGAACTGTTAAAAAATACATAAAATGTATGTTCTTTTATTAAAAATAAGGTGAGCAGGCAAAGACAAAAAATAAGGACACCTGAACAGTAGAAAAAGAATTAAATATAGTGAAATGGTCAATTTAAAGGAAACGTTTCCTATTAACTTCCTTGGAACACAAAGAAGAAATTTTTTTTTTTTTTTTTTTGCGGTACGCAGGCCTCTCACTGTTGTGGCCTCTCCCGTTGCGGAGCACAGGCTCAGGACGCACAGGCTCAGCGGCCATGGCTCACGGGCCCAGCCACTCCGCGGCATATGGGATCCTCCCGGACGGGGGCACGAACCCGTGTCCCCTGCATCGGCAGGCGGGCTCCCAACCACTGTGCCACCAGGGAAGCCCTGGATTTAAATACTTTTATACTTTCATATTTTATTTGGGATTACTTGATATTAATGTTTCTCTTTACACATTAATTAATGAGTATTAAGTTTTTTAAGCAGTCTGTTTTTTTTTTTTTTTTGCGGTTCGCCGGTGTCTCACTATTGTGGCCTCTCCCGTTGCGGAGCACAGGCTCCAGATGCGCAGGCTCAGCGGCCATGGCTCATGGGCCCAGCCGCTCCGTGGCATGTGGGATCTTCCCAGACCGGGGCATGAACCCGCGTCCCCTGCATCGGCAGGCGGACTCTCAACCACTGCGCCACCAGGGAAGCCCAAGCAGTCTGTTTTTAAACAGACTTGTGAAGGGCTTAAAATTTTTTTTAAAATCCTTTTTGAGGGCTTCCCTGGTGGCGCAGTGGTTGAGAGTCCGCCTGCCGATGCAGGGGATGTGGGTTCGCGCCCCGGTCTGGGAAGATCCCACATGCCGCGGAGTGGCTGGGCCCGTGAGCCATGGCCGCTGAGCCTGCGCATCTGGAGCCTGTGCTCCGCAACGGGAGAGGCCACAACAGTGAGAGGCCCGCATACCACAAAAAAAAAAAAAAAAAAAAATCCTTTTTGAAATATCAGAAAAACTTACCTGATCTCAATGATTTTTTGCTTCCTTCTTTTTTTTAACATCTTTTTTGGAGTATAATTGCTTTACAATGGTGTGTTAGTTTCTGTGTTATAACAAAGTGAATCAGCTATACATATACATATATCCCCATATCTCCTCCCTCTTGCGTCTCCCTCCCACCCTCCCTATCCCACCCCTCTAGGTGCTTCCTTCTTAAATGCCTAGAATTAAATGATATTTCTGATTTTTTTTTTTTTTTTTTTTTTTTTTTTTTGCTGTACGCGGGCCTCTCACTGCTGTGGCCTCTCCCGTTGCGGAGCACAGGCTCCGGACACACAGGCTCCGCGGCCATGGCTCACGGGCCCAGCCGCTCCGCGGCATGCGGGATCCTCCGGGATAGGGGCACGAACCCGCGTCCCCTGCATCGGCAGGCGGACTCCCAACCACTGCGCCACCAGGGAAGCCCTATTTCTGATTTTTTTAAAAGATATTTAATGAAGTACCTTATGTTGTGATAAGAGCTTATTGCATTGTATGACAAATATACTTTAAGTATTCTGAATAAGATTTCTCTTCTCTTTCTGTTATTACCTTAGTTCAGGCTTCATCATTTCTTACTTGGATTATTTAAACCACTGTCCATCTGTGTTTTCTGCTTCCAGTTTCATTCCCACACAAAGTAACCTCCACACTGCCTTCTAGCACTGTTTTCTACATAATGCTATATCTGTAACTCACCTCCATAAAATCTCCAAGGACCAAGACCGAACAGGCACAACAAAACTTAAATGGTAACTGAGTAAGTGATGCCCTAGTTAGGGCAGGGAGGTAGTTACAGGGTGGTACAGGACCATGGATGCATTCAGGCTAGGAGTTGGAACTGAAGCTCCACTGAAAGCCCTCAGCCAAAGGGCAAACTTGTTACACCCCCCCACACACACACAGTGATGGGGAGCGTCTGTCAGCCTTAGCTCTGGGCAGAAGTCTCCCCTGAGAGTTAGTCCACAGGCCTCTACCTCACAGGAGCTGGGGTTCGATATTACTATCTGCATTGTTGGGAGACCCCAAACCAAGAAACTAGCATAAAGGGTTTTTCAGAGTATTATGTATCATTTTATCATTTCAACTTGATGTATAATATCATTTTAACATAACGTATAATTAAATAAATTTTAATTTTAAGTGGTTTCAATAAACATATAATTAATGTTGGTTTTAGAAAGTTGATTTAATGTAATTAAGATTCATCATATGTATAAATTTTTGAGCTGGTCCTATTTATGAAATAGGCTATTTAATTGTCTTTAACTTAATTGTGTGAGAAAACTCAGGACTTGACAACAAACATATAAGCAGGCCTAAACAAGACCTGATTACATTTTATCCAAGCTTTTTTCCATTTTAATCTAACACTCTTTCTTAGTAATTTGATACTGGTTTAGTTCTGAAAGTGTTTTTATGCCTTCAGAGCCAAGGATGATAATGTAGTCTATTCTATTCTAGCTACTTTTTCTGTGAGTTTTTACGAAGATCTAATATTTTAATCTATCTATAGTTAATTTTGTGAAGTGATTAAAAAGAGTGAATCTAAGTAAACTTTTCTCTGTTATTCAGTTATTCTAAAGAAATGTATACAGTAATATTACTCTTACCTATTATTTTTTAATATTAAAAAATTCTTATGTATAATTACACATCTTTCTGGACTTTTTACAGCTTGTAGTGCCTGGAATCACTGCTCTTTTCTTACTTTTCTTATTTTCTTTTAATTTTTTTTTAGTCTATAATTTCCCCTGGACATTTCTCCATAGATTTGATCCCAAGTACTTTCTATCATTTAGGGATTTCTCAACATTGCTACTCTGCTGATGGAACTCTTGTCTTCTACCATAATTAATTCATTCAGTTAATTCCTATTGACTACTGATTGTATTCTAGGTATTGTTGCAGCTGCTAGGGACAGTGCAATTGATTGATTGATTATGTATTTATTATATATTTTTCCTGTTTTCTGTGGTAAAAAATGTATGTGATTATTAATCTGTCATCTTGAACTGATGTACCTGATTCCTCTATCTCTCCACCTGTTAGCTTTACTGGCCCTTTGTCTGGAATTCAGTTATTTGTTAATTTGGGGGCATTCTTTGTTCTTTTTTCCAGACCTGGGAGGCTTTGTGGTCTCTGCTTGAATTGGCTCTGATTTCGTTGACAAGTGTGGGGCGCAGTCTTTTCTTTTGGCCTCTCCTCTTTAGGTTTGTAGCTGTTTTGGCCTCTCATGGCCTTAAGGTTGTTTAAAGACGATCTTTTCCAATATAGTGTTCAGAAATTCCTTCTCAGGATTCCAAGATGATTTCTACAAACGTACAAGCCCTTCCTAAATGTGTCTGTGTATTCCAGGATCTTTAATTTCCCTGTGTCTTATTTGGCTTGCATGAAGCATACTCACGAGGTTGATGATTTTGGCTGATTCTCCTGTGTATCTTGACTTCTATCGGTTTTTCATTAATATTTTAATTGTAATTTAAACAAGTTTAGGGAAAGCCAATTAACCCTACATTATATTTTATATCATTCCAAATTACCTGTCAACATTTGTACTTGGATCATTGTGTAATTATAATTAGTGTATATATATATTTTATGTCCTTCTTACTTTAATAATTTATTTTGTGTACATAAATTTTCTAGTGCTATAAAAAATTGTCCAAGACTTGGAAATGGGCAAAGAAGATCCTGGGTGTTCTGTCACTGGAGTTCTAGCCATTGTCTAGTGGATGCTGGGGATTTTCTGGTCCTATGGGGTGTGCACCTTTGGCTGATTTTCTGTTGACTTGGCTATATTACACCTCCTTAGGGTTAGAGTTAACTTGTAGGAAACTGAGAGCAATGCAAAGTAATTTTTCTGATAGAGATGTAATTGATTTCTTCCCTATGCAAAAGATGGCTCCAGACATTCCATTTTATTGTCCCACAGGGTGTTATCCCATTTTGCATCTATTAGCAAATTGATTTTAATATTTCTGGTTATCTACGTATATGTGTTCTTCAAATTCTCCTTTGACCTGGTTTTATCAGAAATTAAAATCATGTGCTAAAGGATGTGAGGAACAGAAAGGACCAGAGTGCTCAGAGAGGAGCTGCCATCAGCAAGCAGCAGTAACACTTGCTGTGGGCTAAAGCAGAGCACGTGGGTCCTGGAAGTTGAGAGTCGGTAAACTTACAAGGGCCCACCAGGGCACAAGCTACCAAGACACCTCACCCAGAACTGGAGCCTGCTTCGCTAGATTCACTGTCACCAGAGGCAGGAGACGATTAAAGAAAGAAGCAGGACAAAAACTGTTGTGTATGTAAAGATGAGGGACTCAGGAGATGACCAGACATCTGGGAAAAGTCAACATTGTGAGAGGGACCAAATTCGATGCACTACTCAGAGTTAATAGACAAAGAAAAGATTTCAGAGAGATTTGAAAATATTTGATCTAGCATTTTAGACTTCTCTTGGCAGAGGGAATTAAGGATATCTCGTCCTCAATATTGCCAGAAATGAAAGTTCTATTGAGTCATTCTGATAAAAATCAAGTCTAGACAGTTTCCAGGATATTTCTACCAGACGTTAAAGAATAGATAACTACAGTTTCAACAAATTTGTCTGGAGATTTGAAGATGGAACACTCATAGTTGTATTTTATGGAACTAGTGGAATCTTGATGCTGAAAGCAGACAGGAATAATATGAGAAAGGAACATTATATGCCATTCCTTTTCATGAATACTTGTGAATCAGAAAATATTAAACTGAGTCCAAAACAAAAGATCATCATCCAAAAAAATTTATTTCAGCTATCAAGGTTGGTTTAACACTAGAAAATCTATGACTGTAATTCATATTAGCAGAGTAAATGAGATAAAAGAATCAAGTGAACACCTCAGAAGAGACACAGAACACATCCATGAAATCAGTAACCATTCATGATTAAAAAGCAAACTAAGAACTAAAGGGAACTTGCTTAACCTGATAATGGATATCTACTCTAAGACTGCAACTGACATTGTTCTTAGCAGTAAAATGTTAAAAGTATTTACTTTAAAATTGGGATGCCATCTTGAATACTTTTATTTCTAACAATAGACAACACTATAGTAGAGTTTTTTTACCAGTACAGTTAGAAAAGAAAAGGAAAAATTGAAAGGAACAAACAAAATAGTCATGATTAACAGATGATATTGTCTTTTGAAAAATCCTATAGAATCTAAAGATAAATGATAATTCCAATAAGAAAATTTAGCAAGGAAGCTGGATATAGGATTAATATAGGAAAATCAATAAATAACAGCAACAAACAGAAAATCTAATTAAAATACCTTTTATAATAGCAAGACAACTAAGGTATGTTGAAATAAACCCAACAAATGATTTTTAAAACCTTATTGAAATAATATATGGAAAGAAAAAATCTTATTGAAAGATGTTAAAAAGACCTAGATAATTGGATAGATATTCTATGTTTATGAATTCCTTTATATGATAAAAATACCAGTTCTCAAATTATTTCTTACAGTCAGTGCAATTCTAATAAAATTTTTAAGAGGTTATCTTATGGCATGCGACAAGGAGCTAGTAAAGTTCTTTGGGAGAGCAGAGAGCCAAGAATAGCCAAAGCAGTTTTGAAGAACATGGTGATGGAACTTACTCTATCAAATATTAAAAAAGGAACAAAGGACTTGAATAGACATTGCTTTGAAGAAGATATGCAAATGACCAATAAGCACATGAAAAGACCCTAGTGTCACTAGGCATTAGGGAAATGCAAATCAAAACCACAAGAAGATACTTCTCCACACCCATTAGAATGGCTGCTAGAAAATAACAAGTATTGGTGAGGATATTGAGAAATTGGAACTCTTGTACACTGTTGGTCAGAATATAAAATGGTGGGACCACTGTGGAAAACAGTATAGTGGTTGCTCAAAAAATTAAAAATATAATTACCACATGATCCAGATATTCCACTTCTGGGTGTGTACACAAAAGAATTAAAGGAAGGATTCCACAGATATTTATACACCCATTTTTGTGACAGGATTATTTTCAATAGCCAAAGGTGGAAACAACCCAAGTATCTATCAGTGGATTAATAGATAAACAAATTGTAGTATGTGCATACAGTAGAATATTATTTAGCCTTAACAAGGAAGGAAATTCTCACATGCTACAACATGGATGAACCTTGAGAGCATCATGCTAAATGAAATAAAGTCAGGCACAATAAGACAAATACTGTATGATTCCACTTATATGAGCATCCTAGTGTAGTCAAATTCATAGAGACAGAAAGTTGACGGTGGGTGTACAGGGGCTGGGGTTAGGTGGGGAGTTACTGTTTAATGGGGTGCAGAGTTTGAGTTGGAGAATATAAAAAGCTCTAGAGATGGATGGTGGTGATGGTTGCATGACTGTGTGAATGGACTTAATGCCACAGAACTCTACACTTAAAAATGGTTAAAGTGGTAAATTTTATGTTATATATACTTCACCATCATAAAAAAAAGTAAGTGATGGGCACGGTGGTTCAAATTGGTGGTTACCATTGGGCAGGTTGGTGCAGCAGGTGTGTGGTTGGGAGGGCTACATGGGTGCACAGTGGTTGTGGTGACGTTCCTTTAGGTTAGGTGGTCTATCCACAGGTATTTAATAGACATATAAAGCTAAACAGTGTACAGGCTGACATACCTCAGAGATATTGTGGGTTTGGTTCCAGACCACTGCAGTAGAGGGAATATTGCAATAAAGTGAGTCACACGAATTTTTTGGCTTCCCAGTACATATAAAAGTTGTGATTACACTATATTGTAGTCTGTTAAATGTGCAATAGCATTGTGTCTAAAAAACAATGTACATACCTTAATTAAAAAAATACCTCTTTGCTAATAGGAATAAAGATGCAGACGTAGAGAATGGACTTGAGGTCATGGAGACGGAGAAGGGCAAGCTGGGACGAAATGAGAGAGTGACATGGACATATACACACTACCAAATGTAAAATAGAGAGCTAGTGGGAAGCAGCCACATAGCACAGGGAGATCAACTCGGTGCTTTGTGACAACCTAGAGGGGTGGGATAGGGAGGGTGGGAGGGAGATGCAAGAGGGAGGGTATATGGGGATATATGTATATGTATAGCTGATTCACTTTGTTATAAAGCAGAAACTAACACACCATTGTAAAGCAATTATACTCCAATAAAGGTGTTTAAAAAAAATACCTCTTTGCTAAAAAAATACTAACCATCCTCCGAGCCTTCAGTTAGTTGGTATCTTTTTGCTGGGGGAGGGTCTTGTTCTGCCTCGACGTTAGCTGCTGGCTGATCAGGGTGCTGCTGTGGAAGGCCGGGGGGACCGAGGCAGGCTCTTAGAATAAGACGACAGTGAAGTGTGCCGCGTCGACTGACTCTTCCTGGCACGAATGATTTCTCTGCAGCGTGCCGTGCTGTTTGGTAGCGTTTTACCGATGGTAGAACTTCTTTCAGACTTGGACTCAGTCCTCGCAGACCCTGCCGCTGCCTCATCAACTCAGCTCATGTCCTATTCTAAACCCTGGGTTGTCATTTCCCCAATCTTCACAGCATCTTCACCAGCAGCAGATTCCACCTCCAGAAACCACTTTCTTCTGCTCATCCGTAAGCAGCAGTGCGTTTCTGTGCAAGGTTATCCTGAAATGACAGCAATTCAGTCACATCTCAGGCTCCATTTCTGATTCTAGTTCTCCTGCTGTTTCCACCACGTCTGCTGTTACCTCCTCCACTGAAGTCTGGAACCCCTCGAAGTCATCCATGAAGGTTAGAATCAACTTCTCCCAAACTCCTGTGAATGTTGGTATTCTGACCTCTTCCCATGAATCACAAACGTTCTTAAAGGCATTTAGAATGGTGAGTCCTTTCCAGAGGGTTTTCAAGTGACTTCGCCCAGGTCATCAGAGGAATCGCTATCTATGGCAGCTACAGCCTTACGAAATGTATTTCTTAAATATGACTTGAAAGTCAAAATTACTCCTTGATTCATGGGTGGCAGAAGGGTTGTCGTGTTGGCAGGTATGAAAACAACATGAATCTCGTTGTACATCTCCATCAGAGCTGTTGGGTGACCAGGTGCATTGTCAGTGAGCAGTAGTTTTTGAAAGGAATCTTTTTTTCTGAGCAGTGGATCTCAGCAGTGGGTGTAAAATATCCAGTAAACCATGTTGTAAACAGATGTGCTATCATCCAGGCTTTGTTGCTTTTACAGAGCACAGGCAGCGTAGATTTAGCATAATTCTTAAGGGCCCTAGGATTTTTGGAATGGTTAATGCGCCCTGGCTTCAACTTAGTCACCAGCTGCATTAGCCCCTATCAAGAGTCAGTCTGTCAGTAGCCAGGACATGGAAGCAAACTAAGTGTCCATCAACAGATGAATGGATAAAGAAGATGTGGCACATATATACAATGGAGTATTACTCAGCCATAAAAGAAACGAAATTGAGTTATTTGTAGTGAGGTGGATGGATCTAGAGACTGTCATACAGAGTGAAGTAAGTCAGAAAGAAAAATACCGTACGCTAACACATATATATGGAATCTGAAAAAAAAAAGTTCTGAAGAACCTAGGGGCAGGACAGAAATAAATACTCAGACGTAGAGAATAGACTTGAGGATACAGGGAGGGGGAAGGGTAAGCTGGGACGAAGTGAGAGAGTGGCATGGACATATACACACTACCGAATGTAAAATAGAGAGCTAGTGGGGAGCAGCCGCAGAGCACAGGGAGATCAGCTCGGTGCTTTGTGACCACCTAGAGGGGTGGGATAGGGAGGGTGGGAGGGAGACCTAAGAGGGAGGGGATATGGGGATGTATGTATATGTATAACTGATTCACTTTGTTATACAGCAGAAACTGACACACCATTGTAAAGCAATTGTACTCCAATAAAGATGTTAAAAAAAAAAAAAAGAGTCAGCCTGTCCTTTGAAGCTTTGAAGCCAGGCATTGACTTCTCTCTACTGTGAAAGTCCTAGATGGCACCTTCTTCCAACATAAGGCTGTTTCATCTGCAATGAAAATCTGTTGTTTCGTGTAGCCGCTTTCGTTAATGATCTCAGCTAGATCTGCTGGATAACTTGCTGCGGCTTCTACATCAGCACTTGCTGCTTCGCCTTGCACTTCTATGTTATGGAGGCGGCTTCTTTCCTTAAACCTCGTGAGCCAACGTCTGCTGGCTTCAAGCTTTTCTTCTGCAGCTTCCTCACCTGTCTCAGCCTTCACAGACTTGAAGAGAGTCAGGGCCTTGCCTGCATTAGGCTTTGGCTTCAGGCAGTGTCGTGGCTGGTTTGATCGTCTATTCAGACCACTAAAACTTTCTCCTCAACAGCAATAAGGCTGTGTTGCTTCCTTACCATTCGTGTGCTCACTGGAGCAGCACCTTCATCTCCTTCAAGAACGTTCCTTTGCCTTCACGACTTGGCTGTTTGGAGCAAGAGGCCCAGCCTTCAGCCCGTCAGCTTTCCATACGCCTTCCTCTCTCAGCTTCAGCATTTCTAGCTTTTGATTTAAACTGAGAGACATGCGACTCTTCCCTCACTTGAACGCTTGGAGGCCATTGTAGGGTTATTAGTTGGCCTTATTTCAACATTGTTGTGTCTCAGGGAACAGGGAGGTCCAAGGAGAGGGAGAGAGATGGGGGAAGGGCTGGTTGGTGGAGCAGACAGAACACACACAATATTTATTGATTGTTGCCATCTTGTATTGGTGTAGTTCATGATGTCCAAAACAATTACAGTAGTAACATCAAAGATCACTGATCACAGATCACCATAACAAATATAATAAAAAAAAAAAGGTTTGAAATATTGTGAGAATTACCAAAATGTACCACAGAGACACAAAGTGAGCAAATGCTGTTGGAAAAGTGGCACCAATAGACTTGTTCGACGCAGGGTTGCCACAAACCTTCAATTTGTAAAAAATGCAATTATCTGCAAAGTGCAAATTGCAGAAGTGCAAAGGGAAAGAAAACGAGACATGTCTATACTTTCAGTATTTAAAAATAGAAAGGAAAAAAGGTGATTTATTCTTGGTGATGGGCTCATATTAACCAAACTGATGTGAAAAACCAAAATGCCAATTTGTTGATATTCAATGGAAAACTATAAAATAATCACACATGCATGCACACCTACACACCCAAAGTAGCTGTTATTGAGAGCTGGAGGGGCTGTGGAAATGAGAGAGAGGGGCCCAACGCAGCTATGGAGGGACTGGTCTGGGTTTAGAGCAGGCAGACAGCCTTAAGCTTTTTGTGTATGTTTCCTATTTTGTTCACTGTCATAAGGATAGCTCTTCTGTGGTATTTTGGAATTCCTAGTGCTTTTTGTGTAAATGTACTGTTTGCCACAAAAGCAATATGACACTATTACCTAAATTATCATGTGGAATTGCTTTTATATTAATATTCTACACTTTAGTATCTTGTATATTTTGCTATAGTCATGTAATAAATAATAACCCTAATGATCTTTCTTTGGTTGTGTCTGTATTGGAACTTGTGCCTGGGTGTTTTATGACAGGACTAGTAAGGTATTGGCTACAATGTTCTGTTATATTAAAGGACTGAGCATTTGCTCAGCATGAGCTTGCTATTATGGAATTGAAAATTAATATTCTAGTAAAAGAAGCTTTTGTGTATTTTGATTTAGTTCCTTTGCTAAAATTATAGGTTGCCTTAAGTATGTTTTAAGCATTCTCCCTCCACCTCCTATTTCCACATCAGTTTGTCTTTTATGTCTTATTTCTGTCTTGTGGGGAGGGTAGAAAGCACAGTCTCCAGAAGCTGACAGACGTGAATTTAAAGAGAGTTCTGGCAGGCCTGGAACAGGGTGACCATAGACAGATTATTTAACTTTTTTGGATGTGAACTTTCTCATTTATAATAAATTTGCCTTTATTGTGAATATTCAGTGAGCATATATAAAGCAACTACGTAGTAGGAGCTTTGCAAATAGTTCCCATTTCTTTTTTTCCGTCAAGTTTATAACTAAAGAATTATTAAAACAGAATTAGAATTAGAAAAGATCCTTACTGGCTAACCATTAAATTATTTTGATGTGATGAAGTGTACTGAGAAATGTTTTTTTCCCAAATTTAGAATTATGTTTAAACATTTTGATATAAAGTCCCTGCAGTCTTTTTACAATTCAGTTCTTTCATTTACATGTTGGAAACTTGCTGTATTAATTCATTTACTTGCAATCTGGAGGACTTTGTTTGTTTAATATCATGAGAAATTTCTGCCCATAAATTTAAATATAGTGAACATCTTAGTTCAGTGAACAGCAATGTTAGTGTTATTATTTTAACTTATTCTAAAATACTTTCTTTTTGTCAAGTTTTAATAACTTGAGAATCTTATAGTTTTAATTTTCCTACTGTGTATGACTATATTAAATAAATATGTGTATATAATAAACTGCAGAAAATATTAATATTAAAAAACAATTCACTGTAGAGCTTAACAACACTTTCTGTAAAGCTATTTTCTTTGACTTGGGACCAAAACTCTTTTTGTCTATACTTTTAATGATTACTTTGGGAGCAAAGGGGGAAATGGTTGACACTCTCTAGGAATGCTTGTTTGTAGTTTTTTCATGGTTTAAAATAATTAATACCTGCCTTTATTTTCTGTTCTTTATTAGTGCTTCTATCGATCTTCCCCGGATGACTGCATGTATGTTTGGTGCAGTCTTGATGTCATGCTGAGCAAACCTTATCTTAATGTTACTAAGAGACCCTTTTTGTTACATGGAAACAATGGCTTGATATTTATTTTAAATGTTCTGTGAATGTAGAAATTTTTCCCAGGCTTTCCTGATGGGTGGAGACATAGCATATAAAGTGGTGTTTACATACCTTCCAAGAGGTCAAGATGTCCATGCAAAATCTTGTTTAAATGTTCATCACCATAGAAACATATCAGTTTATTGTTAGAGCTTTTGTAAATATATTGTAATTTTCACTTCATTGATGTTCAGTACAGAGCATTTAATGTGTAATTGACCAGCACCAAAATTTGGTGTTTAGCCTTTACTAGCTTATTTAATCTAATTTAAACTGTTAAAATATTGAGATAGTTGTAATTTCCAAAACAATACTGGTATGAAACTAATGTAATTAATTATATAGCTTACTTTTCTTAAAAACAAGATGATGTTTCCTTGACAGAAAGAAAGTACTTTATTTTGATGATGTTTTTTACTAATACACTGAGTGCTTATTGCACTATGATTTTAATAAAAGGGATGGAGTTTCATTAAGGTAACTTAGATTTATGGTTTTTGGGAGGGGTTAAGACAAGTATTCATAAATATATTACGAAGTTCATGAAATCCTAGTACTGTATGGCATAGTATAAGCATTCAGAATTGTGTGAACAAGTACAACTGTTGATGATAAGTAGTTCTTATAGTTCTGTGATCTTATATTCAGGAGACTTTTCTTAATTTTTTAGATGAACAATGGGAACCTTCTTCCACTCTGACAATGTTTTGCTACTTTGTTGTTTGCAGCGTATTTCAGTAAGTTATTCTGACATCTGGCACATCTTTTAGCTCAGTGTATGCAAGAATGGAGTTGATAGGGACCTTCCCCTTGGGGCTTCCTAGCTCCTGATTCTGACTCTTAATGGAAAAATGAGCAGTAGGCATATTTTTTTGCTTATATGCTGTCCTGCTGGTGATTAATGGTAGTGATAAAAGCTCTCACAATGCTTTTCATTACTTTGCAGACAGAACCACATACAAAAGTTCAAAAAGCTCACACACTACATGCCACAAAGCCTATACTCTTTAGGCTTTGTAATATTTTACTAATCTCAAGAAAGGTAGTGATAATTTGTATATTTTTGGCACTCATACGAGCCAGTCAATGCCAGATTAACAAATGAAGTTTCTGATTATTTATAATCCCTTCACCTCTCTTCTCTCTATTCTAAAGTTGTTGAAGGTAAAAAATCTGCCACGTTGCATTTAATGAAAAGATTTTTTATTTTTTTCTGTTGGTTTTGCTAAAGCTCATAAATATGATATTTAATTGATTTCAAGTTGGGCTGATTTTGTCCGATTTAATCACAAAAAGGGAATAAAAATAACGAAAGGAAAACATAATTGTCCTAGCCTCCTAGTGGATTAAGTCAGTATAACAGTTATTTCTAACTACATCAGTTATCTTCAATATTTCATAAACAGGTATAATCATATTCCATAATTTTGATGGCTTGCTCTGTGGCAGCCTTTTCTGTTATTCCTAACAGAAATAAATTTAAATTTAAATTTAGATTAAAAACTGAAAATGAGCAGATTTCTTTTTATGAGTTGTTATCTTTCAAAAGAAATGTTGATCAATTTGAAATAAATTTTTGAAGAGTTCATATGCTTTGACTACAGAGGTTTATTTGTTTAAATGTTTCTTATTTGTCTGCTTAAACATGTGAGTGTACATTTTAGACATTTTTTCCTTGATATTATTTACATATTTATAATAGAAAAAGCAACCTCTTGGAATGATAATATTGATAGCTGTTTCCTTTTAGAAAGACTGTTCACATATACTTTTTAATCACATAAGAGATTTATTTGGGGCTTAGTTTGTAAGTATATGTGGATATAAATATGTGGCTGTTTAACTTCATTGTCACTTTTAGACTGGTTTATACTTAGGTTGCATTTTAAATGCTATCTATTTTTCTTAATGAGAGAATGTATTTTTTCTATGTAAATAGAATGGAGTAATTCTTAAACTTAGTAATAGATTTCTTCTCTTTGACATAAATGCTACTTGAAACACTAATCTATAGCATGTTAAAAGAGGCTAATCTAGAGCTATAGCATGTTAAAAGAGGCTGTTACTTTAACCAGGCTGTTCAAAGAATTTTATGTCGAGGTTAAATTTAGGAAAATGACCAGAAAGTACTTGAGAGTACAGAGAGTACTTAGATTTTGATAGAAACAGACTGTTAGTAGTCTGCTGTGACCTATATGGTAACCATTAGCCATGTGTGGCTATATAAATTTAAAATAACTAAAATTCAGTAAAATTAAAAACCAGTTCTTCAGTCACAGTAGCTACATTCTAAGTACTCAATAAACACATATGGTTATTAGCTATGTTAATGGATAGCACAGAATAGAGCATTTATATCATCACAGAAATATCCGTTGGACAGCACTGTTCTATGCTATTTAATCATAAATAATTTGTTCTTTTTTCATCTATAATTAGTTTGCACACTATCTAAACAGCAGAAAAAAGAGTAAGGCCCAACTTTAAGGATATACTTATGCAGCACCTCAGTTAGAGGTGCACTCCCAGTTAGAGAGTGGTGCTAATGAGGTTTGATTTTTTTTTAATTTTTTAATTAATTTTTATTGGAGTACAGTTGCTTTACAATGTTGTGTTAGTTTCTGCTGTACAGCAAAGTGAATCAGCTATACATATACATATATCCCCTCTTTTTTGGATTTCCTTCCCATTTAGGTCACCACAGAGCACTGAGTAGAGTTCCCTGTGCTATACAGTAGGTTCTCATTAGTTATCTATTTTGTACATAGTATCAATAGTGTATATATGTCATTCCCAATCTCCCAATTCATCCCACCCTCCCCTTGCCCCCTTGGTATCCATATGTTTGTTCTCTCCATCTGTGTCTCTTGCAAATAAGGTCATCTACCATTTTTCTGGATTCCACATATATGCATTAATATACGATATTTGTTTTTCTCGTTCTGACTTACTTCACTCTGTATGACAGTCTCTAGGTCCATCCACGTCTCTGCAAATGACCAAGTTTTGTTCCTTTTTATGGCTGAGTAATATTCCATTGTATATATGTACCACATGAGATTTGATCTTCATTGTTTGTTGTTGTATTAATGCATCTGTTTCCCCGGTGCAGGCCTATACCTCTGTTAGTAAGTTATGACTAAGAGTGGCATGATCAGATTTGCATTTTGAGAAGATCACATTTCCATGCGATGTAGGCACCAGGTCAGGGAGAGACAAGAGTGTGGATGTAGGACTAGTAGCTAGGAGGCTGGGGTGTTCACCAGATAGACGTTGTGGCAGTAGGAAGAGAGGTGGATGAACTCGAGTCACAGTTACGTAGGAGAATCAAAAGGACTTGGTGGTCGACTGGACCAGGGTCCAGGGTGTGTGTATGTGTTCTGGGGAGAGGTGGGGTGCATCCGGAAAGGAGGTGACAAGGTTGTTTCCAGAGTGTCTGGCAAAACAACAAAGTGGATAATGGTGCCATTTATTGAGGTATGTGACACTGAAGGAGGAGCAGATCTAAGGGATAAGATGATGAATTTGATTTTAGAATTCAGTTTAAGGTAGCTGTGAGATACCTAAGGCAAGGTGGCCATTGGGATGTATGGATCTTGGCCTCAGGGGTAATATTTGGACTAAAGGTGTAAACTTGAGAGTCGTTGGCCACGTGAGGAGGCAAGATCATCCAGGGAGGAAGAGAGTCTATCTGGTAGACCATCTTCATCAGAACTGACGGAGGAGCCACTTGGTACCGGTACTCCGGAATTGACAAGCCCCTTGGTAAATCTGTTCCATGCTATTGTTTGAGAAGCACTGATACAGCTTGTGAAAAGATGAACATCAAAGACTGTGCCATCGGAGAAAAGGGGTCTGAGATATTTTCCTTTACCGAATGAAAGAAATAGGAATGGAGACAGAAATCAAGGGATAGGGGAAGGGAGCTGAGGGGACGTGTAGGCCACGCAGCTGTGTCTTACTAAGGGAGAGGTAAGGTCAGCTGTAGTTAAGAACGTAGGCCATGAAATTAGGGTCAAGGAGACTGGAACACGTTTACAAACCTTTGAGGGAATTATTAGCCAGAGATCAGTATAAGGATTGCCGGGTAACATTGAAGGCCCGCTTTGGAATGTAGTAGCAAAAGTTTCTCATGATTTTGTAAATTTCTTTAACAATGCTGAGAATTTGAAGTGAGCTTCCAGGTGGAATTAAACTGCTCTGCTGGAAGTTAAAGGGGCCAGGAATGCTAGAATATTATTGATACTGAATTATTAAAATATACTCCTTCGCTATGGGGTTTAGACCAGTGAAAACAAGGCTGATTGGAGGGATTGGGAAGATCAAGGGAGGAGAGATGATCACGATGAGGACATAGAGCTAGGTTAGCGCTAGGTTAGCGCTAGGTTAGAGCTAAGTTAGAGCTAGGTTAGCGCTAGGTTAGCGCTAGGTCAGAGCTAGGTTAGCGCTAGGTTAGAGCTTGGTTAGCGCTAGGTTAGCGCTAGGTTAGAGCTAGGTTAGCGCTAGGTTAGCGCTAGGTTAGCGCTAGGTTAGAGCTAGGTTAGCACTAGGTTAGAGCTAGGCTAGAGCTAGGTAAGCGCTAAGTTAGAGCTAGGTTAGAGCCAGGTTAGCACCAGGTTAGGGCCAGGTTACAGCCAGGTTAGAGCCAGGTTGGAGCCGGGTTAGCACTAGGTTAGAGCTAGGTTAGCCCTAGGTTAGAACTAGGTTAGAGCTGGGTTAGAGCTAGGTTAGCTCTAGGTTAGAGCTAGGTTAGTGCTAGGTTAGAGCTAGGTTAGAGCTGGGTTAGCGCTAGGTTAGAGCTGGGTTAGCGCTAGGTTAGAGCTAGGTTAGAGCTAGGTTAGCGCTAGGTTAGAGCTAGGTTAGCGCTAGGTTAGTGCTAGGTTAGCGCTAGGTTAGAGCTAGGTTAGAGCTAGGTTAGCGCTAGGTTAGAGCTAGGTTAGCGCTAGGTTAGAGCTTGGTTAGCCCTAGGTTAGCGCTAGGTTAGAGCTAGGTTAGCGCTAGGTTAGAGCTAGGCTAGAGCTAGGTAAGTGCTAAGTTAGAGCTAGGTTAGAGCCAGGTTAGCGCCAGGTTAGGGCCAGGTTACAGCCAGGTTAGAGCCAGGTTGGAGCCGGGTTAGCACTAGGTTAGAGCTAGGTTAGCCCTAGGTTAGAACTAGGTTAGAGCTGGGTTAGAGCTAGGTTAGTGCTAGGTTAGAGCTAGGTTAGAGCTGGGTTAGCGCTAGGTTAGAGCTGGGTTAGCGCTAGGTTAGAGCGAGGTTAGCGCTAGGTTAGAGCTACGTTAGCGCTAGGTTAGAGCTAGGCTAGAGCTAGGTTAGCGCTAAGTTAGAGCTAGGTTAGAGCCAGGTTAGTGCCAGGTTAGAGCCAGGTTGGAGCCAGGTTAAAGCCAGGTTAGCGCCAGGTTAGAGCCACATTAAAGCCAGGTTAGCGCTAGGTTAGAGCTAGGTTAGCGCTACGTTGGAGCTAGGTTGGAGCTAGGTTGGAGCTAGGTTAGAGCTAGGCTAGAGCTAGGTTAGTGCTAAGTTAGAGCTAGGTTAGAGCCAGGTTAGAGCTAGGTTAGTGCTAGGTTGGAGCTAGGTTGGAGCTAGGTTAGCGCTAGGTTGGAGCTAGGTTGGAGCTAGGTTAGCGCTAGGTTGGAGCTAGGTTGGAGCTAGGTTAGCGCTAGGTTGGAGCTAGGTTGAAGCTAGGTTAACGCTAGGTTAGAGCTAGGTTAGCGCTAGGTTAGAGCTAGGTTAGTGCTAGGTTAGAGCTAGGTTAGCGCTAGGGTAGAGCTAGGTTAGCGCTAGGTTAGAGCTAGGTTAGAGCTCGGTTAGCGCTAGGGTAGAGCTAGGTTAGCTCTAGGTTAGAGGTAGGTTAATGCTAGGTTAGCGCTAGGTTAGAGCTAGGTTAGCGCTAGGTTAGCTCTAGGTTAGAGCTAGGTTGGAGGGCTGAAAGATCGGAGGAGACTAGGAGGCTGTGAGCTGAGGGGCAGCCTCACCGTTTGAGATCTCAGAGGTGGGCCTGAGAGATGATGGCTTCTGGTTAGCTGTGTGGGCGGCTGTAGTAGCATGCAGGTCAGGTTCATTATGAGCGTGTATGGTACTTAGGGTGGAGGGGATGTGGTGAGAAGCTCTTGTGAGCTGGGTGCTCATGTATCAAGAAAGATGGGATTGTTTCTTCTAGGTCTGTACATGGTAGGTGGCAAAGATGGGAAAGAGTGAGAAGGTGGCATTAGAAGGTGGTATAAATTTAATTGAGAAAGACAATGATATGTGAATTTCCGAGCCTTGGAGATTCCAAACACAAAGGCAACAGTTTGAGTTATTACAGTTCATCCTTACTAGGCACCAGACATTGAGCTCAGCATGTTGCACATATTGACTCATTTGGTTCTGATAACAACCCATGAGGTAGGGCTGTCATTAATAAACTCATTCTACAAAGGAGGAAACTGAGGCACAGTGTGGTTTAGGCATTTGCCCAGGGTTACACAGTTGGTCAGTGATGGAAACAGGATTTGAGCCCAAGTTGTCTGTTGCTAGAGTTGGGGCTCTTAACGAGCTTATTATACTGTCTATCTCATAAACCGAACTTGGATTTTTTTTGTGTGTGTGTGCAGTACGTGGGCCTCTCACTACTGTGGCCTCTCCTGTTGCGCAGCACAGGCTCCGGATGCGCAGGCTCAGTGGCCATGGCTTACAGGCCCAGCCGCTCCGTGGCATGTGGGGTCTTCCCAGACCGGGCCATGAACCCGTGTCCCCTGCGTCGGCAGGCAGACTCTCAACCACTGCGCCACCAGGGAAGCCCTGAACTTGGATATTTTTTAAAAGTTTTTCTTATGGGTGCCAAACTCTTGGATGTTTATTATTGTAAGAAAAAAATTGAAAATTAAAACATTAGTTTGTTCTCCTATTTTTTAAAGTCATATACATCCACTCTAAAAAATTTGGAAAATATAACAAGGCACCAAGTATACAAGAAAAATAGTTCCCCGTAACCGTAGTTCTAGATAGGACAGTTCCTTTCAGTTGGTCTTGCAAGGCTTGCTGTACATTGTCACTTATAAGACCCCTTCCTGCTTCTGCTCAGGGAGAGGGAGCTGTAGCCAGACTGCCAGTGGGTTGTCTCACTCCCCTTCACAGCTCAGACCCCAGACACTTGCCAGCTGCCAGGTCATGGGGGCCCTTATTTCTCCTTCCTGCCTATGGCCTGGGTGAGAGGATTCACGGCTTGATCCTGGGGGTCTTCTTGTAGCCCTCAACCCAACCTGTATGGGCCCTTGTTTGTTCTTACCTAGAAAGCCGTGTGAGCTTTCCATTCTTGTTGCCCAAAGCTTTCCAGAACTGCAGAGGTCTGAGATTTTTATGGTACTTGCAAGCTGACAGGTTAGTTTGCCAGACTCGCAGACTCTGGTTGTAGACACAGACTTCTGGGTCAGAGGCTTCATTACTTAGTGTGCAGGCACAGGAGCCTCCTGTTCCTGTCAGTCCCCCAGGACCCCGAGCCCCATGGGGGTGATGTGGCCCAGGTGGGAGCTGTCCCCACGGTGGGCTCGTGTCATGGCTGAGGAGCCCTGCATTTAGGGAACCCGCATTATTTGTAATGGGGTGCAAGTAAGCCTGCCTGCCCTGTGCTCTGCAGGGGAACCTTCTCTTTCACACTGTACGGTAAGCAGACCTGCCTCTACTGTAGAGATACCATATCTGTCTTCCAAGGCTGTTTGCTATACAGAAGTCTTTGAAAAGACAGTCCAGAATGAAGACTGCCCCTGCCTCTGCTTGTGAGATGCACAGAAGTGGGAGAGAGACCCACGGAGCACTGCCTTCCAACACAGACAGATTTGATGAAAAACAAATTTAACTGCTAAGAAATACTTCTTACCAAAATATCAGAGGAAGTGTGTAAATCTTATTGGTGATCGGTTTCCCAAATTTATTATCATTATAACACTTAAACTTATTGTTACATTGTAATTACTTAATATAATAATTATAACATGTATTATTAAAATGCCCGTTTTTTGGACATCAGGTCTCAAACAGTTCCAAGTAGCACTACTGTTTAGCTCGTACATCATAACACTTAAGACACGTGTTACATGTTTTGAGAGCTCTGATGTTCCCATGGGCTGGTCAGAGACATGCAGGATTCGGGCTCCAGTCAGAGGCAGGAAAAGACAAAGCTGAGGGCGTGTAACACATGCACTCCAAAGCCTACTCTTTTTTTTTTTTTTTTTTTTTTTTTTTTTTTTTTTTGCGGTACGCGGGCCTCTCACTGTTGTGGCCTCTCCCGTTGCGGAGCACAGGCTCCGGACGCGCAGGCTCAGCGGCCATGGCTCACGGGCCTAGCCGCTCCGCGGCATGTGGGATCTTCCCAGACTGGGGCACGAACCCGTGTCCCCTGCGTCGGCAGGCGGACTCTCAACCACTGCGCCACCAGGGAAGCCCAAAGCCTACTCTTTTTATCTGTTTTATTTATAGACTTTCCAGATAATATTTAATGTGTGATTAAAAGGTTCTTGCTTAGAAAGAGAGAAAGAGAGAAAAAATCAGTGCTAAAAGGTAGTGGTCATGTTTTGGTATCCTAATGGTTTAAATGTGTGAAGTGTAGGTTCAGAGAGTTCTTCAGTAAGTAGGAGTGTATTTTTTAGTAGTGCATTTTGTGACTGTTCCTGTTTCATCTCACTTGAGTAATAGCTACTGTGAGATCTAATGTGTTAAATAAAATACAGGTCGTCATCACTCTGGTTTACCAGCCTCTGCCTCCCTTGCTATGAGTGTGTAAGGTGCCCTGACTCCTCCATTTGAAGACACATTTTAACCTATCAGGGGCAGTCCTGGTAAGGCTGGACTAGGAAGAAAAGACCACTTCAACTCTGAGTCATCATTTAGGGCTGGGAACACTTTGGCCATGGCTTTAGGACATTTCCTTTCCTATTGAATTTGAGGAACTGGGGTGCTATGATTTAAGTGCAACCTGTTTCTGTAATTCAGAAATTAGAAAATAATATTTAGGGCAAAATTGAAATAAGTCTATGTTTTAGATTTTTATTTATAGTTCATATCTTTAAACTTTTTTTAAAATTAGTTAATTAATTAATTTTTGGCTGTGTTGGGTCTTCGTTTCTGTGTGAGGGCTTTCTCCAGTTGCGGCGAGCGGGGGCCACTCTTCATGGCGGTGTGCGGGCCTCTCACTGTCGCAGCCTCTCGTTGCAGAGCACAGGCTCCAGATGCGCAGGCTCAGTAGTTGTGGCTCATGGGCCCAGTTGCTCCACGGCATGTGGGATCCTCCCAGACCAGGGCTCGAACCCGTGTCCCCTGCATTGGCAGGCAGACTCTCAACCACTACGCCACCAGGGAAGCCCTAAAGTATTTTTAATATGGAAGGAAAGATTACGTGACTTATTGAGAAACATGGATATACTTATAATTTTGTTGTGTTAGATGTTGTAAATTAGTGCATTACGGTATAAAATATCAACATGAATTTTTACATTTAGGTACAGGTTCAATCATTTGATGACTTTTTAAGAATATGAGAAAGTTTTGTTTTTTGTTTTTGCCTTGTCCCGTAGGTGTTGAGTTTAAGTCTGGCCTCTCGTTTGGCCCTGAGGTCAGAATTTGTTTTATATTTAAAACAGAATTGTGCCTGATGATTCTTTATTATATTCCGGCCTCGTGGATTTAATGAAAATTCTATCTAATGTGGAGAAAGGGATGATATTTAATCGACATAAATACTATCCATTTCCACAGTTTCTAAGGCTGGATTACCATGAAGAGTTCTTCGTCTGGGCACTAGAGGGCTCTGGAGGCTGTGGGGAGCTAACAGAACCCCCATGTTCTCTAGTAGATGGTGCTTTATGCTTTCACCAAGTTGGGTGTTCACAGAACTGTTTGGCGGTACACCTTAATTAGCCTTATATTCCCTTGATTAGCATCACAGATAAAAATTTGTGAATCTACTTTCTTGGTGGAAAGTGTTAGGAAAGTAATTGTTTAAAATGGTTCTGCAAAATGTTTTTATGAAGAATTGTTTTGGTACTTTATTCATAGCTTAATGGTGTTTTACATAATTTTGAAAAGTCACCCTAAACGTTACAAACAGTAAACATTTAGTGTTTTTTGTCCTGCTAATAAATGTAAATTTCCTCCCCTTTCAAAGAATTTTTATGCTTTCATATAGACAGAAACCTAATTGTTCATGTGATGAAATAAAATATTAAAATTATATCTTTATTATATTTTTCAGGGAATCCGAGCCCGAATTTTAGAAACTCTTGTCATGCTTATTCTTCTGGCCTTGCTTATTCTTGGGATAGTGTGGGTAGCCTTGGCGCTCATTGACAATGACGCTGCGAGTATGGAATCTTTATATGGTAAGGATTGACTTGTTTAAACCAGTTTCTCTAGTGGAGACTACAGTTTGGAATATAATTACACATTCACTTTTTAAAACATTTTAATAGTTCTTTGTATAGTTAATCCTTGTTGTTAATTTACAAAATTAAAAAGACTTTTGACATGTTTAAGGAAAGAAGTGAATGTTTGTGTGTTTCTTGTATGTAGAATGAGCAAGCAGCTTTTCAGATTTTTTTTCTTCCTTTGGTTAATTAGTTTCTGTTCTTAAAATTCCATGGAGGCTCATTTTCTCCCTCCAAACAGGTTTTGCAAAAGGGTTATTTCCTGTTCTTGTGTTTTAGATCTTTTTATTGTACAATTTAGAAATTATATGGTTTAGTAGACTCAAATAGGCAATTATGATGTTTACTATACATTAATTTATAGTCAGTCTATATATCAATGTATGGTATTTTGGATGCACTAAAATATATTTACATTTTTAAATAGATCTCTGGGAGTTCTACCTACCTTATTTATATTCCTGTATATCATTGATGGGATGTTTGTTACTTCTCTGTAAGTATTTTTCTGACATAATATTGATAATAAAGTAGAGTTGTTCTGTGTTCTAGAAAATTACAGACACGTTTCCCTATGAGATTCCTTAACAGCTTGGAGATTTTTTTAAAAGTTGGCCCTTAACTTTTTTTGTACGTTCAAGATAAATTTTGATAAACTGAAACCTTGAAATAATAAGATACTTTTGTTTTTCTCTAAAGAAAGCCTCTTCCACAGAGTTGGAAAGAGAGAGGGAGGGGGAGGGAGTCAGACATGCACGTGCCTCCCCCCCATCACAACACTAGCTTCTACTTTGGAATGGTTATGGTGGAATTCTTTACGATGGATTGGCAGTCTTTTTTTCACAATTTATTTTGTTCTACTTAAGGCATCTCAACATATCTCAGAGATGTTATAAGCAGATAAAAGTAGGTAAAAGGATGTAAGGTTATAGTTGTCACTTTCGGATATTCTTGTCTGATACTTGATTCAGTTAGTACTTGAAATTTAGTCTGTTCTCTGGTTGGTTTTCTTTAATTTCTTTTAAGTGAAAATACTTATTATTATTCAGCTGCTAGAATCTGGCATATCCTACCCCTCCTTTAGTCTCCATGAATCTTTCCTTAAATATAGGAATGCCCGTCGTCTGTGCACGAACCTCTAGAGCTTCTCTAACGGTGACATTGAGGAGCCCTGTGACAAAACACTGCGAGAACCTAGATTGGAAACAAGCGTTTTCCTACAACAGCAGTCTTTGAGTTTGCTTTATTTTGGGCTAGCAGTTTCTCTCCTAACTCTGAAGTGAGCTTTCTCTGTTCTGCAGTGTGCACTCCAGTTGGCCTCTCCCGCATGTTCACAGTCATGGGGCAGCTGTTGGTGAAGCCAACAGTGAGTATGATGTTGTAAACCATTTTGTTTGTTAAATAGACATTTTTACATTTGAACATCTTTTAGGTTCTAAACTAGCATTCAGAAACAGAAGAATATTTTTACGTGTTTATAACCCAAATTGTTATTGTTTTTATTTTAATCTTTTTCACCTTTGGAAACCAAATTTGCTTTTGCTCTTAAAATACTAACTATAGGCACTCAGCTAGAAATTCTTCTAGCAAATTTGAAGACAAAATGTACAGATATTTACAGGTATTTTAGGAGCCCGTTATATCAAATGGTAACTCTTTTGTGTTTCAAAGTTTACTATATATATTGTTTGAATTACAAAGCAGTTATTTTCTGAAAATTTGTCTGCATATTATATCTTGATTAATTGAATTATACCTTTCCCTTTAATCTCAGAAATGCTGTATATTCATTTAAAAATAATTTTCAGTTGGTAGTAGTTTTGATGATTTGTCCCTAAGTTACTTGGGCTCTAGCTATTTTGTCAGATATTTAATAAAATGACAATAATTCTTACCTGTAGCTAGGAAATTGTCACATTATTTTCATGGATCCTCATTGCCTACAAGCTCAAGTCTAAGCTATTCACATGATACAAGGCCTTTCACACCTGTCCCCTGCTGAATTTGCCTGTAGCTGCCTCTGCCCCCATTGCTTCCGTGGTGACTGATTCTAGCCAGTCTCACAGCTGACTTGCTGTGCCCAGAACAGCCTGGATTCTTCCACTTCCCAGGCATGTCGAGGGTCTTTCTCTCGCTTCTGCCTCTTACCTGCTTCAGCCACCTGACAGTCTCCTGAAGTCCTGGCTCTGAGACCAGCTGCATTTACTACCTGTCTTTGACCCTTGCCTCACTTCTTCTTTAAGCTAAAATAATCAAGCTCCTTCCTCTGCATTTCTCATATTCCCCTTTATATTTCACTAGTAGTATTTATGAAATTATTATGGTTATATGTTTTTCTTCCCTATCAGCATAATTCATCAAGGGAAAAAACTGAGAGAATATCGTGGTAGACATTCTTTTAGTAAATGCTTGCTTAATTTTAAAAGTTTTTAAATCAATAATCTTTGTGTTTTTAAAAAATAAAAATGGATTTTTTAACCTGCTACATAAATGTACACACACTCAAATACAATACATGTTCTATTAAATCTTGAAATGTACTTCCCTCTTAAAGAGGTTTTGTGACGTTGCATTCATTTAGTTTCTTCCTGATTCTCTGGATATTTTTCTGGTGGTTGTGTTTTTGGTCTCTTCGTTTCCACTCTCTTCCCCCTAAACTAGGCAAACGTGTAAAGTTCTGTCCTTGGTCTCAAGGTGCTCTGTTCTGTTTCCCTGAGCACCTCTGCCGCCTCCACATCACTTCTACATGTCTACTTCTAGTGAGAAAAAGATAGTGCATACAAACCACAGTGTACTTTAAGTGCTATAATGGAAGGCCCTATGGAGCTGAAAACCCGGCAGATACAAAATCAAACTACGTATCTCCCCTCCCCAAGCTTATTTTCTCCCAAACTTGTCTATTATTAGTAACATCTTCAAACTTTTTAATGTCTGCCTCTTTTCTTGTTCCTAACATCCAATAATAATGGTTATTTATTCAGTAATTAAGTATACGCTTTATGCTTGCCCTAAGTACTTTATTTACATGCATAATTTCATTTAATCCTGATGACAAACCCATACGTTAGGTGATGGCATTCTTATTTTATGGTTGAATTATCTGAGGTTCAGGGAGATCAAGTAGCTTATACAAGATCACAGATCTGAGAGGATGAGGCAGGATTTGAACCCAGAGGCTCTTTTCAGAGCCTGGGCTCTGGACCACTCCTTGTTCTGCCATAAGCTCCAGAGTCATTGAGCAACTTTATTGTTAAGTGTACTTTGTACCTCTCCACCTGTATGTTTTGCTTGTCATTTCCTCTGAGCAAAATGCCTTTCCTCCTTTTGGTAAATGAAGCTATTGGGTAAGATGCTACTACCATCAAAACCATTTGCCAAGACTTTTTTCTTCCCAAATAGAAGCTGGGAATCTTTCTTCTTCTGAGCTTTCGTTTACATTTTATTTTAACTTCAGTTATGACATTACTTTCAATTCTGTAATTTTTTTTTTGATTTTTCGTATCTCTCCTGGACACTAGAATATAAGCTGTTTGAGGTCAAGGACTAAGTCCGATCCATATTTAGGTCCCCATCAGCCCAGAGTGGCTAAGAGCACAGGCTTTGAAGACAGATAACTTTTCTTTGCCAAACCTTTGTTTCTTGGCATATTACAATATGCAGCGAGAGCAGTCTTTTTCACAGGGTTGCTGTAGAATCAAGGGCATGAAGCACACCAACCCTTACACAGTGCAGATAATATCCCATATAATTGGTTACTGATTAGTGGGGTTTTTTGGTGGTGGTTTTTACTCGTGTTATATACTGTGGTAGTGAGTGGTGTGTATGTTAACACACTATTTTTCTAGGGTTCTGTCTATAGGATGGTTTTCATAATACCAGTGTTTAATATTTGTGGAAATTTTTTAGTATATAATGATGATGTAAATGGAAAGTATTGATGGTAGTGATTTAGTTTATGGATTTCTTGTTTTACACATTATGCAGGTTAATGTAGGTGAGAAACCAGTGTTGGACTGGGTGATCTATTCCTCTGGCTCTAAAATACTGACTTGGGCGTAGAGATGTTACTGCATTTAGCTTTTTGGATGTTTAGAATTCATACATTTGTGTGCCATTGAGAGAGTTGCAGAGTTCTTTAAACTGAAAAAAATCAATTTAAATGTATGTAGATTTTGTGATAATCAGCTTTTGATGTGCTTAGTTATAAACTAAGAATTTGTACTTAATTTGCAAGTAGAATAGTTTGAGCATTTTTAATTTAGATTCCTAGTAATTTGAATGGTTATCTAAATTATAGGCCAAATAGCCTAAATATTCTCGTAAGCACTACTTACGTAATGTATTATTCAATAGTTTGATGTTTAAATTTAGATTCTTGAAGACCTGGATGAACAAATTTATATTATTACCCTAGAGGAAGAAGCACTTCAGCGACGACTGAATGGTATGTATTTATTACACATTTAGACCAGAATAAAAAATTATTTAATTCAAAAAAGACAGATAATTGAGGGAAAAAATACAAGCCTCTCAGTACCTTGTGCTGTTGCCTGAGGCCAAGATGTCAGAGAAACACGTGAACTTCCCAGGCGAGGAGAGGTTTACTGAGGAGTAGCGGCACTTTGGTCAGGGCCCCATCTCTCCCTGACTGATCGTAGCTGTAACCAGCAGAGTCGGTTCAGTGCTGAGACGCTGGCCACTGAGGTACATCCCTCTCCTACCAGATCCTAACGTATTGGAAGCATTATGACGTGTAGTGGCTGAGGTTCTGCAGATTTGCACGTTGTCTTAGTGACTGTAGTATCCCTTCCTCATGTCTCTCCTGTTGAAATCTCTAATGCATGGTAAAAAGCAGTGTTTCTCTGACACTAAGGGACCAAATTAGACTCTGTTGTACTTAGGAGCTTTGTTGTCATTTGGGGATGCTGTTCATTGTTAGCTGGTAACCATGTAAGCATGTCAAAGATTTTAAAATTTAATTTTTCATTACTGATCATTTTTGGCTTCAAATGATGAACCAATGAAGAAAAGAGTAATGACAGTTTAACAGAGAAATGACATAGTAAAATTTTCTTTATTTTACTCAAATGAATTTCACCCTGCACTCTTTTCTCCTACAACGTTTTTTTTTTTTTAAATGTTGAAAACCTAACCACCAAGATCAGATTATTAATAGCCAACCATAATTCAAGAGTTGGTATAAAATGGAAGATTACTTTAACTGTGAAATACTGAGAAATGGGAAGGAAAATACCTATTTCCTTCAGTTACAAATAGTGAATTTAAGTCATCAACCCAAAAGTGTTGATAACATTTAGAGCTTTATTCTTAGATCAAAGAATTTCAGATTGTATCTATTCTAGAGAATTCTCGTCAGTAATAATTATATGCTTTGATACTGGTAACTTTTAGACTGGAACTACAGGTATCTTTTATTCTTCTAACTTTATTAAAGCTACTTTAACATATAAGCCTATTTAATTTAAGAATTATAACTTTAATCAATACAGTCAGCTTTATCATATTTCATTAAAGTAGTTAATATTATAATGAATTTGTCTTAGGTAATCATGCCGCTATGTAATAAAACATGCCTGAATCATAAAGAATACATGTCCAGCTGCCTCCTGCAGTATATGGGGCTTATGTGTCAGCCTAGATGTATACTGGTTCTGCCTTACAGCTCAGGAGCCTAAGATCTAGGGAGGGTAAAACACACTGCTCTGTGAATTAAAAAATTTGAATTAAGTCTAATCAAAATAAACTTCCACATATAGCCTTTTCTCACTTTGTCCTTCAGCAATGGGGAAAAAAAAGTCCCTCCAGAATCTTTCTAGATCCTTGGCTCCTCACATCAAAAGTGGTTCGTTATATCTAAAGAAATTGAAAAGGAGGACTTCCCTGCTGGCACAGTGGCTAAGAATCCGCCTGTCAGTGCAGGGGACACGGGTTCAAGCCCTGGTCCGGGAAGATCCCACATGCCGCGGAGCAACTAAGCCCGTGCGCCACAACTACTGAGCCTGTGCTCTAGAGCCTGCGAGCCACAGCTACTGAGCCCGTGTGCCACAACTACTGAGCCCCTTCGCCTAGAGCCTGTGCTCCGCAACAAGAGAAGCCACTGCAATGAGACGCCCGAGCACTGCAAAGAAGAGCAGCCCCTGCTTGCTGCAACTAGAGAAAGCCTGCGCACAGCAACGAAGACCCAACACAGCCATAAATAAATAAATAAATAAATTTATTTATTAAAAAAAAAAGAAAAGAAATTGAAAAGGAAATACTTGCCAGAAGTTTAAGGTATTATATAATGAGGCAAAGCCAAAATAAACAAAACTCTCCAGCTAGCACAATAATGTTATAGTTTGTAGACGATTAAGGATGGTATGATAGCTAATGCTAAGTGTAATTTTATTTTCTGCCGTTTTGGGAAGCCATGCACTACTTCTGACTGCTCTGTTTGTAGGTTGTCATTAAAATCTTTCCAGTGAGACTCTTTGTTGGGATAAATGCTGTAGTTTTGCTGTTTGCTGTTGGTTAGCACTATGGACTGTTTCCGGTAGAAAATAGTAGGCTTGTAACATAAAGCGTTCTATGGCAAAATGGACATTTTGACTAACATAGACTAAGAATTGTGAGCTTCAGTAAAGTATATTTATCAGTGTGTGCAGAGGAAAAAAACCAAGATGGAACAAAACTGTATTTTATGATTTGCTATTTTTTAAGAAAATATAGATCATGGGAGGTTAGTAAAGGAAATCATCCTATGGACTTTATTTTATTTTTTAAAAATTTATTTATTTTTGGCCGCATTAGGTCTTTGTTGCTGCGCGCAGGCTTTCTCTAGTTGCGGTGAATGGGGGCTACTTTTCCTTGCAGTGTGTGCGCTTCGTTGCGGTGGCTTCTCTTGCTGCAGAGCACGGGCTTCAGTAGTTGCAGCACACGGGCTTCAGTAGTTGTGGCGCACGGGCTTAGTTGCTCCGCGGCATGTGGTATCTTCCCGGACCAGGGCTCGAACCCGTGTCCCCTGCACTGGCAGGCGGATTCTTAACTACTGTGCCACCAGGGAAGCCCCCCAGGGATTTTATTTAGTACTGTGTCAAGTGTATTTTGTTGTAACAGTTATTTTATATTTTAAATTATTTTTAAAAAGTGAAGTTTTAACTTTGTTACTCTGGGCTATTAAAAAGAATTGCAGAATAGAGTAAAAGATTTTTAAAAATACAGATTACAGTGGTGATTCACCCCAGAATTTGTGATGGTGTTTGCTAAGGCACACTGAGTGTGCTTTCTTGGATTGCTTGGGCTGTGACGCGCCTCGCATGAATCTTGAATCTTGGGAACATTTGCATGGTTTGCTGTGATCCCAGCTTTACAGTTATCTGGAAGAAAACATGATACTTAGTATCAAGAGGTGCTTTACTGTGGGACTAACACTATTTTTTTTCTGGAAGATAAGATGACTCGTTGTGGTAGTTATTATATTCCTGGAGTTGGGTTTTCATGCCTGGTGTTTAAATTATCAGTGTAGCTTTAGGATGGGCTGCCTGCCTGTGACTTCTCCATTGCTTCTCGTTGACACTTGATGGTGCTAGAGGTTTTGTTCTTGTTAATATTATTGTTATTTCATAAAATACAGTAATAAAATAAAGCTAACGGGTATACTGTTATCAAGAAGCCATCCTGTTACTAGTCTGCTCCACTCTTTCTCCTCCCTTTTCTGTTTACTGCTCATCTTCTTCTAAGCACCAGACATTGTGCAGGTGAATTTAGAACCTGAGTCTCAAGATCATGGACTAGTTAACTGAAGAACAGGAAAAGAAACGGTGAGGCTCTGTGAAGGTTGTGTCCAGCGCTGAAAGACTTGGAAAGAAATGGAGGGGAGTTGTATGGGATCCTGGAGCAGGAGGGAGCCCGAGCGCCACGCCATCTGGCTAAGCCCCCTTCTCTCACGTCCACCTACCCTGGCAAGAGTAAAGTGACGTCCCCAGAGCTCGTGTGGCTCTGGCAAGACTCCCGTGCCTTCCCACTCTCGGCACTTGGGACCCGCAGGGATAATGGGTGCATTTTGCTCTTTGCCCCTTTCTGCCGGCTGGCATGAGGAGCCTGGGGTATGCAGTTCTTTGCATCTCAGACTCTGTGTTCCCCATGTCTCTCTTTGTCCCTTTTCTGCCCCAATTTCCCACTGTCCCCTAGCTCGTGAACCTTCTGCTTTAGCACTTGGAGCTGAGCGCTGACTCGGCAGCAGAAGCCTGGATGCTCAGCCTTCGCCCTCTTGCTTGAAGAACCGTGCTTCCTCGGGAGCTCCCTCGGTGGGGGCTCTGTTTCCCCACAGCCCGCGTCTGCTCCTCCTAGAGCTTGGCTGGCCTCCTCTTGCTCTCTTTCAGACACTTTGAATGTTGCGTCTTTGGACCTTGACCTGATTGACGCCTTCTCCCCTTTTCAGGCACCTCTCCCACCCCAGGCTGTTCCTGCGCCCTCCTGGAGGATGTTGTTTTATCTCCTCATTCATGATCATTCTCTCTACAACACCTATCATAATTCTTGGTGCTTTCAGTGTCCCAGTACTCTGGGAGCTCCTTGACCTCTCTCTTCCAATGATCTCCCTCAGCTGCTCATTGCCTGGGATTATAACGCAGGCCTTGTCATGAGCGGGAGCTCAAGTTCTTGCATAATCTCAAAAATCAGTCGTCCTCCTCTCCAGCTCTGATTTTTCCAGCTCACTTCCCACAATTCTTCAGTATTGAGACTTAACGTGTCAGTTATTTATCCTCATAACTTTTCATTACCAGCCCCACCCTTTTCCATCATACCCTTGCTTTGTCACAGTTTAAATTCCTGGGCCATCATTATAACCGGTCCCTTGTTATAACCGGTCCCTCACGTGCACCCTCAGTCCCCTTTCCCTCTCACTTTGTGGTACTCATGCCTGGCGAGACTCCAGCCTTGCTTCCAGCCAGCTCTGGATGTCCTCTGTACTCACGTCTGTTCACCTCTGACCATGACTGCCTGGCCTTTCTTTATGTGCATGACCGTAGGTTCTCCTCGATGACTATTTGTATCTTCTCTTTTCTCAGACCTTCTTCACTATCACTCTCAGATGATAACTTTGCTTCCTATTTTCTTGAGAAAATAGAAGCAATTATGACAAAACTTGCCCGAGCGTTTCCCTTCGTGTGGATTCACCTACCTGCAGCTGCCCCTGCTTGTGCTGCCTTTTCTCCTTACACTGTGGCTGGATTGTCCCTGCTTCTGGCTACTGTTGGCCCTCCCCTGTTGCACTGGATCCTGTCCCTTCTCACTGATTCTAGGACAGAACTCTAGCCGTTCTACATGTCTCTTACAGAATCAGTTTTTCACCAACTGGATCATTTCCATCAGCATAGAGAATTACTGTGATTTTTCTCAACAGAAAGAAAGACCAAGTGAAAGAGAGGAAGGAAAGGAAGGAAGTGTCAATGAAAAACTAATCAGTTGATCTAAGAAAGAAATGGAAAATTTTATTCAAACCAAATTGAGGATTATAACTTGGGAACAGTCTCTCAGAAAACTCCAAGAACCGTTCCTCCTCTTAGAGGTCAAAGCACAGTTGTGTAAGTTTTTGAGACAGAGGGCTGTCTGTATTATCAACAGTTTATACAATCCAGACCTACACATACAAAGTGAGTAGTGAGTAGTGGGTAGTGGGTCATCGTAGTCCTTTACAGGGTTAAGAAGGAAGGTTATCTCCTAAGGAGTCGTCTTGTTGGTGCCAGGAGAACGTTGCTCTTTATGGTTGAGCAGGTATTTCTGCAGATGGGGCCGTGTGGTCAATGCATAGTGCAGATACATGGTGCACAGTGTGGGGAGAGAGGTGGCCAAAGGGCAGAGAAAACTTTTTATGTTAAATTTTTCCTTGACTTGCCTTAGAATACAAATTTTTATTTCCTCAGAAGGAAGGGAAGCACATCAATCTATCTTGACCTCCTACCCGCTCCAGCTCACCACCTCATTGCTTTCTCACTTTTATAGTAGAACTCCCAAGGGTTGTGTTCTTGTTGGCTTCATTTCTGTGCTTTGAACGTTTGGCTTTGAACTCACTTCTGCCTCCACGACTCTACGGAAGTGCTGGTGCCAGGCTGGCCATGAGTTCAGAGTCCTCGTCTTACACTCCCCTCTCCTTGAAATAGTTTTACTCCACTTGGTCTTCAGTTTGCTGCACTTTCCTTGTCCCTCCATTTAATGGGCTGCTGCTGCTCAGTCTACTTTGCTGGGTTTTCTCTGTGTCCATTCCTTCTTCACACGGGACTGCCTCAGGCCGCGGTCCTTAACTTCTCTTTTCTGTTTGCCTGCCCTCTGGTTGTGTCCTGTGGCCGCATGGCTTTATACCACCTGTGTGCTGCTGACCTCCAGCTGTGTAGATCCAGCTGCCTAGTAGACACTCCACGGGGCTCATTGGCATCTCGAACATATCTAGTCCAGGATCAACTAATTCCGCCTCTGTTAGCGTGGACCCATCCCTGTAGGTGGCAAATCCATTCCTCCAGGTGCTCAGGCTAATTCTTTGGCGTCTCTTTCTCTTAATTCCCATGTGGATCCCTTCGCAAAGCCGTCAGCTCTCGCTTCAAAGCCTCTCCAGCATCTGACCACGCCTCACCACTTGCGCTGTCACCACTCTGCTTTGAGTGGTCGGTCACCTCTTGGTTAGATTCTGTAGTTTCCTGGTGGGCTCCCTGCATCCATCTTTGGCCCTGTGAGTCAAGGAGCACGCTTGAAAATGTAAGTCAGATCTCGCTTGTTGGCTTCCAGTCTGTAGCTTCTGCATCCTCTGGCTTCCTCTCCTGTAGTCTCCTTGCTGTTCTTTTCTCTGCCTCCTGCCTTTCAGGTCTTTACCTAATGGTCCCCTTCTCGGTGGGCTTTCCCATGCTGTGAGCCTTGTGGCTGTGATTTCGTAGTGCCAGGCCCACCTCCACCCTGGCACTTCTTTCCCCCTTCCTGCTTTATTGTTTCTATGGCACTTTCCAATCGCTGACATGCTGCTCACTTTTCATATATTGCCCATCTCTCCACCTGGAACAGGAACTCCACAGGGCAGGGATTTTTGCTTGTTTTCTTCCTGATCCTCTGATACTGCCAGACATGTGGTGGGTTGGTAGTAAATATTTGTTGCATGTGTAAATGGATAGATGAAAAACACACATGGTGGATGGTTGTCATTTTACCATAGATGTGAAGAAGGAAGAAGTAAAATTTGGTGATAGCATAAAACACAATCACATGGAAGAGTATTTAGGAAAGCCCATAGTAGAGACCTCTGGAGACAAACCAAGATTGAGGGGCTGGAGGACTGTGTGTGCTGGGTGTTAGTGAAGAAGCAGAAATAAGGTGATTTTCCCCTATTGTTAAGCCATGAAATGGGAGCAATCTCAATCCATTTCTACTCCAGGACCCGTGAAGAGTAGCCCAGCAGAAAGTCTCGTTACATTAATCGTGGTAGAAAATCTTTTGTAATTCCTTCCCAGGATTAGGTTATATATTTATCATTAGCCTGTTTAAGTGTTTAAGTTATGCAACAGAATTAATTGCAATAATTAGCTTTTGTGTGTATAGCCTATGGGTGTACTGGGTACCTTTAGAAGCACCATAATGAATAGGAATTATTTTTTGTTGTTTAAGTTCAAACCCTTCACAGTTCTTTTAATGTAATTTATTTAAAAATATTATAGCCTTTGAACTTAATGATTCAATTCAGTTTTGTTAGGTACTATTTTCATCTTCATGATAAAAAGTTAGTATATCACTTTTGGTGGCAGTTACTTTCCTGCTTCATTCTAATCTTTTTTTAAAGCTTTTTCTATTGAAGTTGATATTGATTCTTTATTTTTAAGAGCACAGAAGATGTACTTGTTTCATTTTTACTGAGGGTCATGTTGCAGTACCTTTGTATTCTGAAAGGTAAAGGATTGAAGAAAACGACATATCTGAATTTTTTGTGGAACTAAGTGACCTGTCAGAAGCATTTTGTCACCATCAGTCCTTGAATCTTGCTGTTTATAACAAAGCTGAGTTTGCCAGGCAGCCTATGCTTGCTTTAGAGTTCTAGCATCCTGTCGGAAGCTTTCCCATTGTCATTGGCAAGACAGTTAGCTATATGATGTCTTTCACATAACACCTTTAATGGTATAAGGAAGCTTATGTTGGGTTTTATCTCATGTCTGCTATGTTACTTTCATCTTGACTTTCCTTAGGCATTCTTCTGTAGTCTAGCAATGGTTGTTCTGGTGGTTATACCACTGAAGTGAGACTGTCTCAGATTTAGCAGACTCTGGCCCACTTCGAGAAATGTTTGGACTTAGTTAGACAGGCTGAAGGTGATCAAATATCATCTTTCATCAAGAACATACATAGCAAAGATTGTTGACACTGAATGACCCTTTTTTGGACAATACTGTGATAGAAGAAAATATTTAGTAATATCTTGACTTCATGAACTAACAGAAAAGAGTATTAATTCTACTGGTAATACTAATTAAATGGTTTTGAATGAGATATCAAAATTTGGGTCCAAGGGTCTCAAACAGTGAGAGACACCTTGTTACAATTTGTTCAGTTTCTTGGGCCATATAATCACTTTTCATCACAATAAAATATGACCCAGATAATGAGATCATGAAGGGATGAAATGAATTGACTGAAGAGATACAGTATTAGTAGATGAGGAATACTTTGGAATAACTAACTATAGAATAATTTAAGAGTTAAGTAGCATATATTCTCTGAAATTTAGAGAGATACTCTGTATAGATGATCCAGATTTGTTAGCAGAAGATGAATTAATGCATATGAGCTGCTTGTTCAGCCACACTTATGTGGGGATGGTGTTCCCGAAAGTAACACATATAAAATAATCTTAACATCTTACCTAGCTTAAGATCTACCAGTAACTTATAGCTAAAGTAGAAACAAAAAGCCCAAACCATTAATTTAATTGTACATAGCTTCATATAATATTCCTAAAGCTGATTGTTTAATACTCTCCATCTTGCTTGTGGTCATTTATAATCAAAGTATCTTGCGGGCTTCCCTGGTGGTGCAGTGGTTGAAAGTCCGCCTGCCGATGCAGGGGACGCGGGTTCGTGCCCTGGTCCGGGAAGATCCCACATGCCGCGGAGCGGCTGGGCCTGTGAGCCATGGTTGCTGAGCCTGCATGTCCGGAGCCTGTGCTCTGCAACGGGAGAGGCCACAGCAGTGAGAGGCCCGCATACTGCAAAAAAAAAAAAAAAAAAAGTATTTTGCATTTTCAAAATTGTGTTGAATATCAAAATTCTCATATTACTTGGTTCTATAATTAGCCATATTTTTGTGGCTATGTCAGAAATAAATAGAAACTATTATTTTAACAAATGTTAGCACTACAAATGGAATAGAAATAGAGTTTTTGAGTATGCGAGTTGTCTGTCTCCTCTGTAGATAGTAATAGTATTTGTTCATGCCCAAATAGACGCTTTAGAGATTTCATGGCCAGGCTTCAGTTTTCAAAAGCTTTCTGGGGTCTGTCTAATCATCAGTGGCTTTATGGTGTACAGTAATTGATGTTTGCTTAGGGGATGGAGACTGTTCATTCTATGAATTATTAGGAATCTTGGGCTTTAACAACTAACTTGTTTGTCTAAGTGACTAGAAATAATTAAAAGTACTTGAGTGACCTCACATTCTTGGTGATAGAAATAACTTTGGTCAATTTAAAGTACTAAGTTTAATGAACATTTTAAAGAGTTACTTAGATAACAGATTTTCTAATCAGCTTTCTTTTGGCTATATGCTAAATTTAAAAGTTAAATGAAAAAATAATGTTTATACTAGAGGTATCTATTTCCAAGTAGTATTCATTATGGGACTAAGTTTAGGACACTGAATTGTTTATGGTCCTGAATTGTTTAGGGAGATTGTTTTATTGCTTTATATTCTTTGAATTGTTTACATACCCAGTTGGAGATTTATGTTTGTTTTTAAAAATACAACATTATATATTTTACATTAAATAATTAGTGTCTGTCCTTTAACATATGAATGCATGTCAGTTAAGGCTGTCTTACATATTAAGAAAAGATGTGGGCTTCCCTGGTGGCGCAGTGGTTAAGAATACACCTGGCAATGCGGGGGACATGGTTTCGAGCCCTGGTCCGGGAAGATCCCACAGGCTGCGGATCAACTAAGCCCGTGCACCACAACTACTGAGCCTGTGCTTTAGAGCCCATGCTCTACAACAAGAGAAGCCACCGCAGTGAGAGGCCTGCGCAGTGCAACGAAGAGTAGCCCCTGCTCACTGCAACTAGAGAAAGCTCACGTGCAGCAATGAAGACCCCACGCAGCCAAATATAAATAAATAAATATCTAAAAAAAAAAAAAAGAAAAGGTGTAAGGACAGCTTAATTATTGAAGAAGTGCTGGACTTTGGGAAATTATGTTATCTTGCAAGCAAAATATTTTCAATATCACACTAGTTTTTCAGTTTAAGAATAAAGCTGGGAAAAGTTGCCTTCAGCTATTAGTTTTCCTGAATCCAAAGAGATGGGTGGGGCAGGATCAAAAATACTCATTTGATCAAAGTTATTGGCTCTGAAGGTATTCTTACCTGTGTAAGAAAGATGAAAGGTGTTGTTTTTATTGCATGCTAGTAACAGTGTAATTTTGAACTAATTGGTGGTGAACTGCCAATCACCTAGGGGGAATGCAAATAGATACTCTTACAATTTCCTTTGAGGTAGTGAAGTCTTACGTTGAGGCTGGAAGGAAAACAGAATAATACCGTTAAATTGACCTTAAATGAGCTGCTTTGTGGTTTTCTTGGCGAATCCCTTTTTATTTTTCATGACTAGTCCAAACAGGTTTTGTCTACCAATTTGACTTATTGACTAGACAATGCTGACATTGAATATTTTAGATTCATTTTGAAGTAAAGTAATGATAATACAGTTCTTTAAGATATTTTGATCATTTTGTTGCTGCAGGTTAAATTTGTGTAACATTCCAGAAGTCTTTGCAGTGTATCATGCTTCCTTACAAGAGCCGTCATTTCCTTCCAGTCATTTATAATGGGATATTCCGCCCAAACAAGCTTACTTTTCTCACTTAGGTAGTGAGATATACAGTAAAGGATGGTGGTGTCTTTGAAAATTGTGTTATTCCAGATGAATCTAGTCATTTAAAAAAGGCATAATTTCTTTGAGGACAATAAGAACGTATTCTTGATTTTAGTATGCAACTCAGTCAGTGTTTATTAACTACGTATTGTGTGCCTAGCATTGTGTCACCAAAAAATAAACACACAGTGTTACAGAAATATCACTTTAGTTATTTTCCTTTGAAAACATTGATTAGTCTAGACATCTGTATTGAGCTTTGTAGACATCACACCCACAAAGTAGGCATTTATGTCTTTTCACTTAATTTTACATTGGCAGCAGGAATACTGTCTACTCTGATTCCCTTTCAAAATTCTGAATATTCATCAGATTATTTTTTCTAGCAGTGAACTGGTTATTGGAATAATGCTTTTCTTTGCAAGTATAGGGAATGAAATGTAGTTTGGAATTGTATTTGTAATTTATCAGATATAGAAGTTAAATGAGCATTAACTACAGATACATACCATATAATTTGTAAAGAAATGAGATAAAAAGTAAAATATACTTATCTCTAAGACTATTATATTCAAAGATACTTGAAAATCTTATAATGCTATGCCATCTTACTGTAAATCTCTTTGTTATACAGAAATATCCACTAATTCTGTAACTTAAATGTTTCTCTTTTAGTTTTGGCTGCTAAATTTGTAGTCAAAGTTCAGTAGTTTTGGGTCACACTACCTGAATACATCTATACTATCTTTACCCCTGTTCTCTTGTAAACTGTATACTGGCAAGTAAAATGATGAAACTCATGAGCTCTGGAAATAGCGTATAACATTTCAGTGCTTTCAAGAGCTCAGGTTCTCCAAAAGAGAGAATATTGGATTTCTCTCTCTTTAGCGATGGACGGAAGTGAGAAAGGAAATGCAGTGGGGAATACTTACTTTTCTTAGAAACCTGGGGTAAGACTGAAGTTTTGTGATTCCACAAGAGGGCTTAGTGCATTTGTACCCTGCTGCCTTGGGGTGTTGGCCTGAATCCTTCCTCCCTTCAGTATTTTTCCCTTTGAGAAAGGAGCGCTATTTGTATCTTGAGAGATGCCAGAGCACTGAGTCGTCTTTCTCCTGAGTCAGTATTTCTGGTCAGTTCATCCTTACTCCCCAAGAACAAAAATTACTGGGCCCTCCAGATGTTTTGTCACTGTTTGAGTGACTGTCTGCGCTGAGTAGGTGTGAAGGGAAGAATAGCGGCAGATACAGAAAGTTACCATTCGCTTAGGACTGAGTGACAAAGGCCGAGATGAATAGTGAGAAAGTGTGATTCTAATTGAAGTTAACTAGTGGGAGAGACAAATAAGAATTTGTAATTAGCCCCCAAAAGTAAATGCCAATTTCCAAAGAGATATAATTAGAGTAGAAACAGGATTGCCTAGAACGTGGGGAAAACATTAAGCATTCAGTAGACAAAAATGTGCTAGTCCTTGGGGTAGAGAGAGAGTGTCGGCGAAGTTACCCAAGGCCTAACCCCAAGAGCCTGCAAACATGACCCCGTACATGGCAAAAGGGACTTTGCAGTGTGATTACGTGGGGGGTCTCGAGCTTATCCTAGGTGATCTGATAGGCCTGGTGTCATCACGGCACTGTGTGTGTTTTTTAACTAACTAACTAACTAAATTTATTTATTTATTTATTTATTTACTTATGGCTGCGTGGGGTCTTCGTTGCCGCGCGTGGGCTGTCTCTAGTTGCGGTGAGCGGGGGCTACTCTCTGTTGTGGTGCGCGGGCTTCTCATTGTGGTGGCTTCTCTTGTTGCGTAGCAAGGCTCTAGGCGCGTGGGCTTCAGTAGTTGTGGCACGCGGGCTCAGTATTTGTGGCTCACGGGCTCCGTAGTTGTGGCTCGCGGGTTCTAGAGCGCAGGCTCAATAGTTGTGGCGCATGGGCTTAGTTGCTCTGCGGCTCTGCAGGATCTTCCTGCATCAGGGCTCGAACCCATGTCCCCGTCATTGGCAGGTGGATTCTTAACCACTGTGCCACCAGGGAAGTCCCACAGCATTGTTATAAGTGAAAGATGAGACAGGAGGGTCAGAGTAGGAAATGTGGTAGTGGAAGCGGAGGGTGGAGTGATCTGAAAAAGGGACCATGAGCCGAGGAGTGCTGGCAGCCTCCAGAAGCTGGAAAAGACAAACAGATTCTCCCCTAGAGTCCCCAGAAGGAACACAGTCCTGCTGACACCTTGATTTTAGACTTCTGACCTCCAGAACTGTAAGGTAATACATTTGTATTGCTTTAAGCTACTAAGTTTCTGGTAATTTGTTACAGTAGCAATAGAAAAATAATACAGTCCTTCTGCAAATTGAATTAATCATCTGGAAGAATCAAGTGGAAGAACTATTTCATGTCACAGAACAAAAGAACAAAGAGAAGGAAATCACTAATGAAATAATAGACATGGACTACAGAGCTAATATACCTACTCTAAGTAATAGACATCTAGGAGAAGAAAAAAGAGCAAGTAGAAAGAAGTAAATAAATAATAGAAGAACTTGTCAGTGAGCTGAGGAAAGACTTGAATGTACATTAAAAAGGTCACAGAGTCCTAGGCAAGATTATTAAGCAGGAAATAAACAGATCCAGAGTTATATGATTCACGAATTCCAAGAATAATGATGATAATAATAAAAAAGATTTACAAGCTTTCACATAGAAAAATTACTTACATTGGAGAGAGAGACCAACATCAAACTTCCCTTTTATAACCTGTTAAGGATTATTAAATCATCTGTAGTCTTAGGGGGGCAGGGAAGATTGCAATTAAAAACTCATATATTTCCAAAGATGTCATAGATCTCTTAGGGCACAAAAAGACATTCATTTATTTATTCATTTTATAACTGTATATTTAGTAACTAGGTACTATTCTAGTCATTAAAGATATGGTGGCTTCCGTACCATTGGAAAAAATTTAGTAATAACCTCAAACTAAATATTTTTAAAACAGTCTCAGCACAGTCCAGGACTTAGGAGGGGTGAGTGGAAAGCAGTGAGAGAATGGTTTTAAAAAAGTGTTGTGAAAGCTTCACCTTGGTGTGGGGGAAGTTACCTAGTAAGGTTCTCCTGTGGGGTTAGGTTGAAAAAAACGTAAGTCTAAGTATGTGTGTTAAGAATGAGAAAGTAACCACTGAAGTGTCAAATTAACATGGGTAAAAGAATAAATAGAAATTCCACTTGCTAGGAAAAGAAGAAATAATGAACAAAATAAAATAAACAGAAATTATGAAATTACATGAAAGAAGAAAGCAGCAGTCTTCATAATAGACCAACTTGGGAATGGCAGAATTCAGTCCCTGGATGTCACTGTTGAGCTGCTGGAAAACCCACTTTGAAGCCCACTCTGTGTGTAAACTTCCAATTACATGAAATTATTTTCTTATTTTTTAAGGTACTTTGAGTTGAGTTTTCTGACTCAGCAGAAAGCATCCTAATAATACCCCCCATTTCACAGATGAGAACACTGAGGGTCAGAGAAGCATAAACCTAAAAGAAGGAAAGCTTGAGATGAGAAAACCATAAAAAATTTTTGAAATTTAGCAGACCTGAGAGAATTTTAGAAGTAACGAATTTAGCAGACCCAAGAAAGCTGAATCCTAAGCCATCTGTGCTTGATTTATAGTGCAGAATCCCCTAAAGTCCCCAAAAGTGGTACTACCAGAAACCTATGAAAGTGGGGATAAAGTGGAACAAGTTAATATAAGGAGGATTGGTGAAAAGCCTGCTTATGAAGCGATTTGATCCCCACATCTTTCCCCTCCATCCAGGGTACCAGACCACTGGCTCTTCCCCACCTCAGCAGTAGAGGGAGGGTTATTCTCCAGAGAAAGTGAGGCTGTGGCCTGGGCACAGATTGGGGGAGTGGAGGATGGGATGAGTGCTTACAAACTAAATGTGTGAGCTCCCATCTCCCTTCACCTGGACAGCCAAACTTTAATACCCCAAGAAGGAGATCAGAGAGTCTTATCTGGGGAATCTGTCTACCCAGGAGGAAAGCCTCACACCCTGCTAGCAGTTAGGTGTTCATGAAAAACCCAGCTGGATTACCCAACAGGAAGTCTCGTCAGGTGCCACCCACGCAATCTTAGAGTTTCAAATTATCATTTTTAGTGCTTCCTTCTTAAATATGAACAGATGACTAAGCCTTATCATACTTAAGAGAAAGACCTCTCATGGGAAAGTAGGGGCCAAAACAAACAAACAAACAATAAAGAACACTAGGGGGAGACGGAATATGCACAGGATAAGAAAAAAGTAAAATCTATCATCATTATCCTGCGAGAGACTGAGATTGCATCCATGAGAAGGGCCAGGATTCCATTAAAAATGGAATAGCTAGTGAACAGAAAGGCCTCTTGAAATTTAGAAATGAGAATGTATCTAAAAGATTGGATGTTAAAGAAAATAGGTAAACAATGACAACCATAGGGAAGAGTTAAGAATAGTAGAAGACCATTTCAGGAGATCTAACATCCAACTAATAGAATTCCAAGTGGGGAGAGGAGAGAAAACAGGATGGAGGAAATGACAAAATCAAGAAAATTTCTCAGCTCTAAAGGACAAGAACTTGGAGATTGAAAGTGCTCACTCAGTGCCCAACATGGAACATGAGAGTGACTCACCGACACTGGGACAAAGGCCGACATGTTCTCTCAGGGAGAATGAGAAGCAGTTCACACTCAGGCCCAGGAGGAAGAAGAGCTTCAGACTTCTCAGAGCTGACACTGGAAGTTGGGGGGTGGTGGAGCAGTGACTTCATGATTCCGAAGGGTAATTAATTTTGAACTAATAAAGAATAATAAACCCGTAAACACTAAATAAAAAGGTTCCCCTGCTATTTCTTGATTTTCCAGTATTAAGTTAACTATTACCTGGCAGCTATGGAAGATGAGGGTTTAAGTCCCTGTAAACCACACACCTTTTCATTCCTTATTTATAGTTTTTAAATATAAAAAAATAATTTATATTTAACCAAACTTTCATATTCAGACTTGTATAGTTTCAAAAAAATTACCTCCCATTCACCTTTTCTTTGTAAGCTTCTGGAGGAAATAAAGACATTTAGGAGGAAGGTTTAGCTTCGAACTAGTAGTAAATGCATAAAAAACTAAGGAAATGTAAAAAAAAGATTAAGTCTGGGGGTGGGAAGAAGAATGTTATGGAAGAAAGGAAAGCTAATCATAGGTTATTACATGAGTAAGTGGCAGAATTTGTATTGTAATAATGTAGGCATTGAATATTGCTCTAACCAAAATTACAAATACAATGATATATGAAAGGGGGGGATGAATGTAAAGAAAAGCATTAAAGACACTGAGGGTCATGATGTAATGATAAAAGCTGTGATTCATAAGGAACATGTTACAGTCTTATAGGAGCCCCCAAATCTTATCAAATACAAACGCATAATGAAAAAATTCTTAAAAACTGAGAAAAAACTATTCAGTCAAAGTACAGTTGTAGTGGGGGATTTTAATTTGTCCATTTCAGAATTTAGCAGATAAAATAGAAAGTATGGACATATACAAACCACTGAAGAATCAAGCAGAAAATATGAATAAGGTGTACATGTTAAAGTAACAATGGGAAAATATTTTTTACCCATCATATTGGCAAAAATTCAAGAGTTACAACATCCACTGCTGGGGAAGAGATTGGAAAACACAGATCTTCTTGACTATGATGGGTTACGTCCTGGTAAACCCATTATAAGTTGAAAATATCTAACCTACCAAACACAGCTTAGCCTGGCCCAACTTAAGTGGGTTCTCAGAGCACTTACGTTAGCCTACAGTTGGGCAAAATCATCTGACATCAAGCATATTTTATAATAAAGTGTTCATAGAAATGTAAATTATTACAATAACTTATTACAATATATCACAATATTTGGGGGGAAGTAACTTTTAAATATCTCTTAAAACTCTAAATGCTCATATCCTTTGACTCAGCAGTCTGAATTTTGAGACTCTGTCCTACAAAAATAATAGAACCAGAAAGTACTGGATGTTCATAGAAAAATGTAGTGGCAAAAAATTGAGGAAAACCTGAATATTCATAAATGGAATAATTCTGAATAAAATTGAAGGATATCCATATTCTGGAATTATTATTCAGCTGTTAAGAAGTTGAGGCTGTCTGTCAGTGTGGACATATCATTAACTAGGAAAGCAAGTGGTGAAATAATGTCTGATTTGACCCATTCTTAAAAAATACATAGTAAAAACCATGAGTATGATGTGTATGTATGTTACGAGTATGTACATGAAGGTGAAGAAAACCTCACCCAAGCTTTTGACGGTTGTCGCGTTAGAGAGGTGGGATGAAGAGGAGGAGATCTTGATTTTCTTTCACTTTTTAATAATAAGCACGTGATGCTTTTGTAATTAATGAAAAATTAATAATAGATCAAGTAAGAATTTTACCAGAGTCAGAAATTTTCTAGGAAACATGTAGCGTTTAATCAGCAAGAACTTGGAAGTTTTAAGGAGTAAAGAAATGGATGTACTTTTCTGTGAGTCACAGCAGCCCTTGTTTTCATTATTAATGATCAGGATTTGCAGTGTGTTTTTTATATTTTCATTAAATGTGAGGGCTTCCTGTTCTGGGGTTCTGTTGTTATGCTTCTAAAATGTTTTTGCTTTTGATAGGACTGTCTTCATCAGTGGAACACAATATAACGGAGTTGGAACAAGAACTTGACAATGTAAAGACTCTTAAGACAAAATTAGGTATTGTACATTTTTTTCCTTGACTTATATATTGGTCTTGGTTTCTTATTAAAGACTTTACTGTAGTCCGGAATATTTTTTTAAATTGTGAAATTTCTGTTACAAGCTTTCAGTCTGTCCAAAGCCGTTAATAATGAATGTCTTTTAGTTTGGGGAGAAGATGAGCACGTTTATTCACTTTTTGTTGTTGTTGGTTTGTATGTGTACAAAATGGCTTTTCAAAGATCATGATGTTCCAAAATATCACTCCACTATCTGTTCACTTGTGTTATTTCTGATAAGTAATCTTCTGTTATTCTTATCTTTTAATGTCTTTTTTCTTTGTATTTATCCTTCTTGAGATCTGGGGCACTTCATGAGTGTGTGGCTTAATGTCTTTCATCCACTTGGGAAATTGTTGGCCATTATCTCATCAAATATTGCATCTGCTCATTCTCTTTTATTTCCTCAGACTCCAGTTATACATATGCTAGACCTTTTTACTCTTAAATCTTTTTCTTTATTTTCCCTCCTTTTTTTCTGGAAAATAAGTAAACTACTTTATTTGCAGAAATCATAATCAGTTATTTAAAAATCCCTTTGGAATCTACAGAAAAAGCTAGAATGACTTCAGTTTCCATTATTATGGTAGTTCTCTGACATCTTCATACACATTTCTTTTTAAAAAATTAAGTTTGATCCATCTTTTCCAGTTGTTCATGGCGTAAGGATTGGTGTGTAACAAGGTAGACCTTTGTCACTAGAAATAGAGGTTTGCTTCCAGGCTTTAGAAAACTGGAAGTGTTTACCTTTGGGATGTGGGATTAGAGGGGATTCTTACTCATGTTACCTGATATTTCCAGATCTCTATTAGTGTGTAAATCTATCATTATAATAATATGTAAATTTAAAAAAGAAATACAAATATTACTCTATTTTCAGAGTAAGCTGTATATCCACAATATGTTTCATCAATAATTGAAATGTCTTTACAGTGCTAAAATTTGAGCATCACAGGATCAAGCTGTTTAATGTAGCAAACTGATTTTAAAATTCTGATTTTTATAGTTTGTGGAGGAAAATTAAAAATAATTTATGTTTTTAGGAAAAGATAATTTATGTAAGAATAATACATACTGGTTGTATTAGTAGGGAATGAAAATGCGAATCTGGGGAGAAGTTTTGGAAATTACTGAAACTTTTATTATATTTTGTTTTTCCTTCTAATAGAGAGGCGCAAAAAGGCTTCAGCATGGGAAAGAAACTTGGTGTATCCTGCTGTTATGGTTCTCCTTCTTATTGAGACAGTAAGAATTTATTTGCCTAGTTAAATAAAGCAGATTATTTTTTATTTACTTTAGCATTTGTGTATGGCAACTCCCTCAGCTAAATGGTTTCAGGTAAACTGGTTTCCTATCAACAGGATTAAAATTTGTCTATGCTTTTATTTGTAAAAACTCAATAGAGCAAAAAGTGAAATTAATGGTAATTTTGAAAAGTCCTCAAGATTATCTATTTCTTCATAGAAGCAGGAAATTCATTCTTTTGTTTCAGTTGAAAATTAAGAAGAGACAAGGTGTTGCAGATACCCTGATCAAACTCTGTGATAAGATCTGAAAATTATATTATTAAATTAGTCCTGATAACATTTTAACCATTTTTTAAATATGTGGAGTTGTGGGTTCCAATTGGTAAAATCGGTTAATAAGTGGATCTATATTAATAGCTTTTTCTTTAAGCTTTGAGATTATAATACTTTGCAGAATTTTTACGAATTTATTCTGGAGTTTTTATAGTCCCATTACTTCAGGTTTATATGTAGAGTTTTGGTCTTGACTGCTTTTCCTCTATTCTGAAGCATACATTTGGTTGGTTACTTAGATTTTAATGTATGTGTATTGACAAAATTGAAATTCAGAACTGATGGCTTACTTTTTGTGTTGTAGTCCATTTCGGTCCTCTTGGTGGCTTGTAACATTCTTTGCCTGTTGGTTGATGAAACAGCAATGCCAAAGGGAACAAGGGTAAAGTAAAATGCTTTAAAATGTCTTTCTTTTGCAAAAGTATTCTGTGTGTATAAATTGAGTGTTTCAAATAAATAAATGAAAACATTCACCTTTCTGCATATATATACTTCAAGTTGTATGAATTTCTTTATGCAGTGAGCTTTCATAAACAGTGTTTCTAAACTATGTTTTTTGTTTCTGATTTCTTATTTTGGATTGTCCGGCTTTTTATCAAGTATCAGAGTTTCCTTTTATACTTTGTATCAGAATTTATCTTTGTTTTACTGAAATTCATACTTGTGATCCTTTAAGAAAATGTATATTCTGTGAAATAGTGAAATATAAAGAGTTTATTACATGGATTCATTGTGTTTGCAAGGATCCAAATATGTGGTTTTAAGGACTCATGCCTCAAAGGAGTCATTTTATGAACTTGAGTCAAAATGTTCAGTTGCTGGAGGAGAGTCAGATATACATCTTTTCATGAATTAACTTAATTTTTTCTCTTGTTTAAAAATTCATGATTTTATTAAGTTCCATCAATTAGTCTATTTAAATATATTCTCCATATGGAAGGTAGTTTCCACTAAATATTCATATATGGCATACTTTTTCTAGGTGTCTCTATAAACTTTTGGATACTTAAAGTAGCATTTAAGTTTTGACATTTTATTATACTTTTCGAAGTTGGCACCTTTGCCATCTCCCATAGAGATGACTTCAAAACTCTTCCAGACTTTTCATGCTTTGGGGGAGGGAAAAAATTTTCCTTAACCCCTTCTAGGATCTTCTGGCTGGTCTAAGAATTAGATTTACATGAGACAGATTAACAGGAGAAAACAGAATTTAATTATGTGTATGTGGGAGCCCGGTAAGAATAATGAGACCCCAGGACAGGTTGGGCCATTGCGGCTTATATTCCATCTAAGAGAAGGAGAAGGGGGTAGGAGCTTGGGACTTCAGGCAGGAGGAAGGCACTTCAAATGGAGATGGAAAAGCAGATGTTTGGTAAACAGAGGGGACACGTGGTCTCCAGGTCTTGCCAGGTTCCATCTACCACACTCAGCCCATACTCTTTGTAGCTGTCTCTGGTGATAGTGCTCCGCCTGGACCAGGTCCTTCGTCTGAATTCTTTTAGGCAGTTAAGGGGTGAGGTGGGGGTGGTGCTAAAAAGAAAGGCTTACGAGTCTTCTGTTTCTTAAAAACAATCAGCCTAAAATGATCCTTATGCCAGAGAGACACCTTTTGGGGTTCAGATTTTGCTTACCGACATGCCACTTCTCTCTCTGAACCACACGATGCACCTTTTCTCTCATAGAAAAAAGCCAATGTTTATCTTAATTCCTTTCCTTCAGTCAAAGATGAAGATACCCTCTTCTTTCAGAAGCTAATTCTTTCAGCAGTATTCTCAGTTTAGCTCCCCGCCCCCAGCCTCTTCAGGACCTTGTGCCATCTCTCACTGCCATGGCCTCTCCACCACTGCAAGCCTGCCAGCTTGCTTCAGGTCTGTCATTCCACTAACAAAAAACAGCAGTGAGCAGTCCTCCTCCATCCACAGCCTTGTCGTTGTCTTTTGTTTAGACCGAAATCCATTGATCAAGCAGAAGTCAACTACTGTGTTGACTTCTATCCATTTTTTAACCCATTTTCTTATACCACATACTAGGTGAGGCCCAAGCCCTGTGGTACATTTTTGTACCATTCCTTTCGTGCATAGTACAGAAGGACTTATATGTGGTATGCTTTTTTTATGATTGTGTAAATAAATCAGATCATCTTAATCTTACCTGTAGGCCTTCTCTTCAGACAGAGAATATTTCCAAAGTGTTTTCCATCCCAGTTAATAAGCTTTCTGTTAGCATTATTCATTTTTTCTTCAAAAGATTGACAAAAGTTCATAAATTCTTTGTCCATTACCTTATTTATATATGAAATTTCCATGGGTATTCTAACTTCTTCATGCCTATATTAGATTGTATAAATAATATGTGATATTATTTATTGGTTTATTTTTTTATTAAGCTGACTTTATATTCTTAATTATCCTGGTATATCTGTTAGATGTAATTGAAGCTGATAGCAAAGTAGTAGTTTGTATTCAGAGAGTTTCTTTAATTAGTAAGCTTTGAAAACATTGTTCCTTCTTCAGTAAGAAATGATTTTTTGCCTGTCTGGCCTCGTTAATAAATATTACTTTTTCTACTTGTTTTGTTAAGTTCTAGATAAAGATAGGTTTTGAGAATAGGTATGATGTTTAGGAAAAAATTTACAGCATTGCATTTGGAAAATCTGTGTTAATTAAATCCCTGAATTCCCAAGGAAGATTTAGGGAAAGGAAACTTTCAAGAGTAGTAACAGGATATGTGCATTCACTTTCTTTCTTTGCTTAGCTTCCTTTTGACATATTTTAATTGTATAGTTTTTATATGTTGCCTCAGTGTTCAAACAATTTTTTGTTCTATTCTTATTATACTATTATATTTTTTAAAAATTTCTTCCAGGAATATTTAGGATTTAACAATAAGCATAATATCATTTTGATAAGTAACTTAAATTGCATTTGAGATAAATCAGAAATGTTTTGAGCTTGTTAAAAGTGTTAACATGTGGTTGAATTAGTTGATGAATTCAGTCTCGTCACGTTTTATTTTCCTTTGAACGTCTAGATGTTACTCCAGGGTATTAAACATTCCTAATTTCAACTGTTCTATATTTATGAGACAACAATTTTAGGGAAACCAAATATAATAGTGTCATTGAATTCTGAAAAGTGTTTTTTTTTCCCCCAGGGGCCTGGAATAGGAAATGCTTCTCTTTCTGCTTTTGGTTTTGTGGGAGCTGCACTTGAAATCATTTTGATTTTGTATCCTTTCTTTAACTGAAGTTCTGTCTGTTAACAAGTTTTCTGTCTAGTTTTCTGGGGCAGTGGTAATTTACTAAGACGCTTTGCTGGAAGAAAAAACAAGTTAGTCTTCCTCAAGCACTCCAAGTGGCATTTTGTTTTGTTTTGTTTTTCCTTTCGGCCTTAAGACATTTTGGAGACAATTGAGAACTTAAGGAAACAATTCTTTGGAGAGTTTTTCCTTGATTCTCACAGCTATCTTATGGTGTCCTCTGTTGTTGGTTTCTATAGCCTCCGATTTTTTGGAAACTTTATTCCCAAGAAGGATGACACAACGATGACAAAGGTAAGGTAAAGTCTTAGGTGACTGTGCCTCCCTTTTGCCTTCCAAGACAGACAGACTGTTTTATTTAGTAATCGCGGTGAATGGTTCATTTGCGGTTCTAGGTATTTGTTTGTAAGTTGCGTAAACACACACACTGGAAGATTTTCAAAATGCTGAATGAGTGGGAAAAGGATGTGCTCTGTTTAATTTGGATGGCATCCATTCACTTGTAAATGCATAGAACCGCAGAGCTTGTTAACTAGCTATAGACGGCTCCTGAAAGGACTCTTTTTCCTACAAAGAAAACGTATTGCTAATGAGTAACTTTGATTGTGCTGACTGTACTTCAGGGAACTTGTTTGAAATCTGAAGAACTTAGTTGCTACAAGTAGTAGAGACAAAGTATTTCAAATTTGAATAATTAAAGCAAGACGGAAGAGTTCTATTCAGAAACATTTTGTAGTCTGAGGCTAATTTGACTTTCTACAATATGTCATTGGCTTTGGAATAACAAAGGCTGTTATCTTATATAGTGACTGCATTTGTAAAATATTCCCACAGGCTGACAATGAAGAATAACAAGAGCTGCTGGCTTTTCTTTTTTATTATATATTCCATATTTTCAGCTTATTCTAAAGGGGAGAAGTTATTTTTATATATCTTTATCTAAAATGCTATGAGTTCTTGAGATACTTAGCATCTAGTTTAAGTAATCATAAGTACTAAGTAGTATTTTCAACATCTCTTATTTAATATGAAAGAATAAGTATAGGATACATTGAAAATTACTAGAATTTAGGTGTTTTGGATTTCTAGCTTTTTGGTATTAAATCTTATAATAGTTAAACATATTAGAAGTAGATATTATCTATCTTGAGCAGTAGTCTTGGTTTTAAAAGTAGAGTCAGAAGTATTAAAAATATTAATTTTTACTTGTTACGCAAACCTTTTTGAAATCATCAACCTCAGTCAATAATGTAAAATGCGTTGTCTGAGGTGTGAAGTAATTTAAGTGTTCTATAACTTTATATTTGTGTCAGGTACTGTAAATATCTTCTGGAACTCACAGAACTTTAAATGTTTGTAGAAAAGTTTCTATTCTCTTTATTTTCTATATTGAATAGTATCATTCAGAAGTTAGCAAAGTACAGAAGGTAACTGAAATGTCCAGTAACTTGCCAGAATGTGAATGGATTTTATTTATCCGTATACTGTGTAACTGCCCAATATTCTTTCTGATTTCTCATAACAGATCATTGGGAATTGTGTGTCAATCTTGGTCTTGAGCTCCGCACTGCCTGTTATGTCAAGAACACTGGGTAAGTTTATTAAGAGAACTTTTCATTTAAAGTCAGTACCTTTTTAAGTATCAAACTTCTTGCTAAACTTGTAGTTTCTAAACTGTTTTTCAAAGAGATCACTCTTTGAAATATATTATTCCCTCCCACATTATTTTATGCCTTTACTTCTGTAATTCACTTATATACAGGACTGTACCAAAATAAGCACTTTTATCAATAAAGACCACTTATTTTTTCAAGTACTTAGAAATAGCCCTTGTCCAAACAATAGACTTTATTTTTTTCATTGACTAATTAAGCTTTGGAGTCCTCTAGTGAGGAAACTGTGATTTAAAAAAAAAACAACACAATATTTAATGTCTAGAAAATACTAATTTTTTCCTAAGCGAAATGTTTTTTAAAATGTGTAATTTAATATGTGGTTTAAAAAATTGAGAATGTGTAACACTTATTTTAAGCTGCTTTATGTCCAGGGAATAGGCTTGAAAGCAGTAAGATCTAGGAGAGCACAGACTGATATAAAGGACATCCTTTAGCTCTTCAGCTTTTTACTGGCTTGTCATTTATATAGTTTTCTTAATTTTTCAATTCACAGAGAATTTTGGTCATCATTTAAAAGTAAAATATTTCCACGTTGTCATTGAAATAGTTGAATAAATCTTCCTTCGTTTGGTGTTCTTATCTTTAATAAAGCACTGTTGCAGACTGTATTCTCAGTTCTTGGCTAAATATTATTTCAGACAAAAATTTCCACTAGGCAGTTTTGTTCTGTTTTCTAGACTTAGATTTTGACTTGAGTGTTCACAAATGATTAGAAAAATCCCATTATTCAACCTTAGCAACATGCTTATGACAAAGATTGCAAGTAACTTTGAATTGCTTTTGTTTTAGCGCTTATGTGGCCTCCATTATTTATTCAAGGCCCACAGCTGTCGGGGATGCAGGCTGTACCAGGAAGGGTATAAGCTTTGCGGTCATCTTCATAATGCTTACAGAGAAGTTCATGTTTTAATACAAGTGGAATCTAAATGTAAATGTAGAAGGGACCGCCGTTCCACAGACTAATACAAAGCTCATTTACTTAGAGGTCTTATTTCTTTTGTGTTTGCATTATAGGACTTGTTATCATTTTGACATCTGCTTATAGTGTGCTAATCTTGAAAATGCCATAAATATACAGTTTAGTAACTTGATTTGTAGCTAACTGTGATCGTTTGTATTATGGCAGTCCAACAAATAATTTCTGCGATATTATAGTCAACCTACCAATTTATCATTTATGAAATTCACTGTGCTCTGTTATTTAAGATTAATTGTTAATAGTAATATATAGATTTTATGGAAGAAAATTACATGCTGAGTACAGTTTTAATACAAAGAAAACAAATTAATGGCAAAATGTGCTTTTTGAAGATCAACAAATTAAATTCCTGAGTAGTTTGCCATAGAGATAAATAAAAAGAAGAAAAAGAAAGATGGAACAATTAAAATGCAGCTAACAAATGCCTGGACCCAGCTGTCCAAACAGGATTAATGGAGTGCATTAGGGTACAGTGAGTCATGTGGTGCTTTGCAAAATATCAACACGCACTGCACTACATGTTATGCCCAGTGGCACTGAATAGATGAAAAGAAATAAATACGTTAAACAGATTCATAGAGGCTTTTCACAGTATTAAAAAAGCAAATTTCTAGACTAAAAGAAAAAGCTTTATTTTAGTATTATGGGAAATGCAAACTAGAGAGTTACTTTGTAATGCCTCTATTAACCCTTTAGAATTGAGTCTTTGATTTTAAGAAGATAAAATATAGAGAATTGTCATGAATATTATCCTAGTGTATAACGGGATTTTGATTTACTAGCTGAAAAGCTTATAAGACTAGAATAGAGGATGTATTTAACAACCAAATTCCAAGCTGTGAAATTTTTCACTCTTTCTCATTGCCTCTCACAAGGAAGTCCTGACCCTTAGGGTTCTCTCATTTGCTCCTGTGAATTCAGCCGGCGTTCTCAGTTAAATGAGAAATGAAGGAGCAAGGAAAATTATAATTTATCTGTATAAGTGCAGTTTTTCTCTTATTTTAGTAATTTTTAGTGATGATTATAACTTTAATTGTAAGTGTATTGAATCCTGTATAAAATAATTTGGTGATATTTTTGCTTCAAAAATGAAAATGTTTTTTAAAAAATTTAATTTGCCAACTTCTATTGCTGCATCATTGGTATAAACTATAGCTTTAGACTTGAATACCTGCTGTGATATGACAGATTTATTACAGAATTCCTCTGAAATAGCTTCTTACATTTAAATATGGAAGATTTTATACTAATTTAAAAATTACCACTAAGTAGATTTTACAAGCATATCACTTGCCACAAAGAATTAGGTTGTGAGGAGCATCTTGGCTATGTATTTTTAGCCAAATATAATTAATATCGATGATAGTTTTGTTGTCCATTGGAAACACAAAGAATCTGTGCGTAACACTTTTTATTTGAAATCTTTAAAACCTTTTAAAACTGATGCCATGTCAGTGGATATGCTTTCCAAAACGTTGCTTTGCTGCCTGTTTAGTGTTCAGTTTTGAAAAATCCAACATTTGGGGGGATATGATGTCCTTATTTTTAGCAATCAATTTACTCTTTGGTATAATAGACTCTCAAGGTGATTAGAGGAGATGGTCCACAAAGTGAAAATGGAACAGGCTCAAACCTAATAAATTATCTATAGAGGCCCAGACTTTTCTATAACAAAATATTTTAAAGGCAGCAGTGAATTTTGTGAGAACAGATTTTGCGAGATTGCTGACATGTTCTTGGTTATGCTTAATCAAGAAACAACTGAGAGATTGACAGTTTTTACATTATTCTTTATTTGAAATCTCCTTTAACAGGAAAAATTTTCTCAGATGCAACCAATAGACTTCATAATACTTTTACTAATTTCCATTTTGAAGTTATTTTTATAGTTAGTTGTATTTTCATCCTGAAATTCTTCCTGTAAATTGTAAGTTATTCAAGGCCCCAAAGCAGATTTTTTTTAATACAGTTAAAACAAAAAACACTTAACCTTTCAAATCAGCTTGGATCTATTTTTAGTATTTCCATGTATTTCTCATCTGGGTCCCATATACTCCATCATCTTTCAGGATTTAAAGTGGATTATTCTCTTTTGTTCCTTGATGAAGGGACTGTGTTTAAAAACTGGTCCTTTGCGGGAGAGGTCTTTATTTGGGTTTGTCAATACACTAGTAATCTTTACCCTGAGCTTTCCCTCTCCAGTGTGAATCAGAAATAAATGATGCTTAGACATGACAAATGTGAAATTGAAGTATAAATCTTAATATATATTCCTAATTATGGCTTTGATGTAAAAATAATTCTAAACCCTGTATTGAAAATTTCTCTGCAAAAAAATTGTATATGACTTAATTATATTCTGTTACATTGCAGAGAGTAATAAATGAGTGGTAAAATTAACTTTTGATTGATAGTAATGTTCTTATACCTGACCAATAAATTTGTATATCTAGTTAGGATTTTTAATTATAAAGAAAAAGTATTCTGTGTCAAATGTCTGAAAGAAGTTACAGAGTCACTAATGCTCACTCCCTCAACACCCTTGTTCCCAGTGTCCACTTGTCGTGTCCTTCTGTTGCTGTTCTTGTTTCAGAGCACATAGTCCTTCTTGCCTGAGGAAATGTCATGTTGGCCACATATTCTAAATAACTTAGCCATCTGTTGACATACATTCAACTCCCTTAAGTTATGATTTGTTATAAAATATTTTTCATATGAAATTAATTCCAGTTAGTATTATTTAGTTGGAGGGAGCCTTAAGATGTAATTTTTTAAATGTTAAGAATTAAAATGTTACAATTAAAACTAGAACGTAAACTACAGTAAGGATCTTACTTACATTAAGAATCAAGACCCCCAGCCTGGCTGAGAATAGTTAATAGTACACCTGTACATGGCCAACTCTGAGACTGATGAACAGAATATTTCCTTATTTATAGAACATTTTATTTTTAAATTAATTTTTAAGTATGTACATGAATAACTTCTAATTATAGGAATATTAAAAACAGAGATCAGGCTCAAATTCCTTGTGACCACCACTTTTATTTATTTATTTATTATTTTATTTATTTATTTAACATCTTTATTGGAGTATAATTGCTTTATAATGTTGTCTTAGTTTCTGCTATATAACAAAGTGAATCAGCTATACGTATACATATATCCCCATATCCCCTCCTTCTTGCGTCTCCCTCCCACCCTCCCTATCCCACCCATCTAGGTGGTCATAAAACACTGAGCTGATCTCCCTGTGCTATGTGGCTGCTTCCCACTATCTGTTTTGCATTTGGTAGTGTATATATGTCAGTGCCACTCTCTCACTTCGTCCCAGCTTACCCTTCACCCTCCCCATGTACTCAAGTCCATTCTCTACGTCTGCATCTTTATTCCTGACCTGCCCCTAGGTTCGTTTTAGATTCCATATATATGTGTTAGTATACGGTATTTGTTTTTCTCTTTCTGACTTACTTCACTATGTACGACAGACTCTAGGTCCATCCACCTCACTACAAATAATTCAGTTTCATTTCCTTTTATGGCTGAGTAATATTCCATTGTATATATGTGGCACATCTTCTTTATCCATTCAACTGTCGAAGGACACTTAAGTTGCTTCCATGTCCTGGCTATTGTAAATAGTGCTGCATGACTGTTTTTGAATTATGGTTTTCTCAGGGTATATGCCCGGTAGTGGGATTGCTGGGTCGTATGGAAGTTCTATTTTTAGATTTTTAAGGAACCTCCATACTGTTCTCCATAGTGGCTGTATCAATTTACATTCCCACCAACAGTGCAAGAGGGTTCCCTTTTCTCCACACCCTCTCCAGCATTTATTGTTTATAGATTGTTTGATGATGGTCATTCTGACTGGTGTGAGGTGATACCTCATTGTAGTTTTGATTTGCATTTCTCTAATGATTAGTGATGTTGAGCATCCTTTCATGTGTTTGTTGGCAATCTGTATATGTTCTTTGGAGAAATGTCTAATTAGGTCTTCTGCCCATTTTTGGATTGGGTTGTTTGTTTTTGTGATATTGAGCTGCATGAGCTGCTTGTATATTTGGAGATTAATCCTTTGTCAGTCACTTCATTTGCAAATATTCTCTCCCATTCTGAGGGTTGTCTTTTTGTCTTATTTATGGTTTCCTTTGCTGTGCAAAAGCTTTGAAGTTTCATTAGGTCCCATTTGTTTATTTTTGTTTTTATTTCCCTTACACTAGGAGGTGGGTCAAAAAGGATCTTGCTGTGATTTATGTCATAGAGTGTTCTGCCTATGTTTTCCTCTAAGAGTTTTATAGTGTCTGGCCTTACATTTAGGTCTTTAATCCATTTTGAATTTATTTTTGTGTATGGTGTTAGGGAGTGTTCTGATTTCATTCTTTCACATGTTGCTGTCCAGTTTTCCCAGCACCACTTATTGAAGAGACTGTCTTTTCTCCATTGTATATTCTTGCCTCCTTTATCAAAGATAAGGTGACCATATGTGCATGGGTTTATCTCTGGGCTTTCTATCCTGTTCCATTGTTCTATATTTCTGCTTTTGTGCCAGTACCATACTGTCTTGATGACTGTAGCTTTGTAGTATAGTCTGAAGTCAGGGAGCCTGATTCCTCCAGCTACATTTTTCTTTCTCAAGATTGCTTTGGCTATTCGGGGTCTTTTGTGTTTCCATACAAATTGTGAAACTTTTTGTTCTAGTTCTGTGAAAAATGCCAGTGGTAGTTTGATAGGGATTACACTGAATCTGTAGATTGCTTTGGGTAGTATAGTCATTTTCACAATGTTGATTCCTCCAATTCAAGAACATGGTGTATGTCTCCATCTGTTTGTATCATCTTTAATTTCTTTCATCAGTGTCTTATAGTTTTCTGCATACAGGTCTTTTGCCTCCTTAGGTAGGTTTATTCCTAGGTATTTTATTGTTTTTGTTGCAATGGTAAATGGGAGTGTTTCCTTCATTTCTCTTTCAGATTTTTCATCATTTGTGTATAGGAGTGCAAGAGATTTCTGTGCATTAATTTTGTATCCTGCTACTTTACCAAATTCATTGATTAGCGCTAGTACTTTTCTGGTAGTATCTTTAGGATTCTCTGTGTATAGTATCATGTCATCTGCAAACAGTGACAGTTTTACTTCTTGTTTTCCAATTTGGATTCGTTTTATTTCTTTTTCTTCTCTGATTGCTGTGGCTACAACTTTCAAAACTATGTTGAATAATAGTGGTGAGAGTGGATATCCTTGTCTTTTTCCTGATCTTAGAGGAAATGGTTTCAGTTTTTCACCATTGAGAACAATGTTGGCTGTGGGTTTGTCATATATGGCCTTTATTATGTTGAGGTAAGTTCCCTCTATGCCTACTTCCTGGAGGGTTTTTATCATAAATGGATGTTGAATTTTGTTGAAAGCTTTTTCTGCATCTATTGAGATGATCATATGGTTTTTCTCCTTCAATTTGTTAATATGGTGTATCACATTGGTTGATTTGTGTATATGGAAGAATCCTTGCATTCCTGGGATAAATCCCACTTGATCGTGGTGTATGATCCTTTTAATGTGCTGTTGGATTCTGTTTGCTAGTATTTTGTTGAGGATTTTTGCATCTGTGTTAATCAGTGATATTGGCCTGTAGTTTTCTTTTTTGGTGACATCTTTGTCTGGTTTTGGTATCAGGGTGATGGTAGTTAGATTTGTAGAATGAGTTTGGGATTGTTCCTCCCTCTGCTGCATTTTGGAAGAGTTTGAGAAGGATAAGCGTTAGCTCTCCTCTAAATGTTTGGTAGAATTCCCCTGTGAAGCCATCTGGTCCTGGGCTTTTGTTTGTTGGAAGATTTTTTTTTAAATAAATTATTCATTTACTTATTTTATTTTTGTCTGTCTTGGGTCTTGACTGCTGCACGTGGGCTTTCTCTGGTTGCGGTGAGCGGGAGCTACTCTTTGTTGCAGTGCATGGGCTTCTCACTGCAGTGGCTTCTCTTGTTGCAGAGCATGGGCTCTACGTTCGCGGGCTTCAGTAGTTGCAGCATGCAGGCTCAGTAGTTGTGGCTCGTGGGCTCTAGAGCAGAGGCTCAGTAGTTGTGGTGCACGGGCTTAGTTGCTCCATGACATGTGGGATCTTCCCAGACCAGGGCTCGAACCCATGTCCCCTGCATTGGCAGGCGGATTCTTAATCACTGCGTCAGCAGGGAAGTCCCTGTTGGAAGATTTTTAATCACAGTTTCAATTTCAGTGCTTGTGCTTGGTCTGTTTATATTTTCTATTTCTTCCTGGTTCAGTCTTGGAAGCTTGTGCTATTCTAAGAATTTGTCCATTTCTTCCACATTGTCCATTTTATTGGCATATAGTTGCTTGTAGTAATCTCTCATGATCCTTTGTATTTCTGCAGTGTCAGTAGTTACTTCTCCTTTTTCATTTCTAATTCTATTGATTTGAGTCTTCTCCCTTTTTTTCTTGATGAGTCTGGCTAATGGGTTATCAGTTTTGTTTATCTTCTCAAAGAACCAGCTTTTAGTTTTATTGATCTTTGCTATCATTTCCTTCATTTCTTTTTCATTTATTTCTTTTTTATTTTTTTATTTTTTTAATTTTTTTAATTTTTTAATTAGTTTCTGCTTTATAACAAAGTGAATCAGTCATACATATACATCTGTTCCCACATCCCTTCCCTCATGCATCTCCCTCCCTCCCACCCTCCCCATCCCACCCCTCCAGGCGGTCACAAAGCACCGAGCTGATCTCCCTGTGCTCTGTGGCCGCTTCCCACTATCTATCTACCTTACGTTTGGTAGTGTATATATGTCCATGCCTCTCTTTCGCTTTGTCACACCTTACCCTTCCCCCTCCCCATATCCTCAAGTCCATTCTCAAGTATGTCTGTGTCTTTATTCCCGTTTTGCCCCTAGGTCCTTCATGACTTTTTTTTTTTTTTAAATTCCGTATATATGTGTTAGCATACGGTATTTGTCTTTCTCTTTCTGACTTACTTCACTCTGTATGACAGACTCTAGGTCTATCCACCTCATTACAAATAGCTCAGTTTCGTTTCTTTTTATGGCTGAGTAATATTCCATTGTATATATGTGCCACATCTTCTTTATCCATTCATCCGATGATGGACACTTAGGTTGTTTCCAGCTCCGGGCTATTGTGAATAGAGCTGCAATGAACATTTTGGTACATGTCTCTTTTGGAATTATGGTTTTCTCAGGGTATATGCCTAGTAGTGGGATTGCTGGGTCATATGGTAGTTCTATTTTTAGTTTTTTAAGGAACCTCCATACTGTTCTCCATAGTGGCTGTACCAATTCACATTCCCACCAGCAGTGCAAGAGTGTTCCCTTTTTTCCACACCCTCTCCAGCATTTATTGTTTCTAGATTTCTTGATGATGGCCATTCTGACTGGTGTGAGATGATATCTCATTGTAGTTTTGATTTGCATTTCTCTAATGACTAATGACGTTGAGCATTCTTTCATGTGTTTGTTGGCAGTCTGTATATCTTCTTTGGAGAATTCATTTATTTCTGATCTGATCTTCATGATTTCTTTCCTTCTACTAACTTTGGGTTTTTTTTTTGTTGTTGTTGTTCTTTCTCTAATTGCTTTAGGTGTAAGTTTAGGTTGTTTATTTGAGATGTTTCTTGTTTCTTGAGGTAGGATTGTATTGCTGTACCCTCTTAGAACTGCTTTTGCTGCATCCCGTAGGTTTTGGGTCATCATGGGTTTTTTTCTTTTCTTTTTTTTTTTTTTTTGGCTGTATGCAGGCCTCTCACTTCTGTGGCCTCTCCCGTTGCGGAGCACAGGCTCCGGACGCACAGGCTCAGCGGCCATGGCTTACGGGCCCAGCCACTCTGCAGCACGTGGGATCTTCCCGGACCGGGGCACGAACCCATGTCCCCTGCATCGGCAGGCGGACTCTCAACCACTGCGCCACCAGGGAAGCCCTGGGTCATCATGTTTTCATTGTCATTTGTTTCTAGGTATTTTTTGATTTCTTCTTTGATTTCTTCAGTGATCTCTTGGTTATTTAGTAACGTATTGTTTAGCCTCCATGTGTTTGTATTTTTTACAGTTTTTTTTTCCTGTAATTGATATGTAGTCTCATAACGTTGTGGTTGGAAAAGGTACTTGATACGATTTCAATTTTATTAAATTTACCAAGGCTTGATTTGTGACCCAAGATATGATCTATCCTGGAGAATGTTCCCTGAGCACTTGAGAAGAAAGTGTATTCTGTTGTTTGTGGATGGAATGTCCTATAAATATCAGTTAAGTCCATCTTGTTTAATGGTTCATTTAAAGTTTGTGTTTCCTTATTTATTTTCATTCTGGATGATCTGTCCATTGGTGAAAGTGGGGTGTTAAAGTCCCCTACTATGAGTGTGTTACTGTTGATTTCCCCTTTTATGGCTGTTAGCATTTGCCTTACATATTGAGGTGTCCCTATGTTGGGTGCATAAATATTTGCAATTGTTATATCTTCTTCTTCAATTGATCCCTTGATCATTATGTAGTGTCCTTCTTTGTCTCTTGTAATAGTCTTTATTTTAAAGTGTATTTTGTCTGATCTGAGAATTGCTACTCCAGCTTTCTTTTGATTTCCATTTGCATGGACTATGTTTTTTCCATCCCCTCACTTTCAGTCTGTATGTGTCCCTAGGTCTGAAGTGGGTCTCTTGTAGACAGCATATGTACGGGTCTTGTTTCTGTATCCATTCAGCCAGTCTGTGTCTTTTGGTTGGAGTATTTAATCCATTTACATTTCAAGTAGTTATCGCTATGTATGTTCCTATTACCATTTTCTTAATTGTTTTGGGTTTGTTATTGTAGGTCTTTTCCTTCTCTTGTGTTTCCTGCCTGGAAAAGTTCCTTTAGCATTTGTTGTAAAGCTGGTTTGATGGTGCTGAATTCTCTTAGCTTTTGCTTGTCTGTAAAGGTTTTAATTTCTCCATCAAATCTGAATGAGATCCTTGCCGGGTAGAGTAATCTTGGTTGTAGGTTTCTCCCTTTCATTGCTTTAAATATGTCTTGCCAGTCCCTCTTGACTTGCAGAGTTTCTGCTGAAGGATCAGCTGTTAACCTTATGGGAATTCCCTTGTGTGTTATTTTTCCCTTGCTGCTTTTAATATATTTTCTTTGTATTTAATTTTTGATAGTTTGATTAGTACGTGTCTTTGCATGTTTCTCCTTGGATTTATCCTGTACAGGACTCTCTGCCCTTCCTGGACTTGATTAACTATTTCTTTTCCCATATTAAGGAAGTTTTCAACTATAATCTCTTCAAATATTTTCTCAGTCCCTTTCTTTTTCTTCTTCTTCTTCTGGGACTCCTATAATTCATATAATTCAAATGTTGGTGTGTTTATTGTTGTCCCAGAGGTCTCTGAGATTGTCCTCAGTTCTTTTCATTCTTTTTTCTTTATTCTGCTCTGTGGTAGTTATTTCCACTGTTTTATCTTCCACGTCACTAATCCGTTCGTCTGCCTCAGTTATTTTGCTATTGATTCCTTCTAGAGAATTTTTAATTCCATTTATTGTGTTCATCATTGTTCGTTTGCTCTTTAGTTCTTCTAAGTCCTTGTTCAACGTTTCTTGTATTTTCTCCATTCTGTTTCCAAGATTTTGGATCATCTTTACTATCATTACTCTGAATTCTTTTTCAGGTAGACTGCCTATTTCCTCTTCATTTGTTTGGTCTGGTGGGTTTTTACTTTGCTCCTTCATCTGCTATGTATTTCTCTGTCTTCTCATTTTGTTTAACTTACTGTATTTGGGGTCTCCTTTTTGCAGGCTGCAGGTTCATAGTTCCTGTTGTTTTTGGTGTCTGTCCCCAGTGGCTAAAGTTGGTTCAGTGGGTTGTGTAGGCTTCCTGGTGGAGGGGACTAGTGCCTGTGTTCTGGTGGATGAGGCTGGATCTTGTCTTTCTGGTGGGCAGTACCACGTCCGGTGGTGTGTTTTGGGGTGTCTGTGAACTTCTTATGATTTTAGGCAGCCTCTCTGCTAATGGGTGGGGTTGTGTTCCTGTCTTGCTAGTTGTTTGGCCTGTGGTGTCCAGCACTGGAGTTTGCTATTCGTTGAGTGGAGCTGGGTCTTAGTGTTGAGACAGAGGTGTTTGGGAGAGCTGTCGCCGATTCATGTTACGTGGGGCTGGGAGGTCTCTGGTGGTCCAGTGTCCTGAACTCGGCTCTCCCACCTCAGAGGTTCAGGTCTGACAGCCGCCCGGACCACCAAGACCCTTTTGGGAAGTCTGAGGTCTTCTGCCAGCATTCAGTAGGTGTTCTGTAGGAGTTGTTCCACGTGTAGATGTATTTTTGATGTATTTGTGGGGCGGAAGGTGGTCTCCACGTCTTACTCCTCTGCCATCTTGAGGTCCTGCCGACCACCACTTTTAATACCAATCCTCTCTTTAGAGTTTCCAGGGACCAATTTGATATGTCGCTTTTAAAATCTTTTTCTGTGTGTACACACACACATACTCACGCGCGTGCGCATGTGTGTACGCACACACACAGTGCACTCTGTAGGAAATTTAAAAGTCTCACCTGGGTATTACTTTGTTTCTGATGGGCGTTCTTGTTTCTGCTTTGACTCCTGACTTCGGTGTGCCATCCAGTAGGATTTAAAAGAGGAAAAGGTTTTGAACTCATTTCTTCTATCGGAATTCAGTCAGCTGAAAATGAATTTCAAACCAAAATACTTAATTATCCTTTCCTGCTCAGGTCACCAGTGACCTCCTAGTTGCCCAGTCGTGTAGATTTTGTTTTTATCTTAATTGCTCAGTAGCACTTGCTGTTTGTAACCCTGCTTCACAGATGTCTTCTTTCTTAATATCTGGGCACCACTCCCCTTTTTTCTTCTTCTCCTTCTCTGGCTGTTCCTTAGCTGTCTCCTTTACTGCTCCTCCACTTCACCCACACACTTGTCCTCAGATGCACACCTCTAACCCACCACCCACCCCTGAGCTAGGAGCAGATAACCCTGCCTCTGTGCTCCACGTGTTGTCCTGCAGCCATCTCACATTGGTCATTTCCACTGTGCAACCCGTACGTGCATGTACGTGTTTGCGTGTGTGTGTGTGTGTGTGTGTGTCCCTCCTTCCTTCCCCCCATCCTTCCCTCGCTCCCTCCTCTCTCCTTTTCTCCCTCCCTTGTACTTCCATCCTCAGGCACTTTCTATTCAGTATGCCAAACCAGAAACTGGGGAGTTTGTTAGATGCCTCCACCTTCCTGTACCAATACCTAATGGCACTCCTCATTTTCATCTCGTTAATATTTCTCACGTTCACCCCTGCCTTCCCATTTCCCTTATAAAAAAAAAGTGCAAAGAATCAGACTTGTTTAGCATCAAAGCAGAGAGCTGAGTATATGATTTTATTTTAATATTTCATTGTGAAGGAATGTTCATGAAGTGGATTCTAAACAGGTGTTCTTTTCTTTGGGGAGGGTAGAGTAAGAAGTGAAACCAAAGCAAAAGAACCAGGGAAGTATTTAATTTTCCAAATGAGGACGTGATATTGAGAGATACTCTGGAAGCCCCATCTCAGGAGATTTTCTCCAGGAAGACAGTAGGCAGTTACCATCCATTGGAGGTCTTAGACTTTCACTTGTTTTAAAATTAGCACTTCAAGGGCTTCCCTGGTGGTGCAGTGGTTGAGAGTCCGCCTGCCGATGCAGGGGATACGGGTTCGTGCCCCGGTCCGGGAAGATCCCACATGCCACGGAGCGGCTGGGCCCGTGAGCCATGGCCGCTGAGCCTGCGCGTCCGGAGCCTGTGCTCCGCAACGGGAGGGGCCACAACAGTGGGAGGCCCGCGTACCATAAAAAAAAAAAAAAAAAAAAAAATTAGCACTTCAAGTTTGTTCTTGGACTATGATTATAATTACCATTCATTGAGTTTTAATTTGTATTAACATTCACATATGCTAGTTCATCTGGACTACTAAGTTAAATTGCTTCACAGTAGGACAAAATGAGTTTGTAGCATGTAAATAATCATGACTAAAATTGATGTGATATTTGCAAATGCACTTTTCCATCTCCAAGCCCACATTGATTCACACTGTTCCCACGGTCTTCTCTCAACCTTTCTCTGCCTGTGCAAGTCCTTCCACTCTCTTAGGCCAGGTTGCATCCTCTGTCGCATGTGAAGGTGTACCAGATTCTTGTTTCAGCCTTGTGGTATACGTATCTATGTGGATTGACTTTCTCAAGGGACTTTACATTTCTTAAAGGGCAAGACCAAATTTTATGTGTCTTTTTATCCCTCACAGTCCCTAGTTAATAAATATTTGTGATGTCATTGGATGCCACCATGTTGAATGTGGACTGTATTCTCAGAATAGATGAACCAGGATATTCTAGGTGTCCTGCTTCCATCTTGGTTGCCTTTATTTCCATGTTCCAAGCTTTTTTTTTTTTTACCAAGTATGCTAGTTGTATTATTTTAAAAGACCCTTACAATAATAGGCAAAGTATAGAAACAACCCAAGCATCCATTGACAGATGAATGGATAAATAAATTGTGGTTCATACATACAATGTAATATCATTCAGCTGTGAAAAGGAATGATGCCTAAGTGAAATAAGCCAGTCACAAAAAGACAAATACTGTATGTTTCCACTTATATGAGGTACCTAGAGTCATCTAATTCATAGAAACAGAAAGTGCAATGGTGGGTGCCAGTGCCTGGGGGACAGGAAAATGGAGAATTGTTCTTTAATGAGAATAGAGTTTCAGTTTTGCAAGATGAAAAGAGTTTGGGACGTTGGTTGTACAACAGTGTGAAGGTACTTAACACTTCCGAGCTGCATACTTAAAAATGATTAAGGTGGTAAATTTTATGTTATGCTTGTTTTACCAAAATTAAACAAAAAAAGAAAAAGGAATGAAGCACTGACACACGCTACAGTGTGGGTGAACCTTGAAAACATTGTGCTGAGTGAAATAAGCCAGACCCAAGAGGTCACATAGTGTATGGCTCCACTTATATGAAGTGTCCAGAAGAGGAAGATTCATAGAGACAGAAAGTAGATTAGTGGTTGCCAGGGACTGGGGGGAGGGGTAGTGAGGAGAAACTGCTAATGGGTAGGGGCTTTCACTTTCAACTGATGGAAATGTTTTGCAGTTAGATAGAGATGGTGGTTACACACACTGTGAATGCAGTAAATGCACTGCATTATTTACTTTAAAATAGTTAATTTTATGCTGTGTGAATTTCATCTCAATAAATTATATTTTTAAGAAAAGATCTTTACACAGTAGATAGTAAATATTGGTATTTGTTCTCTTCCCTGTTTCCTTGACATGGTAATCTAATCCCAAGGGCTAAATTTTTTCTTAAATTGTTATTTATTTATTTATTATTTTAGTATAGTTGACGTACAATATTATATTAGCTTCAGGTGTACAGCATAGTGATTTGACATTTATATACATTATGAATTGATCCCCATGATAAGCCTAGTGACCATCTGTCATCATACAGAGTTATTACAGTGTTATTGACCATATTCCCTATGCTGCATATTATGTCCCTGTAGCATATTTCTTTTATAACTGGAGGTTTGTGCGTCTTAATCCCCTTTACCTATTTCACCCACCCTCCCACTTCCCTCCCCTTAGCAACCACTGTTTGTTCTCTATATCTGTGAGCCTATTTTCATTTTGTTTTGTTTTGTTTTTTAGATCCACATATAAGTGAGATCATATGGTATTTGTGTTTCTGTGTCTGACTTATTTCACTTAGCAAGATACCCTCTAGATCCATCCATGTGTTGCAAATGGCAAGATTTCAGGTTTTTTTCTATGGCTGACTAATATTCCATTGTATGTATGTGTGTGTGTATATATATTATATATATATATGTGTGTGTGTGTGTGTGTGTGTGTATATACACATACATATACATATATATATCACATGTTCTTTATCCATTCATCCATAGATGGACACTTAGGTTGCTTCCATATCTTGGCTATTGTAACCAATGCTGCAGTGAACATTGGGGTGCATGTATCTTTTTGAATTTGTGTTTTGCTACTCTAGCTTCCCTTTCATTTCCGTTTGCATGGAATATCTTTTTCCATCTCTTTACCTTCAGCCTGTGTGTGCCTTAGATCTGAAGTAAGTTTCTAGTAAGCAGCATATATTTGGGTCTTGTGTTTTTTCATTCAGCCACCGTATGTCTTTTGATTAGAGCATTTAGTTCATTTACATTTAAAATAATTATTGATAGGTATTTATTTATTACCATTTTGTTAATTGTTTTCTGGGTTTTTTGATAATTCTTCTTTGTTCTTTTCTTGTTCTCTTCCCTTGTGATTTGATGACTTTATTTAGTGTTATGTTTGTATTCCCTTCTCTTTAGTTTTTGTGTATCTTTCATAGGTTTTATGTTTGTGGATACTATGATGTTCCTGTATAACAACTTCTATGTATATAGCAGTCCATTTTAAGTTGACGGTTGTATAAGTTTGAGTGCATTGTAAAAGCACTACATCCCACCCTCCCTCCCCATCACACTTTATGTTTTGTTTTGTTTTTTTTTTGCGGTACGCGGGCCCCTCACTGCCGTGTCCTCTCCCGCTGCGTAGCACAGGCTCCGGATGTGCAGGCTCAGCAGCCATGGCTCATGGGCCCAGCCGCTCCGTGGCACGTGGGATCCTCCCGGACCGGGGCACGAACCCACGTCCCCTGCATCAGCAGGCAGATTCTCAACCACTGCGCCACCAGGGAAGCCCCACACTTTATGTTTTTGATGTCATATTTTACATCTTTTTATTTTGTGTATCACTTAACTATTTATTTTAGATACAGATGATATTTACCAGTTTTGTCTTTTAACCTTCATACTAGCCTTATAGGTTGTTGAGCCACTACCTTTACTATATGTTTGCCTTTACCAGTGAGATTTTCTTTCTTGTTTCTAGTTGTGGCCTTTTCTTTTCCCTTTAATGAAGTACCTTGTTAAGCCAGTTTAGTGGCAATGAACTAACTTTTTTAGCTTTTGCTTGCTTGGGGAATTATTTCTCCTTCAATTCTGAATGGTAGTCTTGTTGGTTAGAGCAGCGGTCCCCAACCTTTTCGTCACCAGGGACCAGTTTTGTGGAAGACAATTTTTTCATGGATGGGGGAGGGGGGGTCGGATGGTTCAGGTGGTAATGTGAGCGATGGGGAGTGGCAGGTGAATCTTCACTCACTCACCTGGCGCTCACCTCCTGCTGTGCGGATGAGTTCCTAACAGGCTGAGGACCAGTACTAGTCCACGGCCTGGCGGTTGGGGACCCCTGGGGTAGAGTATTCTTGGTTGTAAGTTTTTTCCTTTCAGTACTTTCAGTATATCATACCAACCTCTTCTGGCCTGTAAAGTTCCTGCTGAAAAATCAGCTGAACTGTAGGGGTTCCCTTGTATGTAACTAGTTGTTTTTTCTCTTGCTGCTTTTAAGATTCTCTCTTTATCTTAAACTTTTGACATTTTAATAATAATGTGACTTGGTGTGAGTCTCTTTGTGTTCATCTTGTTCGGGATCTCTGGACCTGGATGTCTGTTTCCTTTGCCTGGTTAGGGAAGCTGTCAGGCTGATTTCTTCAAATAGATTTCCTGTCCCTTTCTCTCTCTTCTTTTTCTGGGACCCCTATAATGCAAATGTTAGCATGCTTGATGTTGTCTCAAATAAACTACCCTCATTTTTTTTAAGTCCTTTTTTCTTCTTGCTCTTCTGATTGATTTCTGCTACCTAGTCTTCCAGTTTGCTGATCCATTCTTCTGTATCCTCTCATCTGCTGTTGATTCCCTCTAGTGTATTTTTCATTTCAGTTATTATGTTTTTCAATTCTGATTTAAAATATATATATATATATTTTTTTTTTCTATTTCTTTTTTTAAATTCTCACTGAGTTCATCCTTTCTTCTCCCAAGTTTGGTGAGCATCTTTGTGTCTATTCATTTGAACTCTTTATCTGGTAAATTGCATATCTCCATTTCATTTAGTTCATTTTCTGGAGTTTTGTCTTGTTCTTTCATCCGGAAGGTATTGTCTCCTCGTTTTGCCTCTTTGTGTTTGTTTCTGTGTATTAGGCATATCAGCTGCATCTCCTGGTCCTGAAGGAATGGCCGTATGTAGGTGTCTTGTGGGACCAAGTGATGAATCCCACCCCCAGTCACCAGAGCCAGGTGCTTCAGGGGCATCCCCTTGTGTGGGGTGCATGCACCTCCCTGCTGTGGCTGGGCCACGATTGCTGAGGGGGCACTGGTGGGCGGGGTTGGCCCCCAGGCCAGCTGACTGCAACTGCTATGGGCACACTGGTGCCCCTTGGAGCAGGAGCTGCTTTGGAGGGGCGCCAGTGTTGGCTGAGGCCGCCTGCCAGGTGGGGTGGGGCAGGAGCCACTTTGGAGGGGGTGGTCGGGTTGAACAGGGCTGGTCCTCAGGGGAATTCCAGGATGGGCCGCATGGTGTTAGCTAGGTTCATGGACAGTGATAGGAATGGTGCCTCTACCAGTACCAGGCCATCCAGGTGGAAGGGGAGTAGAAGAAAGACGGCAGCACTTCCGTCCCTGGAGAAAGTTCCACCCAATCCCTGCCCCTCCACAACCCCTAAAATTAGTCATGCGTCTCCTCGTATGACCCAGTTGCTTTTCAAGCTGTTGCCTCTTCTGGAACTCAGAGCAAGTGCGTTGGTGCATGTGCCCTTCCTGAGTGGAGTCTTGGCTTACCGCAGCCCTCTGGCTCTCCTGGAGGTTAGCCTCTGCTGGTTTGCAAAGCCAGACGTTATGCAGGCTCATCTTCCTGGTGTAGGTCCCCTGGGCGGGGGAGCCTGACATGGCGCCTGGACCCCTTCCTCCTCAGGGGCCACCTGTGCTGTCATGATATCCCTCCTGCTCTGGGTTGCTACACTGGGGGGTGTGAGTTCTGACTAGACCAAGTCTCTGCGCATCCATCTCGAAGTGGCCTTTTCTTTATATCCTTAGTTGTTGAAAAATCTGTTCTGCTAGTCTTCAGATTGTTCTCAGAGATGGTTGTTCCTTATGTAGCTGTAGTTTTGGTCCTGAGGCCTAAATATTGTTATGACTATGAGTCAGTCTTTGACTTATTTGTCTCCCTAGTGTTACGCACTTGATAAAGGAAGAGGGATCAGACAACAGGGGCCTTTATTGTGCTGATAGCATCCCAGGCAGGAGTGTCTCCTCCACCCTCCTCTCCACCCAAAGTTAGTCATGATCTAAGGGTTAGTTCAGCACCTCTTTCTCTTACAATGAAAATGTGATCCTGTCATTACCCTGCTCCCAGTGCCTTAGTCTTTTGCCATTAGAATAATTACCTGTTTCCATAAGGTGGCACAGAAGAACGTTTATGCCTAACTCCGCCTGTATGTCCAACTTCATCTCTTGCCACTCCGAGCCTTACATTCTGAACCATCATGAATAAAAAGGGTCCTCTTCAGTTGTGTTGGGATGGGAAGCAAATACTGCTGTGTACCCACTATGTCTTTGAATATGTTACTTCGTCTGCCGTGAATAATTTTGTCATCACCTATTCTCTGGCATAACCTAACATGCCATCTGAGAGTCAGCTCACCATTAACTCCACAGGTAAAGTTTTCCTTGAATATCTCCCCCTTTAAGCTCCCTCCTGTGTACTCCCCAAATACCTTTCTCAGTCCTCCATATATCTGCCGTGTCACTTGTCACATTGTGTTCTAACTGCTCACTTTTCTCTTCGCTCCATAAAACTGTGAGCTCCTTAAGGGAAGTAATGGTCAAGTGTATCCAGTGCCTGCACATAGCATTTAGGATGTGTGTGCAATGGAGGAACTCGTGTGCTTTTCAATTTTTCATTTCACTTAACTGTACAAAGACTTTTAGTTGTGCGGAAGTGTTTCATGTCATGAAAATCTTCTTAGGAAGACTCTCAATTCCATGAAGGGAATAAATGTTATACATACTTACTTGTAACTCTTAGAGTACCTGTGTAGGGTCAGGAATATGAATAGGAACTCAAAAATACTTTAAAATTTAACTCATACCACAACAGCAAATACAGAAATACAGAATTTCTAATTAAATCTACTTGACACAGCCATACACTGATATATTCATGCATGATATGGGGTATATAGTCTGAAGCCTGATAAATGCATTTTAACAGCTTTATTGAGGTATAAGTGACATATCATAAACTGTACATATTTAAAGTGTATAATTTGATAAGTTTTGACATAACTTGTGTAACTGTGAACCTGTTACTGCAATCAAGATAGTGGATAAGTCTGCCACCCTCAAATGTTTCCTTTTGGCCCTGTATAGTTCCTCCCTCACACCTGTCTCCGTCCCTCTCCCCCACACTCCCACCCCAGCAACCACTGACCTTTTTATAACTATAAATTAGTTCACATTTCCTAGAATTTTTATAAATAAAATCATACACTATGTACTATTTTTTGGTTTCTTTTACTCAGTGTATTTATTTTAAGATTCATCAGTGTTGTTTCATGTGTCAATAGTTCACTCTTTTTATTGTTGAGTAGTATTCCATTGTACGTATATACCACAGTTTGTTTTTCCATTCACCCACTGAAGGGCATTTGAGTTGTTTACAGCTTTTGGCTATTATAAATAAAGCTGCCATGGACGTTCACATCCAAGTCTCTGTATGGACTTAGGCTTTCATTTCTCTTGGGTAGTAACTAGAAATGGAATGCCTGGGTGTATACTTCATTTTTAAAGAAATGGCTGAACTGTTCCACAGTGCTTACACCATTTTATATCTCCATCACGAGTGTGTGAAAACTCTGGTTCTTCTACATCTTCACCAACACTTGGTATAGTCAGTCAGTTTAACGTTAGCCCTTCTAATAGGTGTGCAGTGGTATCGTTTTGTGGATTTAACTTGAATTTCCCAGATGACTAATGTGCTCATTTGCCATCTGTATATTTTTTTGATGAAATATTTATTCAGATCTTTGGCTCATTTTTTAAAAGTGCTTTATCACAATACGTGATTTGCAAATATCTTCCCCATTCAGTGGCTTGTCTCTTTATTCTTTTACCAGTATCTTTCAAAGTACAGACATTCTTAATTTGATGTAAACAAATTTACCAAATTTCCTTTTATGGATTGTGCTTTTGGTGTCATACCTAGTAAATCTTCTGTAACCCAAGATGACAAAGATTATCTCCTATGTTTTCTTCTAGAAATTTTATACTTAGGTCCATAACCTATTTTGAGTTAATTTCTATATATAGTATGAGGTATGAATGAAAGTGTTTTTTTGGCATTTGGTAACCAATTATTCCAGCACCACTGCTTGAACAATCTATTCTTTTCCACCAAATTGCCTTTGAAACTTTGTTGGAAATCTATTGTCCATGTATGTGTGGGTGCAGATCTATTTCTGAACTCTGTTTTGTTCCATCGATGTCTCTGTCTTTACATCAGTACTACACCATCTGGATTACTGTGGGTTGATCATGAGACTTGAAGTCAGGTAGTGTAAGTCCTTCAGCTTTGTTCTTTTTTTCAGAGTGGTTTTAGTTATTCTGAGTCCTTTGCATTCCTATATGACTTTTAAAAATAGCTTGTCATTTTTCACACAAACGTCTGCTAGGATTTTGATTTGGATTGTGTTTAATCTGTAGAACAAATTGGAGATGATAAATGTCTTTACAATATTGAGCCTTTTAGTCCTTGAACAGTCTGTACTTATTTAGTTCTTTAATTTGTTTCAGCAGTGTTTGTAGTTTTATGTTCAGGTCTTGCACATTTGATAATGTTGTGAATGGCATTTTTAAAAAAAATTCAGTTTCCAACGGTTCATTGCTAGTATGTAGACATACAGTTGATTTTTGTGTATTGATCTTTTATTTTGCAACTTTGCTAATAAGTTCACTTATTAGTTCTAGTAATTCTGTTAAATCTATTTTATAGGTTTCATTGAATTTTCTACTTTGATTATTATGATGTCTGTGAATAAAGGCAGTTTTACTTCTTCCTTTCCAATATGGATGCTTTTATTTATTTTTCTTCCCTATTACATTATCTAGGGCCTCCAGTACAATGTTGAATAGAAGTGTGGTGAGGGCACATGTTCTTGACTTGTTCCTCACCATAGTGGGAAAGCATTCTGACTTTTACCATTAACTGGTATTAGCTATAGTTTTCGTTTGTTTCTTTGTTTTGGTAGATGCCTTTTACCAGGTTGAAGAAGTTCCCTTCTTTTCCTGCTTAGCTGGAGTTTTGGAGTTTTTATTAGGATTGGATGTTGTATTTTGTTAAATGCTTTTTCTGCATCTATTGACATAATCATTTCCTTTTTTAGTCACTGATGCTCCATTCATTTTTTTGTTGTTTTGCTTTCTGTATTTCATTTTGAGTAGTTTCTGTTGAAAATGTCTTCAGGTTTACTAATCTCTTCTTTTGCAGTGTCTAATCTGTCTTTAATCCCATCTAATGTATTTTTCATACCTTACATTGTAATTTTTCTCTGTAGAAGGCAAATTTGGGTCTGTTTTATATCTTTTATGTCTCTACTTAACAAGTTTGTGCTTTCCTCTAGCTTCTGAAATATAAGGAATATAGTTATAATTGTTTTCATGTCCTTCATACTCAGTCTGTCATCTGTGTCATTTCAGGGTTGGTTGTTTTCCCACAAGCAACGTATTGGTCAGTTCCCAACTGAATACTCAAGACGTCCTATGCACACCTCTCAGGTTCCCACCCTGTGCAGCTCTCTAGCCACCATGCTGTCCCAAGCTCCACCTGTACCTCTTTAACTCAATGAGGTGGTTGGACTCTGTCCCTGTTCCTTTCCACTCTGAGTCAGAAAGCCCTCTTTAGGCAGGAGCTATGACAAACAAAGGGCCCACCTTGCTTGTTTCTCATCTAAGCATCATTGATCTTCATTGCTAGATGTTCAGGGTCTCGAATACCATGGTTTTGTATATTTGGCCCAGTTTTTTTATTGATCCAGGTGTGAGGGAAAATCTGGTCTCCTTCACTTAGTTTTGGCTGGAATCTGAAGTCAATAAACATATTTCTAATTGATGTAATATAATGAAAATCTATTTGCAGAGGAAGACTGGTCAGATTTAAACTCTTTCCTTTAACATCATCTTCTATTACCCCCAAAAAGTGGAACCTCTCTTTAGTTTTAGAATTACTTTCTTTGTGAATAAATAAAATAATTGACAGTGAGCCTATTTACATTAGTTCTGAAATTAATGATGTTCAGAATTGATTGTAGATTTTATTATTTCATACTCTTTAAGTCACATTTATTTTTTGACACTGTGTAGGTAAATTTATTTCAAAAGCCTTGTTTAGAGAAGGGAATTTAAAAATCTAGTCAAGGTAATAATTTATAGTAACTATTATGGGAGTCCAGAGCGGGGGGAAATGTGTTAATCCCAATGTTTTGTCAAAGAACACTTAATTTATAAATTTGCTTTTTGTAATAAAAGTATGTGCTCTTTTTGGCAGTCTCTCATTAAAGCCATGGATATTCATGTCAGCCATCTGTGTGATATGCCAGCACACATGATTTATTGAGAAAGTTACTTCAATGATCCTTTTAGTGTGTCAAGCCTTATAAATTCTCTCTCAACTTCTTGCTAGCTAAGGAACATGAATCTGCTTGCTAAAAGTCTAAGTTGACTCAGGTGGGCTAACAGACGTAAATTCTCTTGACTCATATTGCAGGTGGAGTAACCAGCTCTTTCCTGAAATGAGGTTTTGTTTTGTACCTTAGTTCTTTTATAGGTATGGATTAAAAAAGATCTTTATTCAAGGAATTATGCATAAAACATTTTCAGTTGAATCCTAGTGCAGGGAGCTGCGCTAGGTTTGTTATGAAGAGTATTCTATTGACAGATAATTCAGATAAGGTGGCCTTATCCTTGGCTGCTGTTTAACTAACTGAGCTTCTTATATATATTACTTATCTTTCAAAGAAATGAACTTCTGAATGGGAATAAGCATTTCAGTATTTGACTAGGAGAGTGAAATGACAGCATTTGGTAATTGAAAGTTTCTTACAGTTAGTAGTGGTTTAAAATTTGCTGCCTTAGTATCCTTTTATATATTTCCCTAGAAGTAGAGATTTTGAAATATTTTACATTTGTATGTCTTATTAAGTTAAAATTTTAAGTATTGTTGCTTCTTCTTGTGCTGGTATTTTTAATTAAAAAGTACATCAGTCCAAATGGACTTAATAGATATATATAGACTGTTCCATCCAAAAGCAGCAGAACACACATTCTTTTCAAGTGCCCAGGGAACATTCTGCACATGCTAAATCACATGCTAGGCCTCAAAACAAGTCTTGGTAAATTTATGAAAATTGAAATCATATTAAGCATCTTTTCTAACTGCAATACTATAAGACTAGAAATCAACTACAGTAAAAAAAACTTCCCCAGACACAAACATGTGGGGGCTAAACAATATGTTACTGAACAACCAGTGGGTCACCGAAGAAATCAAAGAAGAAATTTAAAAATACCTGCAGACAAATGAAAATGAAAGCACAACGATCCAAAATCTATGGGATTCAGCAAAAGCAATTCTAAGAGGGACATTTATGGTTATAAAAGCCTACCTCAGGAAACAAGAAAAGTTTCAAATAAAGAATCTTACTGTATACCTAAAAGAACTAGAAAAAAGAACAAACAAAACTCAAAGTTAGTAGAAGGAAAGAAATCATAAAAGATCACAGCAGAAATAAATGAAATAGAAACTAAAAAAAAAAAATAGAAAAGATCAATGAAATTAACAGCTGGTTCTTTGAAAAGATAAAATTGATAAGCCTTTACCCAGACTGATTAAGAAAAAAAGACAGGGCCCAAATTAATATCAGAAATTAAAAAGAAGACATTATAACCTATACCACAGAAATACAAAGGATCATAAGAGATTACTAAGAACAACTATATGCCAATAAAATGGACAACCTAGAAGAAATGGACAAATTCCTAGAAATGTACGGTCTCCCAAGACTGAACCAGGAAGAAATAAGAAAATATGAACAGACCAATAGCCAGTAATGAAATAGAATCAGTAATAAAAGCTCCCAGCAAACAAAAGTCCAGGACCAGATGGCTTCACAAATGAATTCTACCACACATTTAGAGAAGAGTTAACACCTGTCCTTTGCAAACTATTCCAAACAATTGCAAAGGAAGGCATGCTATCACCCTGATATCAAAACCAGACAAAGCTATCACACAAAAAAATTACAGACGAATAGCACTGAGGAACATGTACAAAAATCCTCAACAAAATCTTAGCAAACGAAATTCAACAGTACATAAAAGGATCATACGCCAATAAATAAATAAGTCAAGTGGTATTTATTCCAGGGATGCAAGGATGGTTCAATATCTGCACATCGATCAATGTGATATATCACATTAAGACAGTTGAAGTATGAAAATCATATGATCATCTCAATAGATGCAGGAAAAGCTTTTGACAAAATTCAGTATCCATTTATGATAAAAACTCTGCACGAACTGGGTAGAGGGAACATACCTCAACGTAATAAAGCCCATATATGATAAGCACACAGCTAACATCATACTCAGTGGTGAAAAGCTGAAAGCACTTTTCTGTAAGATCAGGAACAAGACGATGTCCAGTCCTGCCACTTTCATTCAACATAGTATTTGAAGTCCTAGCCACAGCAGTCAGACAAGAAAAAGAAATAAAAGGAATCCAAATTAGGAAGAAGTAAAACTGTCACTGTTTGCTGATGACATGATACTATACTTAGAGAATCCTACAGACACCACCAAAAAACTATTAGACCCCATCAATGAATTGCATAAAGTTGCAGGATGCAAAATTAATATACAGAAATCAGTATACAGAAATCTGTTGCATTTCTATACACTAACAACAAACTATCAGAAAAAGAAATTAAGAAAATAATCTCATTTACCATTGCACCAAAAAAGCTAGGAATATATCTAAATAAGAGGGCAAAGACCTGTACTCAGAAAACACTGATGAAAGAAATTGAAAGCAACACAACAGATGAAGAGAAATACTGTGTTCATGGATTGGAAGAACTAACATTGTTAAAATGACCATACTACCCAAAGCAATCTACAGATTCAGTACAATCAAAATACCAATGACATTTTTCACAGAACTAGAACAAATAATTCTGAAATTTGTATGGAACTACAAAAGATACTGAATTGCCAAAACAATTTTGAGAAGGAAGAATGAAGCTGGAGGTATCAATGCTTTCTGATTTTAAACTATACTGCAAAGCTACAGTCATCAAAACACCATGGTACTGGCACAAAAACAGACACATAGATCAATGGAACAGAATAGAGAGCCCAGAAGTTAACCCATTCAGCTATGTCAATTAATCTGTGACAAAGGAGGCAAGAATGTACAATGGGGGAAAAGACAGCCTCTTCAATAAATGGTGTTGTAAAAACTGGACAGCTATATGCAAAAGAATCAAACTGGACCACTCTCTCACATCATGCACAAAAATAAATTCAAAACAGATTATTTAAGTGTAAGACCAGAAATCATAAAAGTTCTAGAAGAAAACATAGGCAGTATGCTCTTTGACACCAGCCTTAGCAATATGTTTTTGGGATCTGTCTCCTCAGGCAAGGGAAACAAAAGCAAAAATAAACAACTGGGACTACATGAAACTAAAAATCTTGCACAATGAAAGAAACTGTCAACAAAATGAAAAGGCTGCCTACTGAATGGGAGAAGATATTTGCAAATGATATATCCAATAAGGAGTTAATATCCAAAATATACAAAGGCTCAATATCAAAAAAACAAACAACCCAATCAAAAAATTGGCAGAAGATCTAAATAGACATTTCTCCAAAGAGGACATACAAGTGGCCAAAAGACACATGAAAAGATGCTCAACATTGCTAATTATTAGAGAAATGCAAATCAAAACTACAACGAGAGCTTCCGGGTAAGATGGCGGAAGAATAAGACGCGGAGATCACCTTCCTCCCCACGGATACACCAGAAGTGCAGCTACACGTGGAACAACTCCTACAGAACACCTACTGAGTGCTGGCAGAAGACCCCAGACCTCCCAAAAGGCAAGAAACTCCCCACATACCTGGGTAGGGCAAAGCGGAGAGATTCTCGCACAGAGGATCGGTGCCGAGCGGCACTCACCCGCCCGAGAGGCTTGTCTGCTCGCCCGCCAGGGCAGGCGGCGCTGGAAGCTGAGGCTCGGGCTTCGGTCAGAGCGCAGGGAAAGGACTGGGGCTGGCGGCGAGAACTCAGCCTGAAGGGGGCTAATGTGCCACAGCTAGCCGGCAGGGAGTCCGGGAAAACTCTGGAGCTGCCGAAGAGGCAAGAGACTTTTTCTTCCCTCTTGGTTTCCTGGTGCGCGAGGAGAGGGGATTAAGAGCGCTGCTTAAAGGGGCTCCACAGACGGGCGCGAGTCACGACTGAAAGCGCGGAGCCCAGTGACGGGCGTGGGACGCTGGGGCTGCTGCTGCCGCCGCCAAGAAGCCTGTGTGCGAGCGCAGGTCACTGTCCACACCGCCCTTCCGGGAGCCTGTGCAGCCCGCCACTGCTGGGGTCCCGGGATCCAGGGGCGGCTTCCCTGGGAGAACGCATGGCGCGCCTCGGGCTGGTGCAACGTCACGCCGAACTCTGCCGCTGCAGGCTCGCCCCGCACTCCGTGCCCCTCCCTCCCGCCCGGCCTGAGTGAGCCAGAGTCCCCGAAGAGGCTGCTCCTTTAACCCTGTCCTGTCTGAGCGAAGAACAGACGCCCTCCGGCGACCTACACGCAGAGGCGGGGCCAAATCCAAAGCTGAGACCCAGGAGCTGTGAGAACAAAGAAGAGAAAGGGAAACCTCTCCCAGCAGCCTCAGAAGCAGCGGATTAAAGCTCCACAATCAACTCGATGTACCCTGCATCTGTGGAATACATGAATAGACAACAAATCATCCCAAATTGAGGAGCCAGGAGTCAGTGCTGTGCCTCTGAGGTGGGAGAGCCAACTTCAGGACACTGGTCCACAAGAGACCTCCCAGCTCCACATAATATCAAACGGCGAAAATCTTCCAGAGATCTCCATCTCAACAGCAGCACCCAGCTTCACTCAACGACCAGCAAGCTACAGTGCTGGACACCCTATGCCAAACAACTAGCAAGACAGAAACACAACGCCACCCATTAGCAGAGAGGTGGCCTAAAATCATAAAAAGTCCTCAGACACCCCAAAACACACCACCAGACGTGGACCTGCCCACCAGAAAGACAAGATCCAGCCTCATTCACCAGAACACAGGCACTAGTACCTTCCACCAGGAAGCCTACACAACCCACTAAACCAACCTTAGCCACTGGGGACAGACACCAAAAACAACGGGAACTACGAGCCTGCAGCCTGCAAAAAGGAGACCCCAAACACAGTAACATAAGCAAAATGAGAAGACAGAAAAACACACAGCAGGAGAAGGAACAAGATAAAAACCCACCAGACCTAACAAATGAAGACGTAATAGGCAGTCTACCTGAAAAAGAATTCAGAATAATGATGGTAAAGATGATCCAAGATTCTATTTCCCTGATCAAAATTCTTGGAAATAGAATAGACAAAATGCAAGAAACAGTTAACAAGGACCTAGAAGAACTAAAGATGAATCAAGCATCGATTAAAAACACAATACATGAAATAAAAAATACTCTAGATGGGATCAATAGCAGAATAACTGAGGCAGAAGAACGGATAAGTGAGGTGGAAGATAAAATAGTGGAAATAACTGCTGCAGAGCAAAATAAAGAAAAAAGAATGAAAAGAACAGAGGACAGTCTCAGAGACCTCTGGGACAACATTAAACACACCAACATTCGAATTATAGGGGTTCCAGAAGAAGAAGAGAAAAAGAAAGGGACTGAGAAAATATTTGAAGAGATTATAGTTGAAAACTTCCCTAATATGGGAAAGGAAATAGTTAATCAAGTCCAGGAAGCACAGAGAGTCCCATACAGAATAAATCCAAGGAGAAATACGCCAAGACACATATTAATCAAACTGTCAAAAATTAAACACAAAGAAATCATATTAAAAGCAGCAAGGCAAAAACAACAAATAACACACAAGGGAATCCCCATCAGGATAACAGCTGATCTCTCAGCAGAAACTCTACAAGCCAGAAGGGAGTGGCAGGACATAATTAAAGTGATGAAGGAGAAAAACCTGCAACCAAGATTACTCTACCCAGCAAGGATCTCATTCAGATTTGATGGAGAAATTAAAACCTTTACAGACAAGCAAAAGCTGAGAGAGTTCAGCACCACCAAACCAGCTTTACAGCAAATGCTAAAGGAACTTCTCTAGGCAAGAAACACAACAGAAGGAAAAGACCTACAATAACGAACCCAAAACAATTAAGAAAATGGAAATAGGAACATACATATCGATAATTACCTTAAATGTAAATGGACTAAATGCTCCCACCAAAAGACACAGATTGGCTGAATGGATACAAAAACAAGACCCATATATATGCTGTCTACAAGAGACCCACTTCAGACCTAGAGACACATACAGACTGAAAGTAAGGGGATGGAAAAAGATATTCCATGCAAATGGAAACCAAAAGAAAGCTGGAGTAGCAATTCTCATATCAGACAAAATAGACTTTAAAATAAAGACTACTAGAAGAGACAAAGAAGGACACTACCTAATGATCAAGGGATCGATCCAAGAAGAAGATATAACAATTGTAAATATTTATGCACCCAACATAGGAGCACCTCAATACATAAGGCAAATACTAACAGCCATAAAAGGAGAAATCGACAGTAACACAATCATAGTAGGGGACTTTAACACCCCACTTTCACCAATGGACAGATCTTCCAAAATGAAAATAAATAAGGAAACACAAGCTTTAAATGATACATTAAACAAGATGGACTTAGTTGATATTTATAGGACATTCCATCCAAAAACAACAGAATACACATTTTTCTCAAGTGCTCATGGAACATTCTCCAGGATAGATCATATCTTGGGTCACAAATCAAGCCTTGGTAAATTTAAGAAAATTGAAATTGTATCAAGTGTCTTTTCTGACCACAATGCTATGAGACTAGATATCAATTACAGGAAAAGAGCTGTAAAAAATACAAACACATGGAGGCTAAACAATACACTACTTAATAACGAAGTGATCACTGAAGAAATCAAAGAGGAAATTAAAAAATACCTAGAAACAAATGACAATGGAGACACGACGACCCAAAACCTATGGGATGCAGCAAACGCAGTTCTAAGAGGGAAGTTTATAGCAATACAATCCCACCTTAAGAAACAGGAAACATCTCGAATAAACAACCTAACCTTGCACCTAAAGCAATTAGAGAAAGAAGAACAAAAACACCCCAAAGTTAGCAGAAGGAAAGAAATCATAAAAATCAGATCAGAAATAAATGAAAAAGAAATGAAGGAAACGATAGCAAAGATCAATAAAACTAAAAGCTGGTTCTTTGAGAAGATAAACAAAATTGATAAACCATTAGCCAGACTCATCAAGAAAAGAAGGGAGAAGACTCAAATCAATAGAATTAGAAATGAAAAAGGAGAAGTAACAACTGACACTTCAGAAATACAAAAGATCATGAGAGATTACTACAAGGAACTCTATGCCCATAAAATGGACAACCTGGAAGAGATGGACAAATTCTTAGAAATGCACAACCTGCCAAGACTGACTCAGGAAGAAATAGAAAATATGAATAGACCAATCACAAGCACTGAAATTGAAACTGTGATTAAAAATCTTCCATCAAACAAAAGCCCAGGACCAGATGGCTTCACAGGCGAATTCTATCAAACATTTAGAGAAGAGCTAACACCCATCCTTCTCAAACTCTTCCAAACAATATCAGAGGAAGGAACACTCCCAAACTCATTCTACGAGGCCACCATCACCTTGATACCAAAACCAGGCAAGGATGTCACAAAGAAAGAAAACTACAGGCCAATATCACTGATGAACATAGATGCAAAAATCCTCAACAAAATACTAGCAAACAGAATCCAACAGCACATTAAAAGGATCATACACCATGATCAAGTGGGGTTTATTCCAGGAATGCAAGGATTCTTCAATATACGCAAATCAATCAATGTGATACACCATATTAACAAGTTGAAGGAGAAAAACCATATGATCATCTCAATAGATGCAGAGAAAGCTTTCGACAAAATTCAACACCCATTTATGATAAAAACCCTCCAGAAAGTAGGCATAGAGGGAACTTTCCTCAACATCATAAAGGCCATATATGACAAACCCACAGCCAACATTGTCCTCAATGGTGAAAAACTGAAACCATTTCCACTAAGATCAGGAACAAGACAAGGCTGCCCACTCTCACCACTCTTATTCAACATAGTTTTGGAAGTTTTAGCCACAGCAATCAGAGAAGAAAAGGAAATAAAAGGAATCCAAATTGGAAAAGAAGAAGTAAAGCTGTCACTTTGCAGATGACATGATACTATACATAGAGAATCCTAAAGATGCTACCGAAAAACTACTAGAACTAATCAATGAATTTGGTAAAGTAGCAGGATACAAAATTAATGTACAGAAATCTCTGGCATTCCTGTACACTAATGATGAAAAATCTGAAAATGAAATCAAGAAAACACTCCCATTTACCATTGCAACAAAAAGAATAAAATATCTAGGAATAAACCTACCTAAGGAGACAAAAGACCTGTATGCAGAAAATTATAAGACACTGATGAAATAAATTAAAGATGATACAAATAGATGGAGAGATATACCATGCTCCTGGATTGGAAGAATCAATATTGTGAAAATGACTCTACTACCCAAAGCAATCTACAGATTCAATGCAATCCCTATCAAACTACCACTGGCATTTTTCACAGAACTAGAACAAAAAATTTCAAAATTTGTTTGGAAAAACAAAAGACCCCGAATAGCCAAAGCAATCTTGAGAACGAAAAACGGAGCTGGAGGAATCAGGCTCCCTGACTTCAGACTATACTACAAAGCTACAGTAATCAAGACAGTGTGGTACTGGCATAAAAACAGAAAGATAGATCAGTGGATCAGGATAGAAAGCCCAGAGATAAACCCACGCACATATGGCCAACTTATCTTTGATAAAGGAGGCAGGAATGTACAGTGGAGAAAGGACAGCCTCTTCAATAAGTGGTGCTGGGAAAACTGGACAGGGACATGTAAAAGTTTGAGATTAGATCATTCCCTAGCACCATACACAAAAATAAGCTCAAAATGGATTAAAGACTTAAATGTAAGGCCAGAAACTATCAAACTCTTAGAGGAAAACATAGGTAGAACACTCTATGACATAAATCACAGCAAGATCCTTTTGGACCCACCTCCTAGAGAAATGGAAATAAAAAGAAAGATAAACAAATGGGACCTAATGAAACTTCAAAGCTTTTGCACAGCAAAGGAAACCATAAACAAGACCAAAAGACAACCCTCAGAATGGGAGAAAATATTTGCAAATGAAGCAACTGACAAAGGATTAATCTCCAAAATTTATAAACAGCTCATGCAGCTCAATAGCAAAAAAACAAACAACCCAATCCAAAAATGGGCAGAAGACTTAAATAGGCATTTCTCCAAAGAAGATATACAGACTGCCAACAAACACATGAAAGAATGCTCAACATCATTAATCATTAGAGAAATGCAAATCAAAACTACAATGAGATATCATCTCACACCAGTCAGAATGGCCATCATCAAGAAATCTAGAAACAATAAATGCTGGAGAGGGTGTGGAATAAAGGGAACACTCTTGCACTGCTGGTGGGAATGTGAATTGGTACAGCCACTATGGAGAACAGTATGGAGGTTCCTTAAAAAACTAAAAATAGAACTACCATATGACCCAGAAATCCCACTACTAGGCATATACCCTGAGAAAACCATAATTCTAAAAGAGACATGTACCAAAATGTTCATTGCAGCTCTATTCACAATAGCCCGGAGCTGGAAACAACCTAAGTGTCCATCATCGGATGAATGGATAAAGAAGATGTGGCACATATATACAATGGAATATTACTCAGCCATAAAAAGAAACGAAACTGAGCTATTTGTAATGAGGTGGATAGACCTAGAGTCTGTCATACAGAGTGAAGTAAGTCAGAAAGAGAAAGACAAATACCGTATGCTAACACATATATACGGAATTTAAAAAAAAAAAAAGTCATGAAGGACCTAGGGGCAAAACAGGAATAAAGACACAGACCTACTTGAGAATGGACTTGAGGATATGGGGAGGGGGAAGGGTAAGCTGTGACAAAGCGAAAGAGAGGCATGGACATATATACACTACCAAATGTAAGGTAGATAGATAGTGGGAAGCAGCCACAGAGCACAGGGAGATCAGCTCGGTGCTTTGTGACCGCCTGGAGGGGTGGGATGGGGAGGGTGGGAGGGAGGGAGATGCATGAGGGAAGGGATGTGGGAACAGATGTATATGTATGACTGATTCACTTTGTTATAAAGCAGAAACTAATTAAAAAAATTAAAAAATATAAATAAAAAAATAAAAAAAAATAAAAAAAATAAACCTACAACGAGGTATTACCTCACACTGGTCAGAATGGCCATTATCAAAAAGTCTACAAATAATAAATGCTGGAGAGGGTATGGAGAAAAAGGAACCCTCCTGCACTGTTGACGGGAATGTAAATTGGTGCAGCCTCTATGGAGAACAGTAGGGAGTTTCCTTAAAAAACTAAAGATAGAGTTACCATTCGATCCTGCAATCCCACTCTTGGGTATTTATCTGAAGAAAATGAAAACACGAATTAGAAAATATGCACCCCTATGTTCATTGCAGCATTATTTATAATAGCTAAGATATGGAAGCAACCAAAGTGCCCATCAGTAGATGAATGGATAAAGATGTGGTGTGTGTGTGTACACACACACACACACACACACACACACACACACACACACACACACACACACACACACACACACACACACACACACACACACACTGGAATATTACTCAAACATAAAAAAGATCGAAATACAACCATTTGTGACAACATGGATAGACCTAGAGGGTATTACGCTTGCTGAAGTAGGTCAGACAGAGAAAGACAAATACTGTATGATTTCACTGATAATATGAAATCTAAGAAACAAAACAAATGAACAAACATAGCAAAACGGAAACAGATTTATAGATACAGAGAGCAGGTGGTTTCCAGAGGGAGGGCGGTAAGGGGAGGAAAGAAATAGGTGAGGAGATTAGAGTTGCAAAATTCAGTCTGAAATGTACAGTGTGGGGAATATAGTCAATAACTATGTAACTAGACATTGTGATCATTTTGAAATGTATAGAAGTGTTGAATCACTATGTCGTGCAACAGGAACTTACATAGTGTTTTAGGTCGATCATACTTCAAAAACAAACTCATAGGAAAAAAGATCAGATTTGTGGTTAGCAGGGACGGGAGGTGGGTGGAAGGGGAACTGGATGAAGGCCGTCAAAAGGTACAGACTTCCAGTTACAAGATAAATGAGTACTAGGGGTGTGATATGCAACATGATACCTAGAGTTAACACTGCTGTGTGCTGTAGAGGCAGGTTGTTAAGGGGGTAAATCCTGAGAGTTCTCATCACATGGAAAAAGTTCTTTTTAACTTTTTAAAGTTTTGATGTGTTTGAGGTGATGAATGTTCACTAAACTTATTGTAATAATCATTTCCTTTGTATGTGAGTCCAATCATTATGCTGCACACATTAAACTTACATAGTGAGGTATGTAAATTATATCTCAATAAAACTGGAAGAAAAGAATTAAAAAGTACATTGTACAGTTTAATTATTGCTGTGATACTATCCTCTCAGACATTTTAGAAAAGTGATTATTTAAGGCTTCTTGTCTAATAGAAGATTTTCAGAAGTGAAGAACTGTGTGGTACCAGAGTAATCTTTTAGTCAGTCGATATTAGTTAGATTTTTAAAACATTAAATTTGAAACAACAAGGTCTTTAGAGCTCGTCCCTGTAATCTCTAATATTTTGTCTGCTGCTTCACACGTACTCTAGCAACAGACTCCTGGATTTCTGTCTGTGAGGCCAACCTGAGGTATCTGGGGACCAGAACATCTAATGAGAGAGATTGCTCTTCACCTGGTGTTTCTCACTGGGTCTTGACCCTGATTCTCAAGATACCAAGTTGAGTCCACTAAGAAGTTCTAGTCAAAGTATTTTTCTGTTGTTCATAACATACCTTCCATTCTCACTCGGCGAATGCTTTCTGCCCCCGACTTCACTCTCATGCAGTGGTGCTGTCCCAGCACGACACAGGCCAAGTTCTGGGCAGTGCCAAATTGCTATTTAGCATACGACAGTGGTTTCCAAAGTGGAGTTTGTTTCCCGTCCATTCACAAAGTAAGTCATTGGGCTGTGTGAAGAAACTATTAGAACTTGTATTTATTTTTATTGTTATAATTTTTAAAGTTTTTGTGTAAAATAATGTATATGTCAGTGAGTAGTACATATATATCAATAGTTTATAAATAATTAAAATACACATATAATGGGTATATGTACTCTAATTTTATTTTTGCTTTTGGTGGTGTATGATCAAAAATTTTTGAGACCGGATAAGACTCTTATAGCGCATCTGGGTGAGGGTTTTTATTCTGTTATTTGTCAGTTCCTCCATAAATACGAGCTTCATGATATGCACAATTGTGTGTATGTGTGCGTGCACGCGTGCCCCCTCATATATGTGTGTTTTTCTTGTGAAGAATTCCGTGGCTCTCACCAGATTCTCGGGAGTCTTTGGCCCTAAAGATCAAATATGCTGGGCTTCCCTGGTGGCGCAGTGGTTAAGAATCCACCTGCCAATGCAGGGGACACGGTTTGGAGCCCTGGTCCGGGAAGATCCTGCATGTCGCGGTGCAACTAATCCCACGTACCACAACTACTAAGCCTGTGCTCTAGAGCCCGCGATCCACAACTACTGAAGCCCGTGTGCCTAGAGCCCATGCTCCACAACAAGAGAAGCCAGCGCAATGAGAAGCCTGCGGGCACCTCAACGAAGAGTAGCCCCTGCTCGCCGAAACTAAAGAAAGCCCGCGCTCAGCAATGAAGACCCAATGCAGACAAAAATAAATAAAATAAATAAATGTATTTTAAAAAATGCATAAAATCAAATATGTTTATCTGGGATCCCTGGGCCATGAAACCACTGAAATTCATTTTGGGAGGACTGTACCTTGTTTACATATAACTGCCTAGTTTAAAGTAAGTGGTACTAACTGATTCACTTTGTTATAAAGCAGAAACTAACACACCATTGTAAAACAATTGTACTCCAATAAAGATGTAAAAAAATAAATAAAAAAATAAGTGGTACTTCATTTGAAAAATAATATATATGATTAGATAACATATTCTTTTTGCTTTTTAATTAATTTTGGCTGCATTGGGTCTTCGTTGCTGCACGCGGGCTTTCTCTAGTTGCGGCGAGCGGGGGCTACTGTGTTGCGGTGCGCGGGCTTCTAACTACGGTGGCTTCTCTTGTTGTGGAGCACAGGCTCTAGGCGCGCGGGCTTTAGTAGTTGTGGCTCGCGGGCTCTAGAGCGCAGGCTCAGTAGTTGTGGCGCACGGACTTAGTTGCTCCGCGGCATGTGGCATCTTCCCGGACCAGGGCTTGAACCCATGTCCCCTGCATTGGCAGGCATATTCTTAACCACTGTGCCATCAGGGAGGTCCCATATTCTTTTTAATAGATTGAAGTCTTATTAAGTCTTTAGTCTGATAAACTGCTGCCAGAATTGTTGCCATGATCTCATGGTTTGACCTATGCTGCATACTCTACTAGGGTCTGGGTCCCTTTTACCTTCTTTTAAAAGATATTTTATTGTATGTTTTCACTAACCTTATACTTCTTTAAAATATTATGATAGTTTATTGTCTCTCAAATTCAAATACATTGGCCCTGGATAGATGTGGTTACAAAAGAGCTGCTATTTGAAACCTGCTGTTTTTCTGTTGTCTCCATAAGCTGCTTTTGTGGAGTCTGTCTGTATAATAGGTGATGGGATTGCATTGAGTGGGGATGTGAGTTAAGTTTAAAAGTCAGCTGATAAGGTGAAATTGAGTTTAGTCAAAGTTATTCTTGAAATTCTTAGATCACCCATAAAATTAAAGGGATATGATTTTGTCTATACAGTCCTTTGTGGTTAAAATTTTATATGGCCCCGAGTAGCTCTTCAGTTTCTTCCTTAAAGAGTGTCAACAATCCCATCATCTCTCAGTTGACTGACCACTTGAATGCTATTTTACTTATTTACTTATTCATTTACCAGTAGTCAGAAAAACCCTACCATTCACATATTCTTTCCAATAAGTGTTGGGCCTAGGACACGAGCTCACTGAATAGAATGACTATTCAGATTTTTTTTTCAATAAGAAGACTTGTTTTTTAAATGTGTATAGGTGAATTTAAGTAACTTCAATGCATATATGATACAACTGCACTGCATTTCCAACCTATACAACATAATTACACTGTATTTCCAGCGTTGGCCATTTCCCTGCACAAGCCTGTAGCATCCAACTCAGATGAATAATGTGTGTGTGTGTTTTTTCCCTTGGAAAGGAATCACTCTATTTGTTTATTCGTTATGTAATAAGTTTTAAGTATGTGCGAGGCATTGCTGTGGGCATTGGAATTATAGGAATGAAAATGACACAGTCCCTGTTCTTATAGAACTTACATTCTAGTGGCGAAAGTAGGCAATAAATAAACCACAAAGGAGGGCTTCCCTGGTGGCGCAGTGGTTGAGAGTCTGCCTGCCAATGCAGGGGACGTGGGTTCGTGCCCCGGTCCGGGAAGATCCCACATGTCGCGAAGCGGCTGGGCCCGTGAGCCATGGTTGCTGAGCCTGCGCGTCCGGAGCCTGTGCTCCGCAATGGGAGAGGCCACAACAGTGAGAGGCCTGTGTACCGCAAAAAAAAAAAAAAAAAAAAACCACAAAGGAAAAGAAGCATTTCGGACAGTGTGTGCTGTGAAGAAACATAATCAGGGTGGAGGGCCTTGGCAGGTCCGCTGTCTGGGGAAGGGAAATCAGGTGGCCTCTCCGAAGAGGTGACATGTGAACAGGAACCTGCATGAAGAGGGAACAAGGGTGGGGGAGGTGAGAGGGTTTGTCAGGTGTCTCTTCCATCAGGACCCTAGTTTCCTAGTGCAGGGGAGCAGGCTGCACCCACCCGCCCCACACGAGTGGCACGGTGGGTTTCTCGTGGATGTAGGCGAAACTTCTGAGCAAGTGACTCATGTCAACACCATTGCTTATGGCTTCCAAGAGGCTGCGATATGTGGGCAGAGTTGCTTAGGGTTGACTGGGGTTTTCCCACCAGGTAACAGCCGTGCGTTTTACCTAGGATCCCACTAACAGAAATGAGAAAGTCCATGGCATTTGATCCATCTGATTTGTACTTTATCTTGTTATGTATATATAAATTTATTGTACCTGATTTTATTAAGGGCTATTTTATTTATTTTTAACAGGAATCACTAGATTTGATCTACTTGGAGACTTTGGAAGGTTTAATTGGCTGGGAAATTTCTATATTGTGTTATCCTACAATTTGCTTTTTGCTATTATGACAACATTGTGTCTGGTCAGAAAATTCACCTCTGCTGTACGAGAAGAACTTTTCAAGGCCCTAGGTAATTCTGAGGTTTATGGGTATTTTTCTCTTTTTCTACTTATTGATAATTTTGACATTTCAGCTAATTTTAAGTCTTCACCTATTCATTTTTCCAAATGTGTAAATCCTTAGAGGTCACATTCCTGACCCACTACTTACTGGTTATGCTCTTGTATAAAATCACTTCATTAAGTCTCATCTTTCTCATCTGTAAAATGGTGATAATATCTTCTTCTTTTAGGACTGTTGTGAATATTAACTGAAATAGTTCTTTTAAGGGCCTAAGCATAATCCTAGCACATGGTAGGAGCTCAGTAAACATTAGCTCTTTGATTATGATGATGAGGGTAGGTGTGATGAGCTGAGGAAGATGATGTGCTAAAGGCTTATATTTTGGTATTGATACCTCTTACTATTTTTTAGTTAAAGGTTTTTTTGAGGATTGGATTTTAGAGGTATCAGGCTGACCCACAATTATAATTCTCTTCAGTTAGTCAACTAAGAGCTCAGAATAAAACTATTAGTGTCCTTGGCGTTGATAAGAGGGAGGGCATTCATGACGTACTCTACAAGCCATCCGCACTGTGGCAGTAGTAAACACTCCTAGGCTGGCTGAGCTGTGAAGGGCACAGATGTAACCTGTGCTGGCGTCAACATCAGCACTAAAGGTATTTCAGGCTTTGTCGTTTAGGAGCACCAGGACAATATAAACTGTCTTGCTGTATAAACCCTCTTGGGTTTAGGGTGTGTAATTTTATAAAAGAAGGGAAAGGTACTGATTTATTGTAGAAAGTCCTGACATTAGCTCATTTACCTGAATTGACATCATTGGAATGCTTATACTCCGTATTCCTTTGTGGCTTTTAGCTATTGCAAAAGGCAACATAATGATTGATTCGTTAAGATTCTGTTTTCAGTTACTTTAAACCTTATGAACAACAATAAAGCTTTGCAAAGCACCAAGCCTTTCCAGCCCTGATGCTTGAAAGGATGACCTTTAGGAAGGAAAAAGGATTTCAGATGATCTGTACATGTCTGTTTTACTGCAAATTTATCGTGAGAGGGGGTGGCTGATGAGATGTTGGCCCGAATGGGAAAGTTACATCTCATTTCAGCTGAAGCACCATATAATTTATGGATTTTAATGCCTAGGTTCCTTAATGCTGGTCAGATTAAAATCTAAAGATGAAGTCAGAATCAAACAGTCCTCTCAGCCAGATTTTTAGAGTTAAAATTTCATTTTTAAGCCTGTTGTAGCATCAGCAATATTAGTTAGCCATAATCTCAGATAAATTCCTACTTACCATTCACGAAAATGAGATGGTTATGAATAAATTGCAGTAAATTTAGCGTTTGAGTTGTGTATTCTGGATACCATCTTGCTAAGGAAGTCTTTCTCAAAGCAGTAAAATGTAATTTAACCTAAGGTAAAGGTTGTAAATGTTGTGTTGGCTCTTTGGCCATAAGAGGCACTGAAATCATCAAGAGTTGTGTAAAACATCTAATAGATACAGTTTTTTTCCCCTAATGTTTTCTGTTACTCTTTGGAAGGCTCTAAGGAGGCAACGCCTTATGCCTAGAAAAAGATCCTCATTAAGTGTATGTCATGTGTGAATGATCTGAGATCTTAAATATGATTTCACTGGGAATCATAATTTGATTATAAAATATAAAATTTAACTATATCCTTTCTTTTTTCTTTTTCTTCTTCTTCTTTTGTGTGTGTGTGGGAGGTGGGGTGGGAGGGATTTTTCCCTCTGCTGCTGTGCGTTGAGAATCGTAACATCTATCTCATAGAGTACCTGGCACATAGCAGACACTCAGAATGTAGCTACCATGATGGTGGTGGAGGTGATTGTTTTTGCAAAAGAGAGACATTTTAGTTTTCCTGAATGCATAACCTGTGCTACACCCAGGTTTTAGAAGTAACTCATTGAAATAATCGATCCTAAAGGGGTTCTGTTCCAGTGAGGGCATTGATCACTTGGTCGCTGCTCTCTTTGCCCTCTTCCTTCTGTAGCTGGCCTGTGTTAACACGCTTTCTCACGTCCAGCAGTTGTAGGTGCCTTCTGTCACTCAGTGGCTTGGCCGTTCCTGAGACAAGAACTGTTTTTTTGTGTGTGTTGGATTGATTTATTTTTCCTTTCCCAGTCATACATCATAGACAGGCTCAATTTTACCTTTTCTTTCATTAAGATATGCAGTGATGGAAATTTTAAAATTTGGAGTGCTATGTTGGCTTACGAGGGATATAAAATTGCTTACCAGTCAGGTAGACAACCATCTGAAATTTTAGGGGAAAAATCATCTTATCCAGGTATATTCTTACAAATATCTGAGCCTCATAAAAATTGTTTCCTGAAAATCTTTTCTATGGATGTGTTGCTTATGTGTTCTTGATTGTCTTTATGCTTCATTTTGTTAAAGTGCTCAGAGCTTTAGGGCTTCCCTGGTGGCGCAGTGGTTGAGAGTCCGCCTGCCGATGCAGGGGACACGGGTTCGTGCCCTGGTCCGGGAAGATCCCACATGCCGTGGAGCGGCTGGGCCCGTGAGCCATGGCCGCTGAGCCTGTGCGTCCGGAGCCTGTGCTCCTCAACGGTAGAGGCCACAGCAGTGAGGGGCCCGCATACCGCAAAAAAAAAAAAAAAAAAAAAAAAAAAAAAGTGCTCAGAGCTTTAATGCCACTTAAACTCTTAAAATTTCTTCTCACTTTTCTGCCTGTGAGGGCACAGTATTGTTCTATGTGTCAGGTATACTATGTAAATAATTGCTGTATGATACAGAGGGAAAGTAATGTAACTTAAAAGATAGTAATAATCTTTTACTCTGTGAAATATCTTTGAGTAATGAAATCTTCTTTATGGTCAGTTTGTTCTGTTGCCACTTCTTTCTTCTTGGTAGTGTCTTCCGTTGCTTTTCATTTTACTTGCATGCTTTATGTTTTGGTGTGTCTTTCCCTGCATTTTCCTGTGAGTGTGTATGTATGGGTGTCTTTTAAAACAAAAATGGGATCATCCTCGTTTCAGGTTGTTCCCTGGGAAGGGCACTAGGGTGTGGGGAAAAGCTTGCAGGAGGAGGTTTATTAGCAGTTGCTCTTGGGACCAAGGTGGAGGGCGGGGCAGGGGCAGGAGCTGTGTGAGGGCAGTGGCCGCTGCATCTCACTGGAAGCCTCAGCCGGCCCCGTGGGATGTTGGATGAAGGAAGGACTCCCAGGCTGCCCTGAACTAGGGGAGGCCTGACTGCCTCCTGGGCAGCTGTCTTCAGCTCCGGCCCGGGCGCTGCCGGTGGGGAGAAGGGCCCTTTCATCCTGCAGGGAGTATAGCCAGAGGGGCACAGTTCCCTCAGGAGCACGGCACACTCTGCCCGACCTCTCAACAATGCATTAGTTCTTACATTTTCTTCATTTTCCTGCAGGGCTTCATAAACTTCACTTATCAGATACTTCAAGGGATTCAGAAACCGCAAAGCCTTCTGCAAATGGGCATCAGAAAGCACTGTGAGACCCACAGCACTGTTCTGCAATCAAGAGCCTGAGCACCCCAAACTCGTGACATTCCCGTCAGTCAGGGATGTTTCCTGCTGACTGTGGTCCACGTTTATGGCCTGGGCCTGTCAGTGTTGTTTTCATAATCTAAGAGCTTGGCTGTTGCAGGTCTTCTTATTTTTATTTACCTTTGGGGTGGCCATTGTAGTTCCCAGCCAAGTGCAGCCTCCTCAGGGCGGGGCGCCTTCTGGGGCCATGTTTGCTTGCATCAGTTATGCGCCCATATGAGAGTGTTAGAAAAGGCCAACTTTGGGGCTTTCTAAGGATTCACTTAAATCTTGTTATATATTCCATTCAAAATGAATTCCATTCATGCCCTACATGAAAGGGCATCCTTGGTACTTAGATGTGAAATTTCTGCAAAAAATGAAAGTTTATAGATGATACTGCAGTGGGTACATTGGAACTGTAAATGGTTGCAAATTATATTTTTCACTTCCTTAAAGAAAAAACAAAAGCATAGTTCTGATTTATGTTACAGAATGATATTGATTGGACTTTGAGTCAAGGGAAAAATACAAAATTCTTTTAAAACTTGAGCCTTGGTAGAATGCCACAGGAATACCTCCTACTGTCCAGTGGAATAAGCTATGGTAGGAAGTATTATGTAATCATAGTTCTCTGACAGTTTATGTGTATATAATTCAATATTACCTCTCATAACATAGTTGCCAGTGTTGAATACACTTGTAACTTAGATTTTGCCTTATAGGCTATATGTACACTCAGTTTTTTTTAAACATTTTTTTCAGAAATCCCTTAATTCCCTGTGTCCATTATGAACTATAAATGATCTGTGGTAGACACCCCTTCTGTCGCCACAGTCTTCAGGCTTTGATCACTTCTGTACATGCCAGTTTAAACATCAGACTTAGGAATGTTACCATTTTACACCCAGAACACACAGCATCAGCATTCATGATGTAAGAAAAGTTTTGCAGTGTATCGTGGTCTGATGATCATTCAGTTATTAAATTGTAAATAATTCTTGGGATGGGTTCTTGACTTTAAGTCCATTGAATAAAAGCTATAACATTATACTCCGTGTTACCATCCACTAGGTTCGAGTACCAGAAATTGTGCCTCTGCAAAAATAGCAGATGGGTCCACTTGCACACAGTTCATACCATGCAGCCTCTATAAACACATATGTTCATATGTGCTGTGTGTATGGCAACAGATTGTGTTCAGACAAAAGTAAAAGAACAGTTTTCTCAAATTGTTGAATTTAAAGGTTTTTTGGGGAGAAATTTATGAAAAACAGGCTATATATATTTTGACATCAAAAATTTCCACTTAGATCCAATATAATAAGAGAAAGTAACCCAAAGCTCCATTGTGTATACTTTTCCTTTATTTATACCTCTGCATTTCCTTCTGAGCTTCTCTTCTTGTTAAAATGCAGCCTAGTTTTAAAATAAAAGAACATTTTGTGATTCTAAACAACACTCAGTAAATACCACCAGTCTAGTACGGGTGAATTTCTCAGCATAAGATCCACATACTGAGAAAATGAATAAAAATTGGCTGCTTTCTAATTTTACTGGTAATTCTACCTATTTAAGTGTTCATTGCAAGTTTTGATTTTTACTGAAACTTGCTTGCTTTGAGCAGACCAGGTCAAGGGGAGAAGAGAAAGGAATTCCTTTAAATAAAAGAATATCACTTTTAACTTACACTAATTTCAGGGCAGACATCCAGAGGAAGAGCTTCTGGGTATTTGTAAGATGTCTGACAATTTTTGAGTAAAATATTAAACTTTTCAATGTCTATATCAACTCTTTGTTCATTTGAAAGTTTCTTTCCATCAGAGGACTTAAGCCAGGTTTGGATTAGTAAGGAGTGAAATGTATTATAAATTCCTGAAGCTCGTAGTGGATGCTTCCTCACTGCTGTGTGGAATAGAGGGACGGTTTTGAACCTTGGGTGCAAGATGCCTTCTGTGGAAGCAAATACAGGTTGTCACATCCTCGGTCTGCACGTGATGACAACCACTTGAGGCTCTAGAAACACCTGGTGTACTCCTGGTCACAAGCACAATCTTCCTCCTGAGTGAGACACTTACTCTAAATGCAGGTGCTTCTCTTGGATGCGCACTGGAGGCTGGCATACGCACCTGTGGCAGAAGTGGGTGCAGCGCACTGAGGCCGAGCACTGGAGGACTGGTAAGGACAGACAGGCACCCGTGAGCTTCCTGTTACTGCAGTTGTGAGTGCAGTGAAGGGAGGGCACGAGGCCTCAGGTCTGAGGTCCCGGTGCCGGCAGTCGGACAGGCCTGAAACTGCCTTCCTTCTAAGTGGATGGGGTACATCACTGACTGCGTTAAATCAAATGCTCCTTTTATTTTTTCTCACCGCTAGGATCTGTTTTAAAAGGGCATTAGGCACTGCAATCACAAAGTTTCTTGAGACTAGGCCAATTCTTATCATTCGTTGGTTCTACAGTATGTAAATAAATTATTTTGAAGTTATAGATTTTACAGATTATAATGTTAGTAATGATTTTTACTGATTTTCCAAGATATTTCTTAGGTTTAAAATTTGTTTAGCTTTATATACATTCTATGTAAAAATAGACCTGCTGTAAATATGAGACTTTATGTGAAAATTACACACACACACACACACACACACACACACAGGTTAGCACCTTCAGTGCCACGCTGAGGGGTTGACAGTGGATGAGAATGAAACCTTCCTGGTGGTTCTCAGTCTCAGATGCGTCAAAGGTGCCTATATACCTGACCTTCGGGGCACCGGCTTCTGCCTGGTTTTCTGGAGCAGTCGGCCTCCCTGTGGCCTCTGTAACCGCCTTATTTGCCAGCAACACAGGCTTACATCGTGTGAAAGCCCTAGGTGGCTTTCTATGTTGTTAGCACAGTATTTAGTGTATAAAGGCAGAGTTCTTAAAATAAATTTTTTAAAGTATGAGGATACATGCAGTACTGACTTTTTAAACTTTTAAAAAATTGGTATGTTACTTTAAAAATAATGTTTGGATGCACTGGCAAATTATTTTTGTTTACAGAGTGTTTTGTTTACAGGTTATCAGTCTTGTTTCTATGAGATACGTTTAGTGTGACTTTTAAAATGTCTCAGAAATTAAAGTTTTACAAAAAGTGATTTCATATTTTGGTTTACAAGTACTCAAATGTGGTTTTTATTTTTTAATCTTAAATGCCATCATGGCTAAAACTTAAGGGCATATATAGGTTATTTTCATTTCAGTTTTATAAAGGGCAATAACTATTCTGATGGAATGTTGAATTGAGGAAGGAGTGGATATTTTCTCTCCTTTTTGTTGGGGAGTTTTTGATAGATCAGTTTCTTGCAACCTAAAATGTAGCATCAATAATTGAAATCATGTATGTTATTTCTTTGACTTATTTAGATTTGATTTCTCTAATTTCTTCTATTGAAGGACTGAGCCATATACCTGATTGTGGTGTGAGCAGCTTAATCCAGAGTGCTTGGAGGGCAAATGCCTTTAGCATGTGGTTCATTCACTGACAAACAGAAGCCTCTACGGCAGTGGCTTTCAGACTTCTGACCAGAGTAAGAAATCCAGTTTACATTGTAACTCACACACTATACATACAAACAAAAATTTAACAAAACAGTACCTACTTTTACTGTGTGTGATGCATGCTGGCTTTTTCTATTCTGTTTTGTTGGTATTTTTTTAAAAATACTTGACACAAACCACCAAGTCATTTCCTGGCTGAAAGAATACAAAGCATTTTTTTGGCTTTTGAATATTGTTCAGGTAAAATTCATTATTGCAAATACCACTGAAACAAAAGTATTGCATATGCAAATTACTTGTTCCACTGAAAAGAATGTAATTAAAATCAGTAGAAATTGCTCAAACTCTAAAAAGTGGATTATAAAATTTCAGAACTAAGTGATTGATCCATATGTCTTAAAGCAGTAGTGCTGGGAGCTAGTTTTCAAGATAAGTTATTTAACTTCCAATTCTTTGCAATTCAATTAGGAAAAAGTTTTTTCAAGTTCAAATGTAATCAAACAAGAAATTCACACAAAACCCAGTCATTCTGGATATGACTTTGGTGTTGTGCTCTTCTAAAGGTGTGAAGAAGTCAGGTTCTCACAAGCATGGATTACAGAAAGCAGGGCAGCAGCAGCTGCTGTGCATGTTTTCTGAGGACCAGAGAGAAACAAAAGGATCTTCAGTGTCTCAGTGTGAGGAGGCTGAGATTCAAATGTGGGCTGTGAATCTGAGGAAGAAAGTTTTACCAGTTTCTACGAATACTATGTGAAGGATGTAATGTCTTTTCCTTTGAAAAGCTATTATTAAAAGAATGTACTGCTTACAAACAGTGACACTGAGGATCGAGGATTTGGGACACTTCTGGAGCTGTAGTATATTGATTCTGCCGCCTTCCTTTCACAGCCCTCTTGAAATCTTCTACAGTTTTTCTCTGTCGGCTTAACAGTGGGCTTGAGGATGGAGTGGCAGAGGTATTTATTGCCGAAGCTAGCCCCTGTCTCTCCCCAGCCTGTGCCTGTTCAGAGAGTTTCATATCACCTCCACTCTCTCTCATCCTCTCTTTACTTTAGTCTCAGCAGTGATTCACTTCTTTTCTCTTTTTAGTCCTCACTGTGGCATCTCATCAGACCTCGAAGTCAAGGAGGTGAAGGGGGCGTGGGGGAAGGGAGGAGGCGGGTGCGTTGTTCTCCCTCTCAGCAGCCCGGAGACCTGGGAAATGGGGAAATACACGCCTCCATTTTACAGAGAAGGGGCCCAAACACACGAAGGGTAAGGTTTGCTGAGGTCACACAACTAGGGAGTTCAAGAGCTGTCTGAACGCAGGTCAGTATCACTGAGTCTCACCTCTTCCTGGTTTGGGGGTTTTGATTTCTTAGTGACTCCAGTCGGGTGGTTCAGAATTTTCCAACGGGGCTTCCCTGGTGGCGCAGTGGTTGAGAGTCCGCCTGCCGACGCAGGGGATGCGGGTTCGTGCCCCGGTCCGGGAAGATCCCACATGCCGCGGAGCGGCTGGGCCCGTGAGCCACGGCCGCTGAGCCTGTGCGTCTGGAGCCTGTGCTCCGCAACAACGGGAGAGGCCACAACAGTGAGAGGCCTGCATACCGCAAAAAAAAAAAAAAAAAAGGAAAAAAAAAATTTTCCAACGCCAGGATATTGAGTCAAGTGTTTGAACATCGTCTGTCCACTTGTCTTAGTGCTGATGGGGAGTTGCAGAAGTGTGGCATAGTCCCAGGGTCCATATTTCTAGGCCTTAGAAACTCAAGCAGACTTAATTCTTTCTCAGTTATGCAGCTAAACATTTAATAATGCAGATAACATAAGTAGATATCTAAGATATGGTTCTAAAATGAGACCAATTTTATGTATATAGCTTGCAAAAGGGACTTAACTGCTTTAAATTGGTAATAACAGCAATAATAATAGCAGTAGCCACTTAAATAGTGCTTTCCTGTGCCAGGTATTGTTCTAAGCATTTTATATGTGTGTGTATATGCATGTTTATTTAAATATGTAGCTTATTTAATCCTCCTGACAATCCTGTAAAGTAGGTACTGTTAATATTCCCACTTTGCAGATGAGGAACCTAAAGCACAGAGAGGTTAAGTAACCTGCCCAGGGACCCCCAGGACACAGGATTTGAATCCCGGGCCAGCTGGCTCCTGAGTCCTTACCCTTAACCACTTTATAAACATTGCTTCTCAGATAGACTTTACTTTTACCAGTTACAGCCGATGGAAAGAAGGCACCTGTTTTCACACAGGAGGCCCTGAGACTAGTTGACAGAGCCCTATCTAAGATCAGAGCCTCTGAGACCGAACAAAGGGACTTGTTTAAAATTGTTACCTGTCTTCATGGTGCTTGGTGAGGACACTGAACCAGGTAGAGAACACGTGTGAGATATTTGGGCTTTAAGAATGCGGCTTGATTGCCTTGGAAGGAAGAAAAACTGTTTGAGAAAAGTTTTTTAAAGATGATGGTTCTGCTCCACGTGTCACAGGTCGCAGCCCTGCAGGTTTCCCGTGGTCCAGCGAGCTCTGCATTTGGGAGGGGTTTAGGCAGAGCCGCTGTGAGCCACTGGTTCTCAGTGAGCACAAGCCTGGAACTGGTGGCCTTGAGCCCCAGTGTGGGCTGACCAGAGCTTCGGTTTCCTCATGATTTCTGCATTCCTTTCCCCAACAGGTAAAAGGGACAGGACCTGCAGTTGTGAAAAAGCGTGAGGAAACAGTAGCCATAGTTATCTACCAGTCTGAAAGGGGGGAGAATCACACCCTGTGTACCATGTAGTGGAACACGCCAGGTGGCTTCTGTATCTATGTATGTGTATCTGTGTATGTGCATCTATGTATGTGTTATCTGTGTATGTGTATCTGTGCATGTGTATCAGTGCATGTGTATCTATATCTGTACGTGTATCAGTGCATGTGTATCTGTGTATGTGTATCAGTGCATGTGTATCTGTATCTGTGCGTATCAGTGCATGTGTATCTGCGCATGTGTATCTTCATGTGTATCTGTGCGTGTGTATCTGTGCATGTGTATCAGTGTATGTGTATCTGTGCACGTGTATCAGTGCATGTGTATCTGTGTATGTGTGTATGTGTATCTGTGTATCTGTGCATGTTATCAGTGCATGTGTATCTGTGTATCTGTATGTGTATCAGTGCATATGTATCTGTATCTGTGTATGTGTATCTGTGCATATGTATCAGTGCATGTGTATCTATGTATCTGTGTATGTGTATCTGTGTATGTGTATCTGTACATGTGTATCTGTGTATCTATGTATGTGTTACATGTGCACCAGGCTGTGGCCGACATGCCACAGCCACTGACAAAGGGCCTGAAACGTTAGGTACTTGATAAGTATTAGCTGTTATTTTAAATAATTTATTTAAATGTTCTCTTACAGTCGCTTGGCACTTTTAAGATAATGTCACAATTAGTTGTAGCAGATCCTATAAAGGACTAAAATAAGACTTTAAAATTTTTGCTAGTGGGGGCTGTATAGGAACAACTGGGACCAGCTCCGTAAAGCCCATTCAGCATTTATCTGGTCCATATGGGGCTTTTCTAAGTGAGTCCTCACTTATCCTCATGGAAATTTTTCATCTACTGGAGTTGCCTAAAATCATCATTTCTTAAATTATGATGAGGATTTTGGAATCGTACAGGCTATGGTAAAAACTTGTAACAAACAAGAAAGCATTTTTGAGTTTCCACATCCTCATTATGTTTATTTGGTTAAGCTCGAAAGTCTAGATGTATCAAACATTAAATTAATTACAGTTTCCTTATGAGGCTTTGTCTTTGAAATAGAAGCCAAGTCTCTGTCTACAAAAGGCAGTGAGGAATTCCCTGGCGGTCCAGTGGTTAGGGCAAAGCGCTTTCCCTCCCGAGGCCTGGGTTCAATCCCTGGTCGGGGATCTGAGGTCCCACAAGCCTCACAGCTCAGCCAGAAAAGGTGGGGGGTTGTGCAATGATATTGGACCATTACAGTGTTTCTGCTGATTTGCCTCATCTAACTCAAGTTTCAGTGTTTGAATTGTCATTGTAATTCCATGTGGTTGCTCTGTGACGAACCACATGCCACCACAGGATTGTCGTATGTATATGGAACCTCCTTTGTTCATGCGCTTTTTTTCCTACCAATAGATGTAGGTTTACGTCATTCCATTGAATGGCTATATAGTATTCCTCTTGATGTGTATGGACCTTTTTTTTTTTTTTTTTTTTTTTTTTTTGCGGTATGCGGGCCTCTCACTGTTGTGGCCTCTCCCGTTGCGGAGCACAGGCTCCGGACACGCAGGCTCAGCGGCCATGGCTCACGGGCCTAGCCACTCTGCAGCATGTGGGATCTTCCTGGACCGGGGCACGAACCCGTGTCCCCTGCATTGGCAGGCGGACTCTCAACCACTGCGCCACCAGAGAAGCCCCACGGCCCATATTTTAATCAACTCCTTAGGGATGGGTGTCTAGATTATTTCCAATTTCTAACTACTGTAAATACTAACAAATAGCTTTCTACATGTATCTTAGCACACTGTTTTATTATCTCCTTAGAAGTTTGTAATGAAAAACTCCTCTTTCTCGTACTCTCACTATTTCACTTGTAGCCACCAAATGTGTGGGTTTTTTTCCTACACCAAGTACTTCTCCAGTTCTCTGTGGATAACTACATGGGTGTCCTACAATTCAGTTCTGAAACTATCTTCATGAAATTAGTGCACACCCACATGTTAGGGGCTCAGTCCCAATAAGACTGGCTGCCTACCCGCCTCGTCACCCCTGCTTCAGATGCTGATCCCAAGCCCACGCTGTCACCTGTGCTTCTGACCAACCAGCTGTACATCAGAGGGTCCCAAGACCCCCTCCTCCAGTTCAGTAGTTTGCTAGAGCAGGTCACAGAATGCTGGAAAACAGTTGACTTGCTAGATTACCTGTTTCCCATAAAGGATACAAGTCAGGAACAGCCAGATGGAAGAGATGCACAGGCCAGGTTTGGGGAAGGGGCACTGAACTTGCCCACCCTCTCGGGGTGCCCCACTCTCCTAGAGCCTCCATGCGTTCACCGACCCGGAAGCTCTCGGAGTCCCTTCAGTTAGCGGTGTTTGTGTCTGTGGAGGCTTCACTATATAGGCGTGATGGATTAAATGATTGGCCACTAGTGGTGAGCTCACCCTCCAGCCCCTTTCCACTCCCCAGAGGTCAGGAGGGTGGGGCTGACCCCTAATTAGTTGGTTGGTTCCCCTGGCCATCCTTGGGGAGTTTCCAGAAGTCACCTCATTCAGTGTGGAGAAAAGGGAACCCTCCTACACAGTTGGTGGGAATTGGTGCAGCCATTATGGAAAACAGTGTGGAGGTTCCTTAAAAGAACTAAAGATAGAGTTGCCATATGACCCTGCAATCCCACTCCTGGGCGTATATCTGGAGAAAACTCTAATTCGAAAATTTACATGCACCCCAATGTTCATACCAGCACTATTTACAATAGCCAAGACATGGAAACAACCTAAATGTCCATTGACAGATGAATGGGTAAAGAACATACACAACGGAATGTTACTCAGCCAAAAAAAGAATGAAATAATGCAGTAAGTCAGACAGAGAAAGGCAAATATCATATGATATCACTTATATGTGGAATCTAAAAAGTGATACAAATGAACTTATTTATAAAACAAACAAATTCAGACATAGAAAACAAACATGGTTACCAAAGGGGAAGGGTGGGGAGACAAATTGGGAGTATGGTATTAACAGATACACACTACCATATATAAAATAAATAAACAGCAAGGATTTACTGTATAGCACAGAGAAGTATATTCAATATCTTGTAGTAAACTATAATGGAAAAGAATTAGAAAAAAAAGAATATAGATAAATACGTATATATATGTATAACCGAATCACTGTACACCTGAAACTAACACAATATTGTAAATGAACTCTACTTCAATTGGAAAAAAAGAAGTTACGTCATTCACATAAGCCCAGGTGTGGTTGAAAGGGGCTTGTTAGGAATATAAAAAGATACCCTTATCCTCTTATCACTTAGGAAATTCCAAGGGTCTTCAGAGCACTGTTCCAGAAATGGAGGAGGACCACGTGTATTTTTTATTATAAGTCACAATGTCACATAATTCCTAGAAATGAAAGTGGATCAAAGAGAATGCACACTTCCAAGAGAAAGACCATATCAACATGCTCTCATCAGCAGCATGTGTGTGTCTAGCTAACACTGGATTTTGCCAGTCTTTTACATTAGTGGCAGCTTGATGGGCAAATACTGTTTTTCTCACACTTTTAATAACTAGTGGGGGGAACTTTAAAAAATTTTGGCAACTATTTGTATTGCTGCTTTTATGAGTTACTAAATATACTTAGCCCACTTTTGGTATTTCTTATTGTTTTATAAAACCTTTCTATTACAGCAGTAAATATTTGTCTTTCTGTTGTGTTGTAGATATTTTTCCTGGTTATTTGTTTTTTTAACTTGTTCACATTGTTTTCTGCTACATGGAAATCTAAAATTTTGAAGTAGTCAAAATTGACAATTTCCCATAAATTTTTTGATATCGTACTTAGGACTTCCCTACTCCAAGGTAAAAATATTTACCTGTTTTTGTCTCTAACTCCTTTAATTAAGATGTAGCTCACATATCACATGTTGGGCTGCACCCTACAGGCCTGCAAGCCCTGTAATTGCCCAGTCGCGAGACCAAAGAAAGAGCCTGGTGGTGGCAACAGAGACATCAGTGGTTTATTGGACCCAGGATCTTACCTCTGAAGCAAAGTCCTGCAGTGGCACCTCCGGCTGTGGGGCGGGGCAGGGGGGACGGTTATGGGGGACGGTTACGGGGGATGGACATCAGGTCGGCTGGTTACCAGGGAGACTATACTAGTGGAGCTGTTCTGATGAGAAGATATGGACGGTCAGTAGCTGGGGCCGGGGACAAGCATGTAGGCAGTTACTGATCAGGCTCTGTGATGAAGAGGGAAGGTCAGCCAGGTGAGTAGGGTGTAGGTGAGGCAGGGACTGGTCCAGCAGGGGATGTCCAGAGAGCAAGAGTGCAGCTATCTTAGGGGGCTTGACCATGCACCATAAAATTCACTCTCAGAGTATACAGTTCACTGGTGTTTAGTGTTCAAAAAACAAAATTCAACCAAGTAAATTGAGGCTCTAATTGGCCTTATTAGGTGGCTTATGATTAGGGCAGCATCCCATCTAGCACCTAGAAGGAGCTCCCAGGGGTTGTACAAAACAGAAGGTTTTTATAGGGAGAAGGGTGGGACAAGGGAGCTATTAGCCAAAGAAAAGGGAGGAATATTTTTAGTTCAAGACATCATTTGGGGGAAGGGAACAGCAAGGGTTTCATCATGCAGATTGCCTCCTCTTCCTCTGGGGGTGGAGAGGGCCCACGTGGCAGACCACCTCCTTGGTGAGGACTAGAAGATTCCAGACTGGTTGATCAAGATTACATTTCTGGTGAAGGCCGAAACTGCAGTTAGGTCAGGTATCATGGGCTTTAGCACAAGAGACACAAGTGACCATTTGGGGCCTGTGGTTTTTCTCTTCTAACATTAAGTATATTCACAAACATCACCACCATCTAATTCCAGAACATGTTCATCACCTCAAACATAACTATTTTTAAGCCTTCGTTTTTTGGTAATCAGGCATTCCTTTATCTGGAGTTTATTTTGATGAAAGGAATGAGATAGTGGCTGTGCAGACCGTCACTGGCACACAACTCTTCTTCATGCTAAGCAGCACAAGTCCGGTTTTCTGTAAGGTGGCAGTGTACCCAGCCCCCCACGGCTCACATGGCTCAGGGGTGATCAGGGAGATTGCTGTGTAGGGCCCCCGGAAAGGTGACTCCAAGAAGTGAGTCCGCCAGGAGAAGCACCGTGGATGTGACAGGGAATTATGACTGGGACTCTGAGCCACTTCCCACCATGAACTTACCTTGAAGATGGACAGTCACAAGAGCTTGGGTGCCCGTGGGGTGCACAGCTGCCCTGCCTGCCCTCCTGGGGCTCCTTAGGAGATGGCAACTCGTCTTGCACTCAGGCCATCGCAGTCAGGTCCGACGTGAGCACCTGAATGCAGTTCCAGCTGATCCTTGGTCAGCTTTATTGTTTCCCCAGATGATGAGTCAGTTGTGGCAATTTAGTAAACAATATGTGTGATTTCAGTGCCTTTTCCATAAACCAATTGTCCATAAAATCAAGCTTATTTCTAAATTCTATAACCTGAAACTCTAATTAGTATATCTCATAAACTGTTTTGAAGATTATTCGCCTGTTTTGATGTAGCAAACACTAACCTTGTGTTCGGAATTATGAATACTTAGACGTACTCTTCATTTCATGGAGCTCTTGTCAATGACTCATTCTCCTCTGTCTGGAAACTTCCACATAGTATGGTGACATCACTGTATACACTTGGCTTATAATTTGGAAGGTACATTCTTTTAGACATTAGCATTCTTGTTGGCAAAGAAAATTCTTGTTCACAAAACATCTCAGAGACGATCAAATTTGTAGATTAGCTGACACTATTGTATCAGTGTTAGTTTCTGGTTTAGACAATTTTACTATGGCATGTTAACATGAGGAGAAGCTGGGTGAAGGCTACATGGGAATTCTATTACAACTTTTTTGTACATCTAGATTATTTCAAAATTTCAGAAATAGCATGCAACAAAGAATTTTGCCAAAGTGTAATCTTTGATCTTCTTAGGCCTTTCACTCTCTGGGCAGAGATAGGTTATGGCCTGGGCTCATGAATTCAGTATTACAACTGGGTATTGGGGCTTATAGAAAACTTCATCCCCTAACACTACCATGAGAACCAGGGATAAAGTTTTTAAAAAGTCTTACGCCAATTTAGGTAAATTAGATGTACATCCACACTCCCTGCAGAAAGCATAAAGCAAGCATTTGATGGTTCCAGTACAGTATTGTTAACTCTGGTCCCCATGCTGCACATTACATCCCCAGGACTTATTTTATAACTGGGAGTTTGTACTTTTTGACCCCCTTCACCCATTTTGCTCACCACCTCCATCCCCCTTCCACTGGCCACTGCCAATTTGTCCTCTGTATCTATGAGTTTGGTTTTTGTTTTTTTAGATTCCACATACAAGTGAGATCATATGGTATTTGTCTTTCTCTTACTTATTTCACTTAGCGTGATGGCTTTAAGTTCCATCCATGGTGTCACAAATGGCAGAATTTCCTTTTTACAGAGGAATAATATTTTACATACCACATGTTCTCTAACCATTCATCCATTGATGGACGCTTAAAATTGTCTTCATGACTTGGTTATTGTAAATAGTGCTGCAGTGAATATAGGGATGCAGACATCTCTTGGAGATCCTGATTTCATTTCTTCTGGATACATACCCAGAAGTGGAATTCCTAAATCATTTGGTAGTTCTATTTTTAGTTTTCTGAGGAACCTCCATAATGCTCTCCATGGTGGCTACGCCAATTTACATTCCCACCAACAGTGCAGGAGGGCTCCCTTTTCTCCACACCCTCACTAGCACTTATTTCTTGTCTTTTTGATAGTAGTCATTCTAACAGTTGTGAGGTGATATCTCATTGTGGTTTTGATTTGTGTTTTCCTGTTGATTACTGATGTTGAGCATCTTTTCATGTACCTGTTGGCCACCTGTATGTCTTATTTGGAAAAATGTTTATTCAGATCTTCTGTCTGTTTTCTAATCAGATTATTTGTTTTATTTGCTATTGAGCTGTATAAGTTCTTTATGTGTTTTTGGATATTAACCCCTTAACAGATAAATGATTTGCAGATATTTTCTCCCATTCTGTAGGTTGTTGCCTTTTCATTTTGTTGATTATTTGTTTTGCAGAAACTTGTTTATTTTATATTTTTTGTTTATTTATTTTTGCTTTTGTTGTATTGCTTTTGGTGTCAAATCCAAAAAATAATTGCTGAGGTTTATGTCAAGGAGCTTACCACCTGTGTATTCTAGAAGTTTTATGGTTTCAGGTCTTACGTTCAAGTCCTTAAGTCCATTTTGAGTTGATTTTTGTATATAGTTAAGACTGGGGTCCAGCATCACTCTTTTGCATGTAGCTGTCCAGTTTTCCCAACATCATTTATTAAAGAGACTTTCCTTTCTTCATTGTTTATTCTTGGCTCTCGATCATATATGCGTGGGTTTATTGCTGGGCTCTCTATTCTGTTCCACTGATCTATTTGTCTTTTTATGCCAGTACCATATTGTCATCAGAGTCAAAAGCCTCAATGTCTTTTGAATGAGAGATAGTCTCTTTAAAAATTAGATAGTCTGGCAACGTTAAGTTCCATGTTTCAGGATCATGGATCCTAATCAATAACCAACTGCTTTCCCGCTTATCTGTTATTGCTCGGCCGCAGAAGGCATCCGAGTTTGCGCCACTAGAATAAGAGCTGAGATCCCTATGTGACTTGCTTAAGTAGGCACTCTGGTGCTGTTAGCGCTCACTTCAGGGCGGACTCGGGGCCTCGTCTTCGCGTGTCCTCTGCAGGCTCTCAGCTTCCCCGGGAGGAAGTTACCTGTCCACACCCTGTTGTCCATTGAGGTGTATCAGTACACATTGACCTTGGTGTGAGGTCATCAGCCTGTATGAGGAATACTTCACAAGATCTGTCCCATGAAACTCACCACTGCGTCTTGGGACCTCAAAGTGAGCACCATGTGTTTATGATGTCATACAGCCGCCTTTTTGTGGGAAAAGTCATGTCTGAGGCAAGCATCAGAGTGGTGGTCTGTGAGATAGGAGGACTGTTGGTGTGAGTTGTCTGGACCCCGAGTGCTCAGGAGCAGCCTGGGGGGTGCGTGGCCTTGGCTTGAGCTCTGAGTCTGGTGTGGAGGGGCAGTGGCTAGAGGACGTCAACCAGCTGACTCCCCACGGCCGGTGTTCTTGAAAGGAGATCCGAGCCATACTCCACAGCCACCCCAGTTACCAAGTCAAAAAATGGGAGAGAGGAGGCACTTTTCTTAGAGAGAGAGGGCAGCCATTTTCTCCCTGAACTCTCTTTAACTCACGGACGAGAGGAATCACATAATGCACGGTTTTCCTGTTTGGGGCCACTGCTAGCTCAGGTGTGTGGGGTATTCATCCTGTGGATGAACATCATCAGCCTCCTTCTTGCCTTCTTTTGCTACCGCTCATTTCTTTCTTTCTTTCTTTCTTTTTTTTTGGCTGCACCACGCGGCATGCAGGACACTAGCTCCCCGACCAGGGATCGAACCCATGCCCCCTGCAGTGGAAGCAAGGAGTCTCAGGCACTGGACCGCCAGGGAAGTCCTCTTGTTTCTTTCTCTTCTCTGGTTCCACCTTAGTTTGTGCTATCTTGTGCTCATCAGAGCTCTTTGGTTGCAGGTGCCAGAAACCAAATTCACCAAGCCCAGGGAACACATCTGGATCTAAGGCACAGTTTGCAGCCAAGCCCAGCTGAGCCCACCACAGAGCAGGCAGCCCCCATCCAACAGATAAGTAATAAATGCTGCTTGTCCTAAGCATTTTTACAGCAATGGGACAATAAAATCATACTCCCTGATAAAATGAAACAAAACTGGGATTTAACTAATCAAAATGATAATAAACTAAATACCCAAGCACTTGGAAAGGTAAAAATGGTATTTGTAAATAACTCCAGAAATGTATGGATTATACATGGATTTAAATAGCATCACAGACTTTCCCTCTCCCAAATGAGTCCTCCACCAAACTCACGCTTCTTAGGGCCCCAACTCTTTCTTGGACAATGACCCATTTTCAAATGAGACCTGAAGAGGCTGTGATGTAACTGTATAAAAGTCCACGTGGTGTTCGTGGCTTGACCTGAGAATGTGTTGTCGTCTTCAAACTGTCCAGAGAAGCAGCTACTCCACTGAAGTGCTTTTTTTTTTAACTGTTCTGTGGTTGTAACTTGGTCTCCCCCAGGCTTTGTTGGGCATGCTGTTCCAGAAGACTTGTCAATGAGAAAATTACCTGATTTGCCATCGACTTTCACAGCTGTGTGAGCCTCACCCCTGAACACTCATGGGGTTTTCACTGCCATGTTCCCCAATGATGACCAATCCCAGATTTCCATCCTCACTGATTTTCCCTGTGTACCCACTGCCTACAATTAACTAAGGCCTAGGTCAGTAGAGTACTTGGTTGCAAAGAGCAGAGATGGACTGTGCTCACTTTAGCAGGAAAAGAGATTGCTGGAAGGACTTTTGACAGCTCACAGATTCAGTGGGAAGGCTTGAGACATGGGTTCAGAAAGCAGGCAGGACTGCCGGGGGTCTGGGCAGCCACACCCAGCCATCGTGCCCAGGGACAGGAGTGCAGGGACATGGTCACACGTGGCCCTTAGGGGCCTCTGACTATCACTGAGTGACCTGGGCATCCCTGAACTCTCCCCCCAGATTCCAGGTTTGGGGCCTGGAGTCAGACTGACCCGGCCTTCGTCGGACGGCTGTGCTCTGCCTCGTGGGCCTTCCGGATGGAAACGTGAGGTCTGGGACCCAGCCTGCCTCTGCCGCCTCACAACAGAAGTGTTCGCTTACTCTTTAAACCATTCTCCAGGTTAGTCTCCAAACTGTGTAAGAATCACATCAGATCAGAACAGCTCCACTGTGATCGTGTCCCTGATAGCCAGCCAACCTGACGTCCATGCCCCCTATAACTCCACCACTGAAAAGTGAGCACACGCCAATATATGTGGATTTACGCATTTAAATGACACACGTGTATATGGCTATATATAAATAAAAGATATCAGATGAGTGTTTTAAAAGGATGGGGTAAAAAATAAATAACGTACATTTAGTATGTCTTCCCACACGACACTGTGGCTGTTCTGCACCCTTGGCAGGCGTGCTCCTGGCCTTGGCAACCTGTCTGTCTTTTTCCTTCCAGGCCGGGCTTCCTGTCTCCTTGCCTGCAGTTAGCTGTGGCTGCAGTCTTGTGTGCCAGGTGCCCCGGCGTGGCCACAAACGTCTCTGCCTCAGCACATGGGAGAGTCACTGGGGAGCCCGGGCAGAGCCACGAGCCACGAGCCACGGGCCACAAGCCATGGTCCACTTAGAGAAGCCCCTCAGCCCTCACCCGCTGCCAAAGGGCTGGGGTTCAAAAGAACAGGCTGCTTTGCCCATCCCTGAGGTTTGGGCCTTATCTGTTCCAGCAGCTGGGGCACCTCACCATCACAACTGTGCTTCATTCTTGTAAGTGACCAGGCTCCCAGGAAGATTTCATGGATTTCTTCACGTATGAACTAAAATGGTATATGTGGCTCTAAGTCATTACTATGTGATTTACTATTTTCTGATGTTGAAACGACGGAATATTTTATTTTCATATCTTGGGTTTATATATTCAAAGTGCTGAAGTACAACAGAAATTTATCCTATAGAAATAAAGCAGTTACTGCAAAACAAGAGTTAGGAGCGGCAGAGGACCTTTAGGTTACTAGCTTGTGGTCGACACTAGCTGTAGGTAAGTACCCAGCCGCGCGGGGGCCAGGCCTGGGAAGACAGAGTATTGTAACCCTACTGGCAGCTCCCCTGCAGGCCAATCAGAACCGCTGTGGAAATGGGCCAGTGAGCCAGGCTACTGTGTCAGAAGGGGGTCCCTTTACTGTTTCGAGCAATTCCAGCTGGCTCACTAGACGCAGAGCAAATCAGCAAATTACAGAACCTCTGAGACAGAAGTTTTTAGTCCATGCCTCACTTACTTCAACTGATTAAACTCATGAATCTGAAGTTTTCTTTTTATAAAGACTAAAATTGGATGGGTTGTCAGCTTTTAAAATATCATTAGCTTTCCTAAGTACAACTACCAAAATTAAGGTAAACCTTTCCCCCAAAATTGTATAATTTTATTCCTGTGAATTCAACATTCAAGAGTTTTCTTTTGATAGCAAGAGCGGCAGAGAGGACACACGTGGAAGGGAGAACTGTCCCCCAAGGAGAACTCCTCCAGAGCAAGGAGACACGTGTGGTGAAACACATGTGAGCAGGACAGGAGGACCGTGTGCCGTGACGAGGGGGCCGGGTGAGCCTGGCTGCCGACGGAGAGCGGGCTGAGGCAGATGGAGCACTCGGGGCTCTCCCGGAGCAGGGCCTGCAACACAGAAGGACACGGGAGTTTGTCACGCAGGTTGTTAGTTTCATCATAATAGGAATTTCTGGAAATTTAAGTGAGAACTGTATACTGACAGACATTTCATTCTGTGTTAAAATGACATTAATTATATACGTACTCTGCTACTCTTGTGAAAAATGGAAAGGGACAGTAACCCACCTGGGATAACCCATTTTGAAACACAAATAGTTTATAAAATGCTGAACATTAATAATATAGATTTTCTTTTAATTAAGCAATGAAGAGTAGTCTTTTTCAAAATTCTTGATACTATGTAGCTGCTAAACTTCTTTATACATTTTCCTCTTCCTGTGATTTTCTAAGCAAGTGTTTCCTCTGTGGGATTTGGAGTGTCGTTCTTTCACGGCTCCTACAGATGCAAGAGGAGGGCAGGCTGGGACCTGCGGGAAAACCCCGGGGGGCGGGGGAAGAGCATGTGGGGAGGCCTTTTCCCTCGGCGCTTTCACAAAATGCCATCATCAAAGCGGAATTTCACACTCAAGGGCCTTGGCGCTCACCCCAGAGTGGGTGGTGAAGGTCCTGGGGCCCCATGTGCTGTGGGCACAGGCTGGGCACCCCCTCTCCTGGTGGGTCCCCCCGCAAGCCAGCACTGCAGAGCTGCTGGCTGCCCTGTCCCGGGCACAGCCTACCTGTGTCTGGATCTTCCCCCAGTCCTCTTCTGTGAGCTCGTGGCCACACGTGTCCTCCAGCTGCTGCAGCACGCTGCGGTTGAGGGCCAGGCAGCGGTCGATCTCTGAGAAGAGCTCGTCTATGTCCGTGTGGTAAGAGCAAAGCAGGCGGTGGCTGATTTCTGTGAACTGGGGACACGGCGGGGGCACACTTACTCACAGGCAGTGAGAAGTTCTGGAGGTGGGTTGAAGGGAAGCACCTTCTTGAGTCCTGACCACCCTTCCTGCTAATTTCCCTAAGGCCGTGCCTCTAAAGAGTACTTCTTGGGGAAATAGACACACGGCGATTTCCTTAATCACTCCAAGTCCAGAGAAGTGGTGCAGAGATTTTACCAGAACGGGGCATCTGGTTGTAAGCGTTGCTTGTTAGCAGGGAATACATTGATGAGAAGTTGAGAAAGGATTAGAATTTTGCACAAGTAGTCACATGGTCATCCTGGTGTGGCACCAGTTACTGTAGTCTTCACAGGGATGGTCACCGCACAGTGCCGCTTTCCTGGGGCCACCACCAGGCCTTCGCTAATGAGAGCTGCTTCGCTTCCCCTTGCTCCACAGCATCTTCCCCTGTGGTTGCAGATTGTGCATGATCATTTTAGTGTGAACGTTTTAAAAGATGTTTTTAAAAACACATTTAGAAAGTAATCTTTCTAAGAGAAAGATTATCTCTTTCTTTCAAAAGCTGGTTACTCACTCTGCTTTTCTCACCGAGCTCTAAAATCGTAATTTTGAACCCCACCCCTTGCCTAAGGACCTTAAAAAATACGCTGAGTTAATCAGCTTATGGACCGTTGCTACGTCCCCTTGCTACAGAACACATCTTTAGAACCTACCTTCAAATCCTGTCTTCACTGCTAGTGTGCATAGGGAGACAGCGTGTCACATTTCACCTCAAGCTTTTGTGCTGCTTTAGAAGTGTTCGCCTTAGATACAGTCTCTCATGTTCTGCCAGGCTCAGCCCTTTTATAAAGGCTGCATTTTGGTACAGAAGGACGTGCAAAAGCACAGTGTGACCTCAGGACACATGAGTGAGTGGTTGGCTGTGGCATATGCTGTCGCCTCCGGATGGCAGCACGCCAGAACTGCAGTGCCGGTGCCCTCACCTGTGATGCGTGAAGTGCACTGTGCCTACATCACGTGGGAGGTACATGGACTCATGCGTGCCTTCCCCCAGATGCACCAAAGTGTGTGCGGTTTTGGTCCGTCGAGTGGTAACAGTTGCTCACTGCAAAGTAGTGAAACTGTGGCATCCTCCAGCCTCCCTACTCTGGGCTCAGTCGGGCCTTTGGAAATGTTCACTGTGTGAGTCTCTCTGATCTCTGAATTGTAATCTCCCAAATTAGGAATCTTTCAGTCTTCTGTGTATACCCTTCCATCAAGATGCCGTCCACTCCTTTTTAAAAAAGACAAAGGTGTATAGTTACTGGTTTATTAGAAACTTAACGTCTTAAACTTTGTAGGGTTTTTGTTAGTCTTTTGGTTACAGTTGCGCAGCTTTTAGATGGCTTGCCCATTTTCCCATAAGTCCTGCATGATTTTTCAGGAACATACACATTAGCAGGGATGCCTAGACAGGTGAGTGATATTGTGATTCCAAAGGGCTTCAAGATTCCAGAAGTCGGTCTCCTTAGATGGGCTGGGAAGGAAAAAGAGTTTCATGGATTTCAGTCACGTTGTAAAGACCTGGAGTATCACTGTGGGTTCCAATCCAGACTCTCAGTTACTAGCTGAGTGACCTTGGGCAAGTTACATTCGCTGTTCAGGGAATCTTATGAGAAAGGACTGGGCAAGTTCATTTGTACCCCCTCCCTTTTTTTTAGATTCCACATACAAGCACTATCATATGATATTTGTCCTTCTCTGCCTGACTGACTTCACTCAGTTGAATTTATCTACAAAATGGAAACAGAGTCACAGATTTAGAAACAAACTTATGGTTACCAGGGGGTGAGGGGAGAGGGATAAACTGGAAGACTGCGATTGACATATACACACTACTATATATAAAATAGGTAACTAATATAGCACAGGGAACTCTACTCAGTACTCTGTAATGACCCATATGGGAAAAGAACCTAAAAAGGAGTGGATATACGTATATGTATAACTGATTCACTTTGCTGTACACCTGAAACTAACACAACATTGTAAATCAACTCTACTCCAATAAAAATTTAAAGAAAAAAGGCCTGTGAACAGCTGGGGCACAGGAGTAAATGGTTTTTATTAAAGAGATTTGGGGATAGGGCTGTATTTGGTCTTATTTTTTTTCTCTCCCTGATCTTCTCAAAGTGCTGTATGATATACTTGGAAAAAACCCTTTTAGTATAATTGTTTTTAGAACTTTCTAAAATGTAAGACTTCACCAGCTAGTCTAGATCGACACCGTCCGCAAGAAATGTCACGTGAGCCATGTCTAATCTTAAAATTTATAGGAGCCACATTAAGAAAAGTTTCTAAATAGGTGGAATTAAATGTAATATTTTATGTAACCCAACATATCCAAAATACTTATCACTTCAAAGTGCATCAGTTGAATAAGCTATTGAGATCTTTATATTCTTTCCTTCCTGAAAGGCTTTGAAATCCAAGCACGTTGTGCACACGCATCACATCTCTGTCTGGACTGGATGGCCACAGGTGGCTTGTGGCTCCCTGCACTGGACAGTGTGGCCTGGCGGCTCACAAAGACATACACTAGAAAGGAGCGACCATCATGTCTGGGCACGGAGAGGTAGCCAAGCCAGGGCCACTTCGATAGCTCCTTTGTTAAACGTTTGAAGACAGATGTAAATGGTAGGTGTGATCTGTTGTTTAAAGGGCGTGGCAGTGGTGGCTGTCACCTGCTGGCTGTCTTGCTCGTCCTTCCCGAGCACAGAGCGGTCTGTAGAAGTTGGCGTCCCATCCAGAGACCATGTTCCCCATTCCCCCTGTGCTAGGTGGGGCCACGTGACACAGCGTTTCCAATGGGAATGGGGTCTCTGGGCTCGACACACAGGTCTCTGAGGCCCAGGGGATGGTAGGGCAAAAGGATGGCGGGGGACAATATCTGTGTCTCACAGGGTGGCATGCTGTGACTCAGGTCACTGAAGCTTCTATTTTCAGTCGTTGAAGTTGGGGGTTTATTTGTTTCAGCAATTAGCAGTGTCCTGGTTGAGAGACTGTGGCTCTTTCATGGAGCTGGGCAGGATGAAAGGAACTGAGCACATCGAACCTCGCAGTCATTTAGGTGTGTGATGCGCGGGACATGTTCTCCATGGACGTGGAAGACTTCCCCATTTCAAGTATCCTACTCTCTTGGACATCCCATGTGCGCGGTTTGTCTGTTCATTCGTTTTTATGTGGATAACCTGGCGGGATGCCATGTCTGTGTAAGTCACCTCCATCAGAAGGTGCCTTCACGGACCTGGTGTTCCCTTCCAATTCCCATCTGTCCTGCAAGAAGACTCGAGCCTGCGCGGGCAACGGGCAGTGGCTGTGGTGAGTGAGCCTGCCCAGCCTTGGTCCCTGGGTGTTAACCAGGATGTGTTCTGGGATTCAGGGAAAGGCCATGCTGTAACACGGCAGGCGGCCCACGGGCTTTGAATCCAGGCACCTGTGTTTTGGGGTTTTGCATGCAGTTGTTTTTCAGCCGTACTTGGAGGTCTGGAGGAAGATGCTTTTCCATCTATGAATCCAATTCTGTTTCTTGCTGATTCTAATTACACTTGCCTGGCAGCTGGATCCTAGCTTATGGGCTCCAGCTGGCAGTGTTTCATTTTCTCTGTTCCTCAGCCTTTCAAATACCTGATAATCTCCAAATAAACTATTGAAAGTAGAAGAGTTCCCTATACTTTATAAAAGGAAGAATTACTTGGAAATTCATACAACTGCCTTCCAATTAATGTTTTATAACTCAGGTTTTCTGTAAATTGGGTTTTCTTGAAGTGTGAGATATTTCCCATATAGACCTGTAAGGTAAGGTCTTTTCTTCCTCCAAAATTATACCTCAGAATAAAAAGGATCACGTTCTATTCCAGACCTTACAGAGTATCTCAGATTATGAGGTATGTTCTCAAATTAGTTCTGAACAGAAGTGCTACTTGGAGCAGACAGGTTGGTGTGAAAGGATTGCAATGCTTTTTCTCAGGTGAGGGCCCTGGACCCGCAGCATCTGCATCACCTGGTAACTTGTTAGCATTGCCAACTCCCGGGCCAGCCCAGCCCTCCTTGGTCAGAACCTGCAGGTAGGAAGCAGCCGTCTGTGGTTTAACAACCCCCATGGGGTTCTGATGCTCACTCATGCTTGAAACTGCCATCACAGAAGTTTCCCGATTAATTTTTGAGTCAAAGTTATTTAACACAGCTTTAGTCATCATTCCTGGAGACGTCACCACCCAACTCCAAGTGTGAGGTGTCCCTGTGAGCTTTCAAAGGCCACTTAAGAGAGCAACGGAGTAAATGGGGAGGCCACGAGTATTTATATATCCGTCTCTGTGTATATATATGTTAATGTCACGTGTGTGGCGAGGTATCTCTGTGGTGCTCTTCCTACACGTTGAGTGAGTTCTCACGGCTTGAGTTGGAGCTGGTGTGCACGCCGCTGGGTCCCACATGGCCCCAGTGGGGACGGTCCCCGATGTCGCCTCCCTGCGCTGCGGGCGGCTTCCATTCCTTCTCACTGTCAGCTCGGGTGCTGGGAGTGCTGCACTCAACGCTAGCCCACCGTGCAGAGCTCTCCCTGGGTCCCCGGGTTCCCGCCTCTGTTTGTCTGTGGGTCGCTCTGTACGCCAACTACGGGGGACACAGCAGAAACACTTGCTGAAGAAACGGGCTCGTCAGTTTCGCAGATGCAGCTAGCGCCTCTGCGGAGGGCAGGTCTTAATGCGCCCGGCCGGCCACGCTGGCCTCCGACCCTCAGTCTGCTCCCTGCCCCTTCGTCTCTTCGGGGTTTTCTCCATGACATGGCTGGTTGAAACTGATACCGTTTTCAACAGAGTGTTTCCTGCCTCTTTCCCTCCAGGAAGGTGGGGCGCACCCAGAGGAGGCCGTGAGTCTGGTGGGGAAGCAGGCAGGGGCTCCGGGGCGATGCTCGGGTCTGCGGAGGCCGCTTGAAAACAGCCGCTCCCCACCTGGAACCACGTTCTGAACGGGCGGGGTGCAGGGTCGGTGCCGGACTCAGGTGGGCTTGTTTGTATTTTCCTGTCCGCAGGCCTGCCTGGCACACCTGGCATCACTTTCACACTCGTTAACGACCATGCTTTCTTCCTCGGCTTAAATGGAAAGCATGTCGTAAATGAGAAAAATAACAAAATCCCCTTTGTATGCAGTGGTGCTTAAAGACTGAAAATGCAGGCTATTCAACCGAAGCTAAGTAATTTTGCCTTTACCCTGCCGTTTAGCTGTGGCAGGGTGAGGGATAGAAAGCATAGACGGGTGAACCTGGGCCGGGCCGGGGCACATCTTGTTCCTTTAACGACAGGGCGCCCAACCCAGCAGGAAGGCGGGGTGGGGCCGGGAGAGGGTGCGGAAGAGAGGGTCTGACAGCGAGGTGCAGGGGCAGAGGAGGGGCGGGCAGGCGTGGGCCAGGCGCCCCCAGCTGCTCCCTCGCGCTCACCTCCTGCAGGGGACACTGCCGTCCCCACCTCGGCCTCCATCGCTGATGCCAGCTTCTCCTCCCCGGGCCTCGCCCCGCCTCTCCTCAGGAAAGGCATTGCTTTCCCGTAGGATCTTCCGGTCTGGCCAGACTCAGCCCACGAATGACCGTCATGCTCCTCCGTCCCTGCGACCTCTGCACGGCCGTGCGTCCCCCGCGCCTGGGCAGGACATGCGCTCTCACCGGACGCCCAGAGAGCGCTTTTGGCCCCTTCGCTTGACACTTGTCACCGGCTGGGTGCTCATACCTTTTTCCTGTGTGTATTTCTTATCTCCTCGTTCCTTAGATTCATCTTGGCGAGGCCCTTGGCGTTCAATAAAAAATGTCGACTTTAAGTTTGCAATAGATTAGAAATGGAGACACATACATGCCCTAATGTGCATATTCTAAAGGACTGCAGTACAAGTTCCTTTGTGGGCATTAAAAAAAAAGGACAGTGTCCGTGTGGAATGATGCTGAAGGAACCTGCCGTGTCAAGATTCAGTGAAGCATCGATGTTTGGCTTCTAATTATAACATTGACGTCAGCTTGTTAATAAACATCCCGAAAATCCTTCAGTATATATTTATGGCAGATTTCTAAAAGTGAACTGATGTGACTCTTTCCTCTTGTGCTTCAAGTATTGGAAAGTTAGCAAGGGTAATATTTTTAAAATTTAAATCCGTATATATTTACGGACTACCTATCGTGGCCAGGTCAGAGCAATGTGCTAAGTGTAGCTATTATGAAATATTTCTTAAATGTCAAATCCCTGTGTGATTAGCATCCTTCTCCTCCGGTTTACTGCCTCACTGTCACACGGGTCAGAGGCCTTCAGTGGTTGAAAAGGCAAGCACCACACACGCAAAGACGATCGAGTTCTAGTTTTCAAACTAGTGGTTAATATTAATTCTATGGACAAAATACATAAAATTTTCAATTAAAAAAATGAATATCTTCTTATATTTTTCTTTTTAAGTCTCACACTTCAGATATTTGATAAATTAAGTAATTACAAATTCAGGTTATTGATATATAAAGCAATTACTGGTCATTTACAAGTACATCCTGGCTAAACAGTAAAAAAAATATACTAACAAAAGTGCCCAGGTGAACTCTGTCTGCCCAGGAGGCCCCTCTCAGCATCCATCTTGATGTCAGCAATTGCTTACTAATGTGTTGACTTACGGCCGCCCTCAAAAGCAAAGTGAAAAGCCTGGAATTTACAGCATATCAATGAATCAGTTGATAAGCTTTTACTGGTTTAATATCCTCCCCGTCTTGCTGCTTGGAGCCACTTCAAGTTAGCAACAGAATGTTTGCCATCTCTATGTGATAAAGGAAGTCAAAGGACTAAACAAACTTTAAGACCATTATGCTGTTTGGCGAGATGTAAATGAAAAAAAGTAAGAGAAATCTCCTGTGGGAGGGTGTGGGAGCCGCAGCCCCCAAAGTCAACCACAGCATCTGACAAATCCCTAACCTCATTTTTTAAACAATGGTCAGGACTTTTAGCTTGGGTTGAGATAGTATAATGCATTTGAAAAGTTTTAATTGCAGCAATAAAAGGCCATACCTCAATTATATGACATATGCTAGCAGAATTTCTAGATAAGGATCAAAGGCATTCAAGGACCAACCACTGCATTCTGGGCAACACTTGGGCTTTCTGTACACACTGGTGACAGGTATGAGCACAGCAGCTCTAGTGACCTCTCCAGGCGGCTTTGATCTGAGTTCACCCGACGACGCAGGAGCGCACCAGGCCTCCTGGATCATCCCTACGGCCCCAGCGCCCTCCATGACAAAGGCGCTGCTGACTCAAGGTTACTTTCTGACACTTACTTGTGGGTACAAAACGCAACATTTGACCCGCGCAGTTCTTACCACGGGACTGCCATCTATTTAAAAGAACCTACAGTGTAACAACTTCACTTTGCTCTGCTTCAGTCTTGTTAGGAATGTGCCAGTGATATTGCAAAGCAAGGCAGATCTGCGAAGAGAAATCCTCAGCATGTGGAAGCATGACTATTTGTAGAAAGATGGCCTCTGTATTCTACTCATTAGTTAAGACCCAGTAGATGCAGGAAAACTAAGGTAAGAAAAGACTTCATTAATCCCCTCTGCAACAGAAGAGTGAAAATGCAAGGCCACAGTTCTTTTGCAAGTAAGATAGATTAATTTATAAAAATAGAATGGGCTGAGCTAATCTAATCTAGAGTATTAAAAACATATCCATCTTGGTGAGATCTTGAAACTTTAAAGGAAACAAGCACTTCCTCATTTATTGTGCCTAAAAATATCACATTATTATCCCTCTTTGCCTTTCTTTTCTGTTGATTAGACTTCTTTTCCCTGAAGGTAATTAAACCAGTGGTTCCCAAGTATGACAAAGAAGTTTTCACCCATCTGCCAGAAAAGAAAAAAAGTGAATTCAGTGGAGTGAAATTTTTTAAAGCTAAATGGTTCAGTGTAAAGGCATATCCTTTAGTGTGTGGTCAAGTATTTCCGACTTTCCTGGTGTTGAAAAATAGTCCTCCTTTTATGAGATGATTCTGATGGTGTATGATGCTTGGTTTTAACTCTTACTTGGCAAAATAGAAAGGTTTTGAAAGTTGGCAGTGACCTTGTTGGAGCCCCGAGTCTCTCTTTGACCATCGGTAGACTCCAAAGGTCTGGAGACCACTGGAGTACAGAATTGCAGCAGGCTGCTGGGGGAGAAGGCAGAAGCTGCTGCAATGTCTTGGTCTCACTGACTAATGAGGTGGTGGATCTGACATTTATCTATCTGCCTTGGGCAGCGGGATGTATCACATGATCTATTTCTTCTAGTAATTTGCAATTTCAATTGTTTAGACTAAACATAAGACAAATTTGCATTAATTTAACTGTCACCAGTGGTGAGTATGGAGATACAGCTTAGAAATGTGGCTGGTGGTTGCATGTCACCCCAGATTCAAGAACTGTTGTTCCACAGGTAATGAATTTTACCATATCTGATACTGTAGTCACTGCACATTTTGCTTTGTAAACGCTCCAATTTCTAAAATTCAAACACTGGATCTCTAATAGTCAACTGATCTAAAATTCTGTGCACATTTAGGTTGTGAGGAGGGTGACGGGCTGAAGACACGGGTGTCAAAATGCAGAGCTGAAAGGCAGGCCTGTGCAGGAAACCTGGCACTCCTGGAATGTCCTTGTCACAGAGCTAGTCTCCCGCCCAAAGGAGCCTTGATAAACTCACTGTTCACTTTGGCTTTGGAATTTATCTTTCACTGCATCTATTACTAGGAAACCTACAGACCCCAATTCTTCTGAAGCTGGGCTTCAGGATACATGTTTAGTTCTGAAAAACTGTAAAGATGAATATAGTGAGAATCCAGGATCAAGAGTTATATTTTTATTTTAAATATCTGAATCTGTGATTTCTAGATTTTAAAGCCTCATTATACTGACAAGCTTAAGTTAAAGTATTTTTATAGGTATTTAAAGGAAAATGATCAGTTCAAACTTATTTTTTTACTGAAACACACGTTCCTTGATGAACTGAATAAAATTCAGTTTCTATCATTAGAAAAATGCTATTTAATTCTTTTTGTAAAATAGGGTATACTATTAAACTAAGCTAAAAGTCTTTCCTAAAGGCACCTCTGGATGATGATTTCTTCCTTTACTAACTCAGGGTGCATGGTTGTTTCATATGTCTAACATTCTTTGTCATCAGGCTGTTCTAGTATTGCACTGTGAAATACTTATTTTACTCACAGGATTGTATCTTTTAAAAACCACAAGAAAATAGCCAAAACCCCTAAATAATATATGTGTCTTAATGTATGTATAAGCCAATGCTCCACTGTTACTAAAAATCCAAGTGAAGGCGGTCACTTTGCCTCGTCGACCGTCAGTGTGTCCAGTGCTTTTCTGCACAGCGGCCTGGTGAGGTGGGGGCCGCTGACCCCTCGCTCCACCTGCAGCGTCAGGAGGGCTTTTGAAGCTCTTACCTCACACTGGGGTCACCAGGCCGTTCCCCCTGCCAGAGCGCAGGCAGAGCTCAGTGCCCAGTACGACATCTATGTTGTATTCTACTAATTTTATTTATTCACTTAAAAAGTATTTACATAATTAATCCATGTGGAACTTCTTTGAGGATAAGGTATGAAGTAATGTCTATTTTTCTCCTTCACATGAATGCATAAATTAATTGATTTTCTCAATCTTTTTCTTCACTGATCTCATATGTGTCCTTTACTGTAGACTTAGAATCCCTGTGCACTGAGGTGGGTGACTTTCTACTGGTTCATCACCTGTTCATCTAACATTTCACAAGAATCTTATTTACCAAGATTTTATATATATTTTGATATTTAACAAGGATGTTCTACCTCATTACAACCTTATTGGGATATAACTGATGTACAACATGGTGTAAGTTTAAGGTGTACAATGTGATGATTTGATGCATTTATATGTTGGGAAACAATGACCACTGGAAGGTTAGTTAATACCCACATCATCTCACACAGTTACCATTTCTTTTTTGTGGTGAGAATGTTTCAGATCTCTTGGCAACTTTCAAGGCTATAATACCATACTGTTAACTGTAGTCACCATGCTGTGCATTAGGACATCTCCTAACTGGAAGCTTGCTCTCTGACCGGCATCTCCCCATTCCCCCCGCCCCTCTCCCCAAGCCCCTGGCCACCACCATCTGCTCTGTTTCTGTGAGTTCGAATTTTTTAGATTCTACACATAAGTGGAATCATACCATATTTGTCTTTCTCTGTCTGATTTATTTCATTTAGCATAACGTCCTCAAGGTTCATTCATGTTGTTGCACATAGTAGGATTTCTTCCTTTCTCTTGGCTGAATTCCATTGCAGATGTGCGACATCTTCTTATCCATTTACCTGTTGACTGACACTTAGGTTGCTTCCGTGTCTTGGATGCTGTGCCTAATGCTGCCATGAACATGGAAGTGCAGAAATCTCTGTGAGATCTTGATTTCATCTCCTTTGGAAGGACAGATGCCCAGGAGTGGAATTGCTGGATCATATGGTAGCCCTACTTTTAATTTTTTGAGGAACCTCCATACTGTTCTCCATAGAGGCTGCACCAATTTACATTCCCACCAACAGTGCAGGAGGGCTCCCTTTTCTCCACATCAGGGACACTTGGTATTTGTTGTCTTTTTGACGATAGTCATTCTAAGAGGTGTGAGGTGATATCTCATTGTGGTGTTGATTTGCATTTTCCTGATTAGTGATACTGAAGACCTTTTTCATGTACCTGTGGGCCATTTGTTATGTCTTCAGAAAAATGCCTATTCACCTCCTCTGCCCAGTTTTTTAATCAGACATTTGGGTTTTTTGGCTGTTGAGTTGTATGTGTTCTTTATATATTTTGGATAAAAACCCCTTATGAGATATATGATTTGCAAATATTTTCTCCCATTCTGTAAGTTGTCTTTTTTCATTTTGTAGACTGTTTCCAGTGATGTGCAGAAGCTGTTAAGTTTGATGTAGTCCCTTTATTTATTTTTGCTTTTGTTGCTTGTGTTTTTGGTGTTATATCCAAAAAATCATTGCCAAGACCACTGTCAAGATTTCCCCCGTGCTTGCTTTTTTTTTTAATATTTATTTTATTTTATTTATTTATTTCTTTTTTTGGCTGCATCGGGTCTTAGTTGTAGCATGCAGGCTCTTAGTTGTGGTGTGCAAGTTTCTCTCTAGTTGTGGCATGAGGGCTCCAGAGCACATGGGCTCTGTAGTTTGTGGCACACGGGCTCTCTCGTTGAGGCGTGCGAGCTCAGTAGTTGTGGCACGCGGGCTTATTTGCCCCGCGGTGTGGGATCTTAGTTCCCTGACCAGGAATCGAACCCGTGTCCCCTGCATTGGAAGGCGAAGTCTTAACCACTGGACTGGCAGGGAATTCCCTGCCCCTGTGCTTTCTTCTAGGAATTTTGTGGTTTCAGGCTTTAGGTTTAAGTCTTTAATGCATTTTGAGTTAATTTTTGTTACATCCTCTTGAATTAATCACTTTATCATTATATAATGACCTTCTCTGTCTGTTACAGCTTTAAAGTCCATTTTGTCTAACAGAAGCATAGCTACCCCTGCTCTCTTTTGGGTGCCACGTGAGTAGAATATCTTTTTCTGTCCCTGTACTTTGAGCCTATTTGTGCCCTTAATGGTGGAGTGAGTCTCTTGTTGGCAGCATATGAGTTTTGTTTTTTATCTATCCAGTCATTCTATGCCTTTTGATTGGAGAAGTTAATTCATTTGCATTAAGAGTAATTACTGATAGGTAAGGACTTACTAATGCCACCTTATTGTCTTCTGGCTGTTTTGTAGTTCCCTTGTTCCTTTCTTCCTCACTTGCTGCGTTCCGTTGTGAATTGATGACTTTCCAGAGTGGTATGCACTCATCCTTTCTCTTTATCTTAGTGTATCTACTGTAGGGTTTTGCTGTGTGGTTACCATGAGGCTTACATAAAACATCGTATAGGTATAAGTGTATTTCACACTGATAACATTGATTGCATACAAAAACTTTACTCCCCCCTTTTGTGTTTTTGATGTCACAATTTACATCTTTTTTATAGTGTATATTCATTAACAAATTATTGTAGCTATAGTTATTTTTAATACTTTTGTCCTTTAACCTTTATAAGAGAGTTAAGTCGTTAATACTCCACAATACTACAATATTAGAATATTCTGAATTTGACTATGTACTTTCTTTTACAAGTGTGATGTATATATTCATATGTTTTCATGTTACTAATTAGCATCCTTTCTTTTAAGCTTGAAAAACTCCTTTCAGCATTTCTCGTGAGGCAGGTCTAGTGATGAACTCCCTCATCTTTTGTTTGTCTGGGAAAGTCTTTAATCTCTCCTTCATTTCTGAAGGACATCTTTGCCAGATAGAGTATTCTTGGTTGGCAGTGTTTTCCTTTTAGCACTTGGGCATCTTCTGGCCCATGAGGTTTCTGCTGAGAAATCCACTGTTAGCCTATGGGCATTTTCTTATTAAGTTAGCTAAAAGCTTATTGTCTCTTGCTGCTTTTAAGATTCTCAGTTTGTCTTTGATTTTTGAGAGTTATCGTAATGTGTCTTGGAGAAGATCTCTTTAAATTGAGTTTGTTTGGTGACCTATGAGCTTCATACACTTGGATATCTAAATCTCTCCCCCATCTGGGAAGTTCTCAGCCATTATTTTTTTATATCCTTTCTTCCTCCTTCTCCCTCTCTTCTCCTGGGACTCTAATAATTTACAAATTGTTTCTTCTGCTGTATCCCAAAGATCACGTATGCTTTCTTCACTCTTTTTCTTTCGTTTTTCTTTATTCTCCTCTTACTGAATAATTTCAAAGGTTTTGTCTTCTAATTCACAGGCTCCTTCTTCTGGTTGATCCATTCTAATGTTGATGCTTTCTATTGAATTTTTCATTTCATTCATTGTATACTTCAGCTCCAGAATTTGCTTCATTCTTTTTTATTTTTTCTGTCCCTCTGTTAAACTTATTTTGTTCCTGTATTGTTTTCCTGATTTCGTTGAATGGTTTTTCTGTATTTTCTTGTAGCTCATCGAGCTACCTCGAAACATTTATTTTGAATTCTTTATCGCATAAATCACAGATGTCCATGTCTTTGAGGTCAGTTATTGGAAGATTAGTGTGATCCTTTGGTGTTGTCATATTTCCTTGATTTTCATGTTCCTTGAAGTCTTGTGTTGCTGTCTTTGCATCTGAGGAAGCAGTCACCTCCCCCAGTCGTTACTGACTGACTTCAGGAGAGAAATCCCCTCCACCAGCCCTGCTGGGGTATTGAGGCTTCTCAGATGGTCTATGGATATGCCTGGTCCACGCTCCTTGCTCCCTCTGTGGCAGAATTCCAAGCATGTGTGCCTTCTCTCAATCCTGCAACACATCAGGCTAGTTGCTGACAGCCTCCTTTGCTTTCCCAAGGTGAGGCTGGAGCTCAAGTCGGTGGTGCCTCCCTGCCTGCAGACCTGGGCTGGCTTTCTGCACATGCTCACTAGCTATCTGCCAAAGCTGGCTCTCACTATCAGGGGTGAACCCAGGGAGCCAGCCACATGGTGTGGGCGAGGCATGTGGAGTGCTGGGGCCAGGAGAGGGATCTGCAGGAAAGGCATCCCCAGTGGCTCCTGAGTGGGCTTCTTGATGGAGTCCTCAACACTGCCGGTAGGATCCATATCCCTTTTTGTCCTCTGAGAGTCCTATTTACTGCTTCCCCAGTCTTTTCCATCCCCAGTCATGTGGCTCATGATTCAGTACTCTGGATGGGGTGAGGGAAAGATGAGCCTCTTTGGCAGTGTCCCACATGGCTGGGGAAGCCAGGCACTTACTCACATGCCCTCATTTTCCCCTGTGGGAGAAATCACTTGGCCCTGAGCTGTGCTTCCTTGGGGGGAGGGTGACATGGGTTAAGTCAGGCTATTCTTCTTTCCCTTTCCAATGTGTCCAAACTTGTATTTTTTTTTGTTGTTCCAACAGTGTGCTGGAACTTTGCCTTTGGAAACATGGGCTTCCACAAAGGCTTTCTTGTTGGTAGGTGATTGTCTAAGGCAGTGCTCTCCAGGGGCACCCAGGCTGCAGGTGAGAGGGGCTGGGGCAGCTTGGAGCAGGTTCCAGGGCCACTTCAGGGTCCACAGCATGGACCAAGGTGTGTGTGCCTGTGACCCGACGCTTGGGTGGGTAAGACTCCTCCTGGGTCCCTTGGCTTATGGTGCTGGATCCCACAGCTCCCACTAAGGCAGTTTTGTCCGTGGATGAATGCCAAGCTATGTTGCTTGTTAGGGGGAATACAAGTGAGGGACAACTTATTTGGCCATGTTGCTAATGTCATCCTCAGAAAAACTTTTCCTTATCAGTATTTGTATATTTCTTGTAAGTTTATTTTTAGGTATTAACTATTATGAAAGGGATCCTTTTCCATTGCATTTTATATCTGATTATTGTTGCTATACAGGATGCAATTATGATTGCATATTTATCTTGAATTTGAACATCTAATGGTTTAGTTCTAATAATTTTTCAAATGACTTTATAGATTTAAAATCCATGTGTATAGATAATAAACATGGATTATATAATGTACACACATTGTATTTTTGTTTTCTTGTATTATTGCATTGGCAAGGAATGGCCAAAGTGTGATTGTGGGTAAACTATTTTGCATCTTTAGGGTTTCACTATCTAGAATAATGTGTTTTTAGGTTCTGATATATAGTCTTTATTGTGACAAGGAAATTTCATTTAGTTCTAGTTCGCTGTCATTATTAGGAATGGCTGTTAAATTTAATATATTTTCAGTAAAGATTGAGATGCTTTAATATAATTTTTCTCAGTCATTTTCTTAAAATTTATTTATTTTATTTTTGGCTGCATTAGGTCTTCATTGCTGCGTGTGGGCTTTCTCTAGTTGCAGCAAGTGGGGGCTACTCTTTGTTGCGGTACGCAGACTTCTCATTGTGGTGGCTTCTTTTGTTGTGGAGCATGAGCTCTAGGTGTGCAGGCTTCAGTAGTTGTGGCTCACGGGCACTAGAGTGCAGGCTCAGTAGTTGTGGCGCACGGGCTTAGGTGCTCCAAGGCATGTGGGATCTTCCCGGACCAGGGCTCGTACCCACCAGAGTCCCCTGCATTGGCAGGTGGACTCGTAACCACTGCGCCACCAGGGAAGCCCCTTTCTCAGTCATTTTTATATTTTATATGTCTTTCTATGTTTGCTATTTTTATAGGAGGTAATTTCAATTATATTTTCAGATTTAACAGCACAAAGTTGTATACAATAGTCTTTTATAATTTAGAGATAATTGCCACATATGTGATTATGCCTCCCATTCTGTGTATCTGCATTCTGCTTTATCTAATTTGTTTTAACCCTGGTGAGACTTTACCTTGTAGTTGTTCCTGTTTTTGTTTTTGTTTTTTTTGGGAAGAGCTTTTTTTTTCTTTTTTAACAGCTTTATTGGAGTGTAATTGCTTTACAATGTTGTGTTAGTTTCTGCTGTATAACAAAGTGAATCAGCTATACATATACATATATCCCCATATCCCCTCTCTCTTGCCTCTCCCTCCCACCCTCCCTATCCCACCCCTCTAGGTGGTCACAAAGCACCGAGCTGATCTCCCTGTGCTATGTGGCTGCTTCCCACTAACTATCTATTTTACATTTGGTAGTGTATATATGTCAATGCCACTCTCTCACTTTGTCCCAGCTTACCCTTCCCCCTCCCTGTGTCCTCAAATTCATTCTCTACATCTGCGTCTTTATTCCTGTCCTGCCCCTAGGTTCATCAGAACCATTTTTTCTTTTTTTTTAGATTCCATATATATGTGTTAGCACACGGTATTTGTTTTTCTCTTTCTGGCTTACTTCACTCTGTATGACAGACTCTAGGTCCATCCACCTCACTGTTAATGTTTTTTAAACTCTGATGAGCTATTTATCTTATAGTTTCTCTTTTCCAAAATACCAGCTATTGGCTTCATTTACCAGTTTTACTTTTTTCCTAATAAATTACTTATTTTTATACTTTCTACTTCCTACATTTAAAGATTTGAATGGTTGGTTCATTATTCTTTCATCTTTCTTGTTCAATAATGAATGTACTTGACACTACTGTCCTCTAAGTACAGCTTTAGCTATGTACCACAGAATAGCAGTGTCTTGAACACCAGAATAGTGTATGTTAGATTCTAGATTCCCAAATACACTTTAAAATTCATTTATTTTATTATGATTTTCTGTTTTATTTCTTTTGTTTGTGCATTCCTCATTTATTCTTGAGCATGTCTTTGTGTAGAACATTTTTGTTTCATTTGGTTCAAATCTCCCATAAGCAGCTACTAGCAGATTTTTTCAGTGTAATTCAAGAATCTGTTGTTTAATACAGAAATTTATCTCAATCGTTGTTTGTTGCAACTGTTATCCTATCATCTTATGTTTTCTACTCATTATCCTTTCTTGTTGCCTTTTCCTGACTTGTACGAAATCTTTTTTTTTTTTTTTTGGCCATGCCACGTGGCATTCGGGATTTTATCTCCCCAACCAGGGATCGAACCCGTGCCCCCTGCAGTGGAAACGTGAAGCCCTAACCACTGGACCGCAAGGGAAGTCCCTGTAGGAAATCTTTTTATATCACCACATATATATCCACTTTGGTCTTCATAATTGCTGTGAAGAAATCATTGTATGCATGCTTCCTTGGTGGCAGGCTCTTGGGTTGTTTATGGTTCTTCCTCTTTTATAATCATTGCTATAGTTAACATACTCATGAATGTATCTTAGAAAACATTATGAGCAGATCTGGGGGGTAAATTTCTAGAGAAGGGGTCAAAGGGAACTGTTAGCCAGCAGGATGGTACATTCTTAGTTCTACCAATGGCTTATAAGACTGTCTAATTTCCCCCTCCTTCTTATCAGCTCTAGATAATTATCATCAAAATTTTCAATTCTTGCCAATCTAATAGGTGAAATAGATTTTTATTTTTGCTTTAGTTTAGTTTTCTCTAATTATGAGTAAGGTTGAGCATCTTTTTATATAGTAATCACGTATCTGTAGTCCTATAAACCGCTTGTCACATATTAAGGAAATTTGCTTCTAGTCCTTTGAATTGCAAATATGTTTTCCTGATTTGTCATTGGTCTTTCAATTTTTTCTTCCTATACATACGTTTTGAAGTTTTATGTAGTTACCAATCCGTTCCTTTATGGTTTGTGTGTGTGTGTGTTTATCATTTCACAGGTCCTACCAGAGAGGTCCTTCTCACTCCCAGATGAGGAATTTATTTTATAATGCCTTCTTCTAAAATTACTATGTTTAAGTTTTCATGTTTAACTCTTTGTTCTGTATGGAACATATTCTGGTGCAAGGAGTGAATTCCATTTTTGTTTATACCCTCTCCTCCTCCCCTCCACCCCGCCCCCCCCCTTCCTTCTCATGTCTGACTCAAGCCCAACTCCTTGGGATTTAGAAACTGTGCATCCTAGTTCTACATTTCATATAGAGTTTATCTTTACATTTTAATTGTTAACATTTCACTGCATTTGTATTCTCTCTTCAGATGTACATGTGTATATGGGAGTGTGTGATCTATTTAAGGGTTAGATGCAGACATCACAATACTTCACCCCTAAATCCTTCAGCATGTGACTCCTGAGAACCAGGACACTGTACCTGACAGTGACACTGCAATGAACACACAACTTACACATGACTACTGTATAATATGTGGTCTATGTTCATATCCCCACATATCCCAATTGTAGTACTGGTTTTACGTTTAGTTTTGATCCAGGATCCAATCAAAGACCTCTCATTACATTTAAATATTATATCTCTCAGACATCTTTGTTCTAGAACATTCCTCTTCTTTTCTTTATAACATTTTACAATTGAAGTCAGCTGTTTTGCAGAATATTCCTCACTTTGGATTTACCTGGTTACATGTGTCCTCATGACTGGGTTCAGGTGAAGCAGCTTTGGTATGAAGGTGCAAAGGCTGTGTTCGGTCCCAGTGCTCCCCGTGCATGTTAGGGACCCATGGGTCACTCTGTGCAGCGAGTGGTGGTCACTGGGCTGCGAAGATGTCTACCAGACCTTTCCAGTGTACCGACTTCTCATTCTCTTTATAAATTCTCACTGATGTGTGGGATGATTCTTTGAGATTGTGTGAAAATCCAGTTCCTCGACAGTTGTTCACCCAATAGCTTATAGCAATTTACTGACATAGTTCTCAAACTATCATTTGTGTGCATCCATACAGTCTGGATATATCTATAGAATCCTGGGTAAAATGAAATTCAGTGACCTAGTTCAATCATCTTTCAAATTCCATTAAAGCACATTGGCATTTTAAAGTTGTGGATTAACGCTTCCTAGATCATGCCTATAGCTCAGCATGTGAGTTCCATCAAGTTGGAAAAGGTAGGAAAAATCATCAAATTGCAAGAGTCATTTCCTAAATGATCAGAAGTGCAACAGAACAGGACCCCATCCCTTGTCCCAGACGTCCTCCGCGCCCCGTCCTGCTGGAAGGGGTGTGAATGACTAGGAGAAAACAAGGTAGAATCCCAGATTCTCGATCACAGCCTCTCACCCCACTGCTTCTGCCCCTGACTTCAAAGGCCAGAGCGGCTGCAGAAACTGCCCACCCTGCCAGAGGGGCGCCTCCTAGAGCCCGGACAGGGGACAGCACCGTGGGCATCTCCAGCTGACCGGCACCACAGAAGCAAATCTCTCCACCCACTGTTCAACCTCCGTCATCGAGATCCACAGTATTTTTTATTTTTATTTTTTGGTACGCGGGCCTCTCACTGCCGCGGCCTCTCTCGTTGCCGAGCACAGACTCCGGACGCGCAGGCTCAGCGGCCATGGCTCACGGGCCCAGCCGCTCAGCGGCACGTGGGATCCTCCCGGACCGGGGCACGAACCCGCGCCCCCCGCATCGGCAGGCGGACTCTCAACCACTGCGCCACCAGGGAAGCCCGAGATCCACAGTATTTTAAGGGCATTTGCTCACATGCTGCCTTTAATGGTCTCCTACTCCTGAGGGCAAATCAAGTATAGTTTCTTGATAAGTCTGAGGCACAGACATCACATAAGCCATGATTCTGATTTTCTTTTGCACATACTGATAGCCACCTTGCTTGGAACAGTTACCTAAGCGATCAGGAAGGATATTAGAAAAAATATCTATTATCTCACTGCTTTAGAGTCGAGCCTAAGTCCTCTTACTTTTAGGATTCCCGTGCAGTCCTGGGACACTGTGAAGAAGCCCCTCACACCTCCCACCTCGGCACACAGAAGGTGGGCGAAGTTGCAAGACGCCAGAGAAGGAGACGCACAGACAGCAGCCTGGCGGCCTGAGGTCAGGCCGGGGGTCGGACGACAGCACGGGGTTGATGTGTTGATGGCAGCCGCACGGGGCCAAGGTCCTTACGCTTCACACGCCCACGGAAGTCATACAGCGGAAGAAAGGGGATCCCGCACACGGTGAAGGGTAATTTTCTATCACTCATTGTTCCACATGGGAGTGCAGCCCAAAAAATAGGTGCGTTTAGAAGAGATCGAAATAAATGTGTGAGTGATGCTTCCACAAATAACTAACAGGGAAGGGTGACTGTGAGTTGAATCTTAGTGATTTGAGGGTCACATCATCAGAACACCATACTCTCATACAGTGCTATCCTAAAGAAATGTGGCCTAGCACTAAATCTAGAACAGCATAAGGATCAACTTGAATAATATGTTAACATCTGTAATAAGTACAAATTTTCCAGCGCCTACTGCGTGCTACGGCTCTCAGGGCTGGAGCAGCTCTGCAGGGAGGGGTTACTGCCTTCACATCACAGGCGCGGGCTCTGAGGCACAGCTGCAGCTGTTGGCCTGAAGCCGCAGAGCTGGGGAGGGTAGACCAGGGGCTGTGGCCCGGGTAGCCGCTCCTTCCTCGGGGCCTGGCCTTTTTGTATGAGGCACGTAACAAAGTTGTCAAGCCGAAAAGTGCAGATAAAAATGGTTAAAAGAAAGGGTAGAAACTGAAGTTATTTATTTCTAAAACGTTTTTGGTGACCCCAGGAGGTCCTCAATAAAATGGTAGCACTGCGGGCCTTTCTTTTTTTTTTTTTTTTTAAGTTCCTTTCCATTTCTCAGGGGATGTTTATTTAAACAACTGTCATAAAATGGCCAAACAGAAATTGCTTTGAATTTAACCTTATTCCAATTTTATGAATTTATGATTTGACTAGAAGAGGAAATCTGAAAGTATGGACCGCCTGGGTTAGAAAGCCAGTTTAAGGTGCCCGCATCTCAACCATTTGTAAAAAGCCCCAAACTGAAGTAAAGCTCAGGGTTTCATGGCCTCGCTGGCCTCCATGACCCATGAGTCACTGGCAGGGACCCGGCCTGGAGTGTCGAGGGTCTCACACCCACCTTTGCTTCAGAGAACTTTCTCCTCAGCTTGGCGTCCGTGGGCGGCACCGTCCTCCTCAGCTCCCAGTACCACTTCCTGACCACGTGTCCCCTCCAGAAGGCCTGGATCCTGGAGCACAGAACCCCGTCAGCCCCGCCGTGCCAGCCCCGGGACGCGGCCAGCCCACAGGGAAGACCCCCCAGCAGCTTCCAAAGGCCTCCAAGCACCCTCTCAGATGGGCAGGCATGTTCCTGTGGCTCGGGGACCCCTTACCTGGTCGCACACTTTATTCTGAAGAGTCGGGCGCCGTCATGAATCACTCTGGTTTGATACTGGTTCTTTCTACAGAGAGGACAGGTTTTTTTATTTGCGAACTTTTCAAAAGCCTGAAGGCATGCCTGAAGAAAAACATTTCACTTAAAATTTTACGAGTAATTACTTATACACAACAATTTTACTTCTAATGTAATTATAGTGTTCTTTTCTCTCATAATTATGAGACTAGTCCAATTGGAGACTTAGTCCAATTCAGATTATGAAGGGAAGAAGTTTCATCAGATGTTAACACCTTCCTCCTGAAACTTGTTCCAAAAATGGTATTTTACAAGAATATACATGCAGATACATCAAAAACTGGGAACACCTCGCGTGAAGGCGGATGGTCCCTGCATAGGGGCGACTGCGCAGTGAACTCAGAGGATGGGAGCTGCCACCCACTCTGACGTGCCTTACCAGCCACACTCTCTCATACAGACATCTGTGGCTCTTTTGCCACAGAGAATTCACCATTTTCAAAACAGGATGAATTGTACTCTAGCCTAAAGTCATATTTCTAAGCATAAATGGTGATTATGGATAAAACAAATGGTTCCTCTGAGGAGCCTTTAAGTGAGAGAGACAAGGCTCCACCCCTCTGAGCTACAAGGATGCTGCGAGCACTTCAGGATATAGGACCGAGGCGGGTTACTCACCCCGTGGGACACATGGGAACACGAAAGCAGCACCTGTTCACGAGAAGACAGAGATGTTTGAAGTTTAAATTAGTTTAAAAGAGAAGCAGCATAAATGCATTAATTAAAAGAAAAATTCTGACTATTTAAAAAGTAGGCTGTGTTGTTTCTTTGACAAATTTACAAAGCAGATTAACAACTTTGATATTTACAATATTTAGCGTTTAACATAGCACAGGTATATAATCTCAACAAGAAAAATTAACAACAATCTGAAACATCAAACGAACACATGAAGTTTGCTGTAGAATGAGTGTATATTTAAAACGGAAACAATTACAAAAGAGAAGTATTTCTGGGCAGATCCAAAGAGAGAGTGCATGCTGGTGAGGACCCAGGCTTGGGGGCGGGGAGCAGAGAAGGGAAAACAAATATCTTTCCTTAGGACTTTGTTCAACTCAATTGCACTCTTAAATTTAATTAGCAATACACCCTAGAGACATATGAATCACTTTTTCTTTTTTAAATGCAGGGGAAGTGTGGTCTCCAGAAAATTCCACCTTCCTGTGACCCAAATTCTCCACCAAGTGATAACATTCTGGGCTGTGACAAAGGAGCTTGGACTGAACGAAGAAAAAGGTAGCTGGCTCTTCTGGAAGGAAAGGCCAGGGAGGGGTGAGACCAGGACAGCTGGCATGAAGCGACTCAGGCGCCCGCGGCCTCTCTCCAAATGTGTGGGACGGAGAGAGGCGGCAGAGGCATTTCACCAGCAGTGCAGGCTTCCACTTTCCCAGGGCCACGTGATCCTGGTGAAACTTTCCAGTTTCAAAGTGACCCCCCCCCCGTGCCTTCCTTCGGTCTACACTTTTCTTCTTTAATGGGAAGAATGGAAGAAATATCAGAACAAATAGAACTTAGAAAGTACTAAAACCTTTCCTTGAAACTTACTGCGTGCCACCAATAACCCTAAATTGGAAAAACTCAGTAATGAGGGTCCTTTTTAATTATCACCCTTGAATCTAACAGCAACCTTTCGTGTATTCAATTGCTCATTCTCGGTAGAATCATCTTTCAGAGTGTTTTATCTATCAACAGACATTTGATGATCTATATTGAATAATATTTTACTCTGTCTATTTAAAATATACTTTTAGGGCTTCCCTGGTGGCGCAGTGGTTGAGAGTCTGCCTGCCGATGCAGGGGACACGGGTTCGTGCCCCGGTCCGGGAGGATCCCACATGCCATGGAGCGGCTGGGCCTGTGAGCCATGGCCGCTGAGCCTGCACGTCTGGAGCCTGTGCTCTGCGACGGGAGGGGCCACAACAGTGAGAGGCCCGCGTACCAAAAAAAAAAAAAAAAAAAAAAAAAAAAATATATATATATATATATATATATATACTTTTAATGTCCATAAATATTTGTTATTGGCAAACACTCTCTGAGATAACAAAAATAAACGATTCAGCGGTGGTGAATACACTAAAAATGTCCCAGAAGTTCAGATTAGATTCTAGCTGTCCCAAGCACACTTCCTGAGCTGGCCTACTGTGGATCACGTGAATTGTTTATGTCCTCATCTGTTAAAGGGGTATAATGCCTACCTCAGAGACACATGAGATTAACTGAAGCCTTCTCAAATCATTAAATGCCAGGAAAATGCCAACTATTTATAACTAAGGAAAAAGCTAAACATGAGAACAGTAACTAGAAATGCAAAATAAACACGTGTCTATACCTATAACCAAAAATACTATAGTGAGAAATTTATAAAAAACAAAATGGAAGAAATGGTGGGCATGTTGCATCCTGATTCCCCCTTAAGATATTCAACTTCAAACTTTCATTCTTCATACCACAGTCAGGCTAGATATTTATAGCATAATTAAGAAAGAGGTTGCTGGGGCCAGAAAGATTCCTTGTGGCTTTATTAGCTCTTTTGCTACTAAAATGCTAAATCATCCTAGAGGTATTTCTGTGCTTTAAGGGCTAATATCTTTCTGAAATATCCAACTTTCATATATGTAAGATTAGGTTCTGATAGAGAACTGGAACATAATAAGTATGTTTAAAATAACGTGTGAGTTCAAATTAGTAAAGAACAAAATTTTATGACTGTGAACTAACTCATTAACAGTGAAACTTATTAAAGCAAATTAAGTTTGAGGGTTTGCGTGCCAGTATAGTAAGTAAAGCTGGGGTTCCTAGGCTGTGAATTTTAAGCCTGCCTTTAACTATATTTGCTGTATTTTTTACAGCAAAGTTCCAAGTGCCTCTGTGTAGAAAGCACAATGCTATGCATGTGAGAAATCACTACACGGTGGCCATTAGCTCAAAAAAAAAAAAATCTAAGAATAGCAGAGTCCCTAACTTTCAGGAGATTAAAATTTAATTAGGCAGACAAAGTATGTATAGAAAAAACCCCTATGACATAGATTGATTGTATATTATGCATATTATCATCAATCTTACTATGGTAAACTTTCATGAATAAAGATTGTTAAAAGATTTTACTTAAAGATCCTTCCACAGATTCTTTGGAGATATTCAAGCTTGGTTTTTCTTTTATGGTTTCAAGTCACAAAACAACTTAAAAGTTCCCCATCCTTCTGCCCTCGGTGCTCTCCCAGCAGCGTCCCCACTCACCCCCAGCTGCTGACAGCCAGTGGAATGGGAACATTCCTTTTGTACAAACTTTGTACTTGAGAACTAACAGTATTCAGTAAATAAGACTGTTTAATGAGGGTGTTTAGCTCTTTCTCACACACATACTTTAATTAATGGAAACAAAATGTAAGTCTTTGAGGGTCACATAGGAGGAAAAGGCTGGAAAATGAAGCATGGACTCCCTTAGCCCTAGTTCAGAGACCAGTCACTAGAGAATGCCCCACGGGCCTGCTTATGTAAGCTCACGCTAAACACCTGCGGGCGAAGTTCGAATTCTTCTTTGCATATTGGGCACGGCTGCATGGACTCCCCTTGCAGGATGGATCTTTGCTTCACTTTTTCCCATTCATCTGATGACAGTGGCAATGGGGGAGGTTCAAAGAGGCCCAACTTCTGTGCTGAAGTTTAAACAATATGAAATATGAGTTAAATCTCTTTCAGAATATGGTAACTCATGCATAATTTTAATGACATTATTTTGCAAATATTAAAGCAAAACATTTCCATTGCATACTTTATTCCACCATATTTAGAATGCTGCTTTTTTACGGGTACACAGAAGTCAAGGAGAATACTATCTTACATTTATGCTTTAGACTTTTATTTACAAAGCATTCCCCATATCTATTTCATTTTCATAATGATTCTATAAGGTAGGCCGGACTGATATCACTTTTACAAATGTTTTCACAGGTATTGGCCAAAGGTCTTCCCCATCTCTCAGCTAACTTCTCTCTTGGCCTTTGGCATTGCCTCCTTCCAATTTAGCTTGTTTCTGCCGTCAGTGACCTTTGTAAAGTGAGCATCAATCCAGTTCTTCCCTTGCTAAAAGATTCCTATGACATGCAATCACTGTCAGGGTAGTCCCTTCCTTCAGCGGTGTTTGAGAACCTACCGCGTGCCTACCCTGGAGCAGGCCTGGTATGCGGAAATACCATTCCGGTGGAAACACTCACTCTGAAGAAGGAAGTTCCACAGCTCGGCAGGATGGCAGTACTCCCTCCACCCCCACCCCAGGCCATCGAGTGGACACGGAGTCAACCTACAGGGCCGTCTTCAGGGACAGAGAGTGAAGGGTTACATCTACCAAACAAGCACAGGAGGCTGCAACAGGAACGCTCAGAGTACCAAAAAGAGCCCTTGAAAATGGAAACCTTTCAGCATTTAACGGAAATGTGAAAGTCAACCAAAAGCCTGGGAGAGGAAGTTAAGATAATCTCAAAGTAGAAAAATATAGGAGGAGACAGAAAATAGGAAAACTGAAGGATCAGTCTGACATCTGAAAGACAGGAATTCCAGAAAGAAAACAAAGAAAACGGAGAGTAAATAAAGAGTCCAAATGTCTCCCGGCAGAGGACATGCATTTCTAGCTTGAGAGGACACAGCAAGGCCCAGAAGGAAGGACTCACACCAAGTCCTTTCACTGTGAAACTGCAGAGGCAGAAAAAGATCCCAAAGGACCAGGAATCAGAATCATATCAGACATATCTATAGCAACACAGACACCAGAAGGCAATTCTTTCAAAATTTTGAGATAAAGATTCCCATATCAAAATCTCTTATTAGCCACAATCCAATGTCAGAGCAGAATAAAAGTATCTTTTGTCTGCAAGCCTGTATGTGGCCTCTCATGCACTCTTTCTTAGGAAGCTCCTGGGGGATAACTTCACTGCAGGGCACGAGTCAACTAAGGGAAAGAAGACCTAACACAAAAGAGCCAAAGGTCCTCAATCCATAGGATGACGCTGAGAAGAGATCTGGTGTTAACAGCTCTGCACCAGCCCCACAGAGCAACTGGTCCAGATGGGAGCAGGCTGATGGAAGGTTCTAGAAGAAATGTCTCCATGAAGATAAAATGAAAGATCACCTATTGTATTTTATTTTTACTATTTTAAAAAAATTTTTATTTATTTTTTGGCCACGTTGGGTCTTCATTGCTGCGCACGGGCTTTCTCTAGTTGCGGCGAGCGGGGACTACTCTTCGTTGCAGTGCATGAGCTTCTCATTGCGGTGGCTTCTCTTGTTGCAGAGCATGGCCTCTAGGTGCTCGGGCTTCAGTAGTTGTGGCATGCGGGCTCAGTAGTTGTGGCTCGCGGGCTCTAGAGCACAGGCTCTGTAGTTGTGGCGCACGGGCTTAGTTGCTCTGCAGCATGTGGGATCTTCCCGGGCCAGGGCTCAAACCCATGTCCCCTGCACTGGCAGGTGGATTCTTTTTTCTTTTTTCTTTTGTTTTTCGGTACGCGGGCCTCTCACTGTTGTGGCCTCTCCCGTCGTGGAGCACAGGCTCGGACGCACAGGCTCAGCGGCCATGGCTCGCAGGCCTAGCCACTCCGCGGCATGTGGGATCTTCCCGGACCAGGGCACGAACCCGTGTCCCCCACATCGGCAGGTGGACTCTCAACCACTGCGCCACCAGAGAAGCCCCATGGCAGGTGGATTCTTAACCACTGTGCCACCAGGGAGGTCCCTACCTACTGTATTTTAATGTATTGAGAATATATTTTTGGAAGAGATTTTTGGGACAAATTTTGGGTCTTTTCCTATCCAGTTATTAAGACATATTACAAAATTATATAAATTAAAACAGTGAGATAATGACATAGAAACAGAAGCCCCAAATCACACACTATCTCTCCCTCTCTCCCATAAACACAGAAAAGTTGGTATATGCATAAGGTGGTGCCACAGCCAGCTAAGGATGGTTTATGGTTTGAGGGAAGAATCTAACCTAAATTGTTATACCAACTGATGTTCCCCAAACCATTTGCAAAATATACTGTGATGAGTTCTAAATGTGAAAGGCAAAACTTCAAAGGTAGTAAAGAAGATGTTGGGACATCTTTGTGATCTCAGAATGGGTAAGAATTTAAATCCCCCAAATCATAAACGATAAAGAGAAAAACTGATAGACTTAACAGTAATCAGAATGAAGATTTTATTCAAATATAAAATCTGACATAAAATTAAAAGATATTGACAGGCCCAGAGAAGATATTGTCTGTGGCTAAAACAACATGGGATTAATGTGAAGAGAACACAAAGCACTCCAGCAAATCAGCAAGAAAAGGCAGCAAACCCAACTGCAATACTATGTTTGGATAATAATTAAGAGCATGTGTGGGGACCTTCAAGATGGCGGAGGAGTGAGACGTAGAGATAGCCTTCCTCTCCACAAATACATCAGAAATACATCTACATACGGAACAACGCCTACAGAACACCTACTGAACGCTGGCAGAAGAACTCAGACTTCCCAAAAGGCAAGAAAGTCCCCACGTACCTGGGTAGGGCAAAAGAAAAAGGAATAAACAGAGACAAAAGGATAGGGACGGGACCTGCACCAGTGGGAGGGAGCCGTGGAGGAGGAAAGGTCTCCACACACTAGGAGCCGCTTCGCGGGCGGAGACTGCGGGTGGCGGAGAAAGGAGCTTCGGAGCCGCGGAGGAGAGCGCAGCCACAGGGGTGCGGAGGGCAAAGCAGAGAGATTCCCGCACGGAGGATGGGTGCCGACGGGCACTCACCAGCCCGAGAGGCTTGTCTGCTCACCCGCTGGGGTGGGCGGGGCTGGGAGCTGAGGCTCGGCTTCGGTCGGAGCGCAGGGAGAGGACTGGGGTTGGCGGCGTGAACACAGCCTGAAGGGGGCTAGTGCGCCACGGCTGGCCGGGAGGGAGTCCGGGAAAAGTCTGGAGCTGCCGAAGAGGCAAGAGACTTTTCCTTCCCTCTTTGTTTCCTGGTGCGCGAGGAGAGGGGATTCAGAGCGCCGCTGAAAGGAGCTCCAGAGATGGGCGCGAGCCGCGGCTATCAGCGCGGACCCTAGACACGGGCATGAGACGCTAAGGCTGCTGCTGCCGCCACCAAGAAGCCTGTGTGAGAGCACAAGTCATTCTCCACACCTCCCCTCCCGGGAGCCTGTGCAGCCCGCCACCGCCAGGGTCCCGGGATCCAGGGACAACTTCCCCAGGGGAACACACGTCGCATCTCAGGCTGGTGCAACGTCACGCCAGCCTCTGTCACCGCAGGCTCGCCCCGCACTCCGTACCCCTCCCTCCCCCGGCGTGAGTGAGCCAGAGCCCCCGATGCAGCGGCTCCTTTAACCCCGTCCTGTCTGAGCGAAGGACAGTCGCCCTCCAGCGACCTACACGCAGAGGCGGGGCCAAATCCAAAGCTGAACCCCAGGAGCTGTGCGAACAAAGAAGACAAAGGGAAATCTCGCCCAGCAGACTCAGGAGCAGCTGATTAAATCTCCACAGTCAACTTGATGTACCTGCATCTGTGGAATAACTGAATAGACAACGAATCATCCCAAAACTGAGGTGGTGGACTTTGGGAGCAACTGTAGACTTGGGGTTTGCTTTCTGCATCCAATTTGTTTATGGTTTTATGTTTATCTTAGTTTAGTATTTAGAGTTTATTATCATTGGTGGATTTGTTTATTGATTTGGTTGCTCTCTTCCTCCTTTTTAAAAAATATATAGACATATATATATATTTTTCCTTTTCTCTTTTTGTGAGTGTGTATGTGAATGCTTCTTTGTGTGATTTTGTCTGTATACCTTTGCTTTTACCAGTTGTCCTAGGGTTCTGTCTGTCTGTTTTTTCTTTTTCTTTTGGTTTGGTTTTTGTTTGTTTGTTTTAGTATAGTTTATAGTGCTTGTTATCATTGGTGGATTTGTTTTTTGGTTTGGCTGCTCTCTTCTTTTTTTTTCTTTTTTAAATTACTTTGTAATTTTTTTATTTTTAAGAATTATTTTTTATTTTGATAACTTTCTTTTTTTTTTTTTCTCCCTTTTCTTCTGAGCCATGTGGCTAACAGGGTCTTGGTGCTCTGGCCAGGTGTCAGGCCTGAGCCTCTGAGGTGGGAGAGCTGAGTTCAGGACATTGGTCCACCAGAGACCTCCCAGCTTCACGTAATATCAAATGGTGAAAATCTCCCAGAGATCTCCATCTCAACGCTAAGACCTAGCTCCACTCAATGACCAGCAAGCTATAGTGATGGACACCCTATGTCAAACAACTAGCAAGACAGGAACACAGCCCCACCCATTAGCAGAGAGGCTGCCTAAAATCATAAGAAGTTCACAGACACCCCAAAACACACCACCGGACACAGTCCTGCCCACCAGAAAGACAAGATCCAGCCTCATCCACTAGAACACAGGCACCAGTCCCCTCCACCAGGAAGCCTACACAAGCCACTGAACCAACCTTACCCACTGGGGACAGACACCAAAAACAACAGGAACTATGAACCTGCAGCCTGCAAAAAGGAGACCCCAAACACAGTAAGTTAAACAAAATGAGAAGACAGAGAGACACACAGCAGATGAAGGAACAAGGTAAAAACCCACCAGACCAAACAAATGAAGAGGAAGTAGGCAGTCTACCTGAAAAAGAATTCAGAATAATGATAGTAAAGATGATCCAAAATCTTGGAAACAGAATGGAGAAAATACAAGAAACGTTTAACAAGGACCTAGAAGAAAAAAGAGCAAACAAACAATGATGAACACCACAGTAAATGAAATTAAAAATTCTCTAGAAGGAATCAATAGCAGAATAACTGATGCAGAAGAACGGACAAGTGATGTGGAACATAAAATAGTGGAAACAACTACTGCAGAGCAGAATAAAGAAAAAATGAAAAGAATTGAGGACAATCTTAGAGACCTCTGGGACAACATTAAACGCACCAACATTCGAATTATGGGGGTCCCAGAAGAAGAAGAGAGAAAGGGACTGAGAAAATATTTGAAGAGATTATAGTTGAAAACTTCCCTAATATGGCAAAGAAAATAGTTAATCAAGTCCAGGAAGCACAGAGAGTCCTGTACAGGATAAATCTAAGGAGAAACATGCCAAGACACATATTAATCAAACGATCAAAAATTAAATACAAAGAAAAAATATTAAGAGCAGCAAGGGAAAAATAACATACAAGGGAATCCCCATAAGGTTAACAGCTGATCTTTCAGCAGAAACTCTGCAAGCCAGAAGGGAATGGCAGGAAATATTTAAAGTGATGAAAGGGTCTTTTGTGTTTTCATACAAATTGTGAACTTTTTTGTTCTAGTCTGTGAAAAATGCCATTGGTAATTTGATAGGGATTGCATTGAATCTGTAGATTGCTTTGGGTAGTAGAGTCATTTTCACAATGTTGATGCTTCCAATCTAAGAACATGGTATATCTCTCCATCTATTTGTATCATCTTTAATTTCTTTCATCAATGTCTTATAATTTTCTGCATACAGGTCTTTTGTTTCCTTAGGTAGGTTTACTCCTAGGTATTTTATTATTTTTATTGCAATGGTAAATGGTAGAGTTTCCATAATTTCACTCTCAGATTTTTCATCCTTAGTGTATAGGAATGCAAGGGATTTCTGTGCATTAATTTTGTACCCTGCTACTTTGCCAAATTCATTGATTAGCTCTAGTAGTTTTCTGGTAGCATCTTTAGGATTCTCTATGTATAGTATCACGTCATCTGCAAACAGTGACTGCTTTACTTCTTCTTTTCCGATTTGGACTCGTTTTATTTCTTTTTCTTCTCTGATTGCTGTGGCTAAGACTTCCAAAACTATGTTGAATAATAGTAGTGAGAGTGGGCAGATGTTATGTATATTTCACCACAACAAAAATTTTAAACCCCCAAGCCCCTCTCCTCATCCAACCCCTCCTGTTTCTTCCCTGCTCTCCGCTCTCCTCCATCCCGGCTTACCAGGCTCCGCCACTCTGTTCTTATTTCAGCTCCTCAAATGCCCCAGGTCTCTTGCCTCAGAGCCCTGCCTCTGTCTTTTCCTCCGTCAAGAACATTCTTCCTCTGTTCTTCACAGGGATAAACCCTTTTTATCCTTTGAATCTATGGCAGAAGCTAGCTGATGTTCACCAGTCTATTCCCCTCCTCCTGGGCACACAGCTGGACCTTACTTCCCAGCCTCCCTTGCAAAAAATAAAAATAAGAAATAAAAATCAAAACCTTTTCTATTCCTAATTTTGCAGTTTAAAATAATCTCGGACTTGTAAGCGGTTGTAAAACCGTGTAAAGAATCCTCACGTGCCTTGCACTCGACCTCCCTAGATGTTCACATTTTACACGACCTGAGTGCAATGGTCCAATCTAGCAATTTATGTTGGTCCAACGTGCTCGATTAATCTATACTCCCCGCAGGATGCCGTTCTTGTCTCACTGACGTCGTTTTGTTCTGACCCTGATCACTCACAGGGCTCAGTTGGCCTGTCCCCTTGGCCTCCCAGGATCTGGGACAGCACCTCAGTCTTTATTTGCTTCTCTTGACGCTTTTGCAGAGCGCTGGCCAGGAACTGTGTAGAATGTCCTTCCACCTGGGTCATCTAGGTTTTCTCAGAGTTACACTCGGAGATGCATCTTTGGCGAGAATGCCCTAGGAGGGATCTGTGTCCTTCTGAGAGCCTGGCGTTGGACTTTGTCACTTGGTAAAGGTGCTGTCACTTCTCCTGCGGTGAGTTGGTCCCTGGGGCAATGCCATGAGGCTGTGCCCCCACCTGTGTCTCAACGCGACTCCCCTGCTAGTTCCAGCATCCTCAGATGGGTGATTTTCTATTTCTAGTTCTGGTCTACTATACTTATAGTTGTTATTCTACTGTAAGAAAGAGCCTTTCCCATTACTAATTTATTTCTTCAATTACTTATTTATGTCACTGTAGATTAATAGATATCTACTTTATTCTGTTTTTACTTATTCTTACCCTACTTATCATGACTATCTTTATTTTCTTGCTTCAATTGGCCCCATTATCGCCTTTAAACTTCAGTACAGACGTATCTTTCTGTAAGATTATAAGTTAAAATAATTTCTATACCAGAGAAAATGGTACTATTAATCTCAACTAGATTCTTTAGCTCTAATAAGTCAAAATACGAATGAAGATTAGCTTACCTAAAGTTAATGGTGGTGGTTTTGGATCAAGAACGTATTCCTTTTCTGGATCTTCAACTTTAGAGCGTTGTGTGGTTTTTTTAAGTCCAGTATCTATTACTGCTTTTGTATTTCTTTTTAGAGACTTGGATCTGTTCTCTGTCCAAGAATGTACATTTGTACATTTGTCCTTTGTCTTAGAATGATCTGCTATTGAAAGATTTCGAAGTTGAAGATCATGTAAAATGTGATCTTGTAAAGCCACTGCAGTGACTGCTAAGTTATCCTGTTTAGACGAATGACCCTAGAAAGTGGGGGAAAAAGCCTTACATGAAGAACATTATCTAATGTACCATTTACAAGAAAGCTTATGCTTTAACACTCAACCTTGATGGCATACCAGACCAAATCCAGTAGTAAAGAATGCTTCACCCATCGTTACCCAAGTCAGGGGAGCAAAGCCCAGTCTCACCATTTATGTTAATGACATAGTAACATCTTTTCACTTAATTTCTAAGGCCTTAATCATAATATGAATATATGCATTCTGACGTATATAAGCTGTGCGTGACTGAGCACATTCTGTTTCACTATAATTAGACTCCAGGCAAAGCTTACTTCTGTTATACTAAAGAGAATCTTGCATTTAAGTGTATGCTTTTTTTAGTGAAAACTTATACAAAATACAATTTCCATGCAGCTAAGAGATGCTTACACCAAGTACTACAGCTGACAGTTCCTCACTGAAGCAAGGTTTGCAAACTATTTTTTATACTGTCAGCTGAATTAAAATATATTCATGAGTAAAACAATGTGTATGTTTTAAAAAGGATTGTGTACCTTGTTTTTTAACATGCTGACTCAGGAGAAGTGGTTGCTTGGCTATATCAAATTATATCATCATTTCATATCCCAGTCCTTTGATTCTTCTACTGTAAAAAAGCCAACAGAAAGCCAACGTTAGAGTGTACCTAAAATCTTTGACGAAGTTTACGGGGAAGAGAAATAATGGAGAGTCTAACTGATGATGAATGCGCACCAGCACAGCACTAAGCTCTGTGCTGTGATCCCAGAGGAACTCAAGCCGGTCATCTGCTGGAGTAATTAGGGAGTACTGCTGAGGGCCTGATTGTAAGACAAGAGACGAATTAATCCCAAATATGTATCTCAGGACCAACACCTACATTCAGTTAGTCCCGCAGAATGAGCTTCCTAAGGGGTGAGTGCAGAATGAGGAAAGCAAGCACAGTGGAAAGGAGTCTGCGAGATCCCCAAGACCCCTTAGCAGTGAGGTGACAGCTTCTACGGCAACCCCGTTCCCCTTCAATGCTGGCATCAAGAGGAGAATGAAGGAGTTTCCATCTAATACTTCATCACAACAGTCTAGGCTGAAGAAACGGTAGGAGGTACTTAAAATGCTGGAAGATCACCTTCTACTTTCAAAATGCCTACAACCTGGCAGAATATAGTTTGCGTCATCCTAACAGTTCTTTAATAATCATAGCTAGCTATCTGCAGTCGACGATTTTATCTCAAGTGTCTACACTGTAAGCCACTGGGCTGAACATCAAGAGCTTTGAAAAACTGTGCCCCTTGTAAGTCCTACAGTGTCGTTAAATTTCAGCATTAGAAACTATTTTCAACTATTTAGTCCAACTTCATTTTAAAAGGAGAAAACATATCCAGAGATTACCGACTCCTCCAAAATTATATAATTAGTCTGTGGCAGCAGTAGGGTTAGAAACTTAATCCTCACCCAGTATTAAGAGCTAAAATTAATACGAATATTTTTTCTTCGTAAATTCCATTGTTAACAATTAGTTAAAAGAGGTAGGGCTTGGTGAAAAGATACCACTGTGGTGGCAAAGTCATTAGTTACCGATTTGTCTAAGTGACTTTAAGCTAATTTATAAACATGCTAGTTAAAAACACAGGAACACCAGAGAAAGTTTTTAAAAGACAATTGGCCACACTGTGTTGCCAAGTTTTATAACTTAGGAATTCCTTGTTTTACATTTTTGATGAGATTCCACCCAGGTTGGCCAGAAGCACAGAAACAGTTGTAAAATGACAGTCCTCCTGTCCCTGGGTATCCGTGGGACTGGTTCCAGGACCCGCTGGTTTTCACCAAAACCCCAGGATGCTCAAGTCCCAGAGTCAGGCTCCACCCGACCCCCGTCCTCCGCCAGGGAGAGTGTAGCACTGCGGTACATATTTACTGAAGAAAATCCGGGTATGGCCTGCAGGTGGGCCCCGCAGTTCACACCCTCGTTCAAGGGTCAACTGTATGTGTTAACCGTGGACCCCCTTTCAGTAACGGGCTGGTTGAGGTTCTCAGTGACCGTTCTAGGTCCTCCCAAGGGATGGCCACGGAGTAGGCGGGCTGCCCTGGGGACCCGAGGACCTTTGGGGCTGCACAAGACAGTCCCGGCTACTCCCGCCTCCAGGGCGCCTCCTCCCTTGCCCTCCCCAACCCATCCCACCCCTCCTCCCTACTCCACCCGGGGCCGCACCTGCAGCGGAACCGACCCCGCCCTCTGCACACACACCGCGGCCGACGCCCTCCACCTCTGCGGCTCGCCGTTGCCTAGCAACCGCCGCCGCTCCGGTCACACGCCAGCGCGCATGCTCAACGGCCCAGTCCTGCCCCACTCTGAGCACCACTTTCCGGAAGCCCGCTGCGGCTCTGCCACACTGCGCATACTCGCAGGTCCGCCCTTCGTGCAGCCACACTGCGCATGCTCACCGGCTCTGCCCTGAACACAGTACAGAAGCCTCTATCGCTTGGGCGGTGCTTTTACACCGCGCATGCTCATCTGCTGCGCGCCGCACAGGGCCGCGCCGCGCATGCTCGCCGCCGCGCGCGCTCGCGCAACTGTCGCGGGCGGAGTGTGGGATGCGGGGCGCGGACGCACGTGGGGCGCGGACGCACGTGGGGCGCGTCCTCGAGTTCCCCGGCTCCGTGGATTCCTTCGCTTAGCGCTCGTCGGAGCTCCGGCGTCCGGAGCGGGCCCTGCTGCGGGTCTTGGAGCCCTGACTGCCCCAGGCAGCCAGGCCGCTGGCCCTGCCTCGGGTGTAGCCTGGACACGCCTGGCCCACTTGCTTTCCCTTCTTTAAGCATCACATCCTGCACTGCCCGTTGTCCAGTGTCCGAAAACCATTGTTTCATATACTTGATTTTTTTAGTTGACGGAGGTAAGCTTAAATCCAGTCCCTAACGCTTCATCGTGGCCCAACGCAGAGGCCAATAGAAGTTTGTTGAGACAGTGACTCAGCAGTGCTATTTAAACTTTTATTGAAATGAAGTTCAGCTGAAAGTACAGAGAAAAAATACAAAATGCAAATAGTCCTTTTTTTTTTTCACTTCTCTGAAAGTGAGGTCTAAAGAAGTTACCAAGTTGATTGGAAATAAGTCATTGATTGTTAAAGCCCTAAAAGTTAAAGTTTTTGATGTACATTGGAGTAAATGATACACTGATGAAACAAGATAACCTGAAGCTTTATTGAAGATAATTTGTTTCCTAATGGAATTAAATTTTCTAAGATGGCCACTCCTGTTTGGAAGTTTGTTGAAACAGACTAAAAACAAGGTAAATTTTTTTGATAAAGCCAAATTAAATTCATAATGAAGTTCATAATCTTTCACATAATATTTCAAACTTTTCCGACAAATATCGTAATCTTGATTTACTTTCCAGTTGGTGATGGGTCTAGGAGATAAGGGTCACTAGTCCTGAGGACCTTTTGTTTTGTGACTCAGAGCACAGAGGAAAGAGGGAAAGCTTTGGATTCAGATAGGTAGATCTTACTTTTGGGTTCTGTGCATAAAGGGGACATTTCTTACTTCTCCCCTCAGTATCCATGAGCCCTTCTCCACCAATTGTCCTGGGGATGCTTCAGTCCTGGGATGGAACATATGCCCAGCTTCAGCTCATCAGAAAATCTCAGTGCCCTGGCCATAGTGACTTACAGTAAGTCCCTTACAAATGAACGAGATCCATTCTGAGAGCATGTTCATAAGTCCAGTTCGTAAGTCCAACAAAGTTAGCCTAGGTACTCAACTAACACAATCGGCTATATAGTACTGTAATAGGTTTATAATACTTTTCACATAAAGAATACATAAAAAACAAAAAATGAAAATGTTTTCAATCTTACAGTACAATACCTTGAAAAGTACAGTAGTACAGAACAACAGGTGACACACAGGGGCTGGCCTCAAGTGAACAGGCAAGAAGAGTTACTGACTGGAGGAGGGAGAGGAGGTGGGAGACGGTAGAGCTGAAGGGTCGTCAGCAATAGGAGACGGAGGGCGAGCTGCAATTCCACACACGCCTGACGTTGATGGCACAGGTTCTGGTTCCTTGCTGGATTTAATTCTATCTACCCACTTGAAAAAATGATCGAGTAATGTGTGGGTAGTAGCTCTGTTTTTCTCATCACAGGTGACGCAGTAGCACTGGACTGCATTCTGAAGGGCTGCTGCAGCCTTCGTGTGCCGTTCTACATGTGGGTCCCGTCCCTCAAACACTAACAGTGCCTCCTCAGATAAAGAAAATCCCCTTGCCACTTCCTGCGTCGTGAATCTCTTCTTAGCAGCACCAGCTACATCACCGCTGCTTTCATGCTTGCTTCCGGACCTCCTGGGCTAGAAATAAAGGTACTGTACTACTCTACTCTATACAGTACTGTACAGTGAAGTACACAAAAGCACAACCCCTTGTAGAGGATGCACGCATGTGACAATGTCCGCCAGACATGTGAACTACCTTACGTGCTTGGACGTGTGAACGCACGTTCGCATCTCTGAAAGTTCGAAACTTGAAGGTTCGTATGTAGAGGACTTACTGTAATTGGAATGAGCATAAGACCTAGTGGGGCTAATCAGATGGACTCAGTATATTTGTGGCAGCTACTGGAAAATTCCTTTAATTCTTCCTACTGAATGTAGGAACAAGAAAGGACGTGAAACTGCAGCTGTGCTGGCTATCTTGTCATCACAAGGTGAGAGCCTGAAGCTGTTGGGGGCCATCGTGAACCTCCGAAGGAGGATTATACAGGAAGTGGCGGAGATTTGGACAGAGTCCAAGCCCTGGTGAGGTAGTTTAAGCCCTGAAGGTAGCCCAGCTCTGAGTCTTTCCACTTACCTGAGTGAATAAATTCCCTTTATGCTTCAGCCAGTTGAAGTCTGGTTTTCTGTTACTTGTAATGGGAAGAATTCAAATGACAAATAGGTATATTATTACCACCTTAAGGCTCTGGTGAGCTTAAGACGGCATACGTATGTGAACTGCTTAGTTCAGTGCCTGCTAATCTTTATATCCATTTTAAGGTATTTTTACTGAACTTAAACATCTAAGAAAAATTCCCATTTTAAAAATTCCTTCCCTCCATCCAAGTGTTTAAAATTTCAGGACAGTTTTACTACCTGCATGTTTTCTATCCGAAAGAAATGGGTCTTTCTTCTTAGCTACACAGAATATTTTTCTGCAGGCATTTGCTTAAAAACTTAGTCTTGCAATTATTACTTTGTAATTCTTGACAGAAAGCATAGCTGACATGATTGTTACTTGAAGAAGGTGTTGTGAGGACCGTGTTCCTCACCCCTCCTCCAGACAGAGTGTCCTGTCCATCATCGGAATGTGACATTCTTGGATGGGAAGGGTTCAATAACTTGTATAACCCACCTTTCTCACTCCCAAAAGCATGCTGTCAGTGATTTGTAATTATGCTTCTAGCGTTTTTGTTTGTTTGTTTCAAGATGGGCTTAAGAAATTGCCATACGTAGCGTGTGTTTGCATCCTCTGAAAACCCCGAGTACATTTTCCAAAGTACTGTCCAGTGCCCTTTATGTGAGCACTCATGTTACCTGAAAACTGGGTTCACCTCTTGGCGGGTGTTGAGCCAAAAGACACAAACAAGCCAAAGAGCGGGAGAAGAAAGGACTTATTACAGTAAGTCTCCTGCATACGAATGAGTTCCATTCCAAGAGCGTGTTCGTAAGTCCAATTTGTTTGTAAGTCCAACGAAGTTAGCCTAGGTACCCAACGTTTACAGATAATGCCAGACACGTGAACTAACTTACATGATTGGACATGTGAACGCACGTCTGCATCTTTGAAAGTTCGCAACTTTAAGTTTCATATGTAGGGGACTTCCTGTACTTGCAGCAAGTAAGGAGAACGCTGGGGATCTTTTCCAAAGTGGTGTCTCCCCAAACAGCAAAGTTGGGGAAGTTTTAAGCTAAGGGTACTTGCAGATTCATGAAGAGGCTTGAGCAGAGGAGAATTCAGCACTGAATTGGGGCGAAGGTTGACAGAGTCCAAGCTTTAGTTTATCAAAGTCATGCTCTTTGAGCGTCAATGTCATCATCCCATCCTGTACCTGGTGGGGGCCTTAATTTCTGCAGAACTCAATGACTGTATCAGATTGTTATGTACACCCCTTGAGGAGGAACTTGGACTCTGTTTTATGGCTGAACTATTGTTTCTTGACTGCTTTTCCTTTGGCCCTCACTTCCCTTAAGATCAGTAATTATTGAGACCTGTTCAAAGGCAAGCATTGTGGCCAGGCTTAGATCACAAAATGGCTCAGGCCCAAAGTGGCTTCTCTTATGTCTAGAAAGCCATGCCTGTTCCCTTTCTCTGGGGTCCCCCTACCCTATCTGCTTACACTTGCATGATTAATATATTTTAGAATTTCAAAAACATGAATTGGATGTTCTGGGAATGGTCTGAAGAGAAAGGAACTGAGAGGAAATTAGATGCACATGGAGAGGACAAGCTGGGTCTGGCTGCTTTGCTTAGTTGCACAGAGGACACAGGTGTGCCTGGAATGAGCACGCTGTGTTCTGTTGTCCACAGTGCTGAAGAAAGAAGCCTCCTGTGTGGTGCTATAGTTTAGAGATCCAGGCATAAACATTGTGACAAGGAGGGTGATGGTGCCCACACATCTCAAAGGAGGGGCAGCCAAAGACAGGAAGGGCTGGCTATTTGGGAAACATTTATATGAGGGGGAAATCTTATACTATATTTGGTCTGTGGAGGAGCAATGCAGGTGTTACTGAGTCCAAGCTCATACTGCGCACCGCACAGCAGACCAATAAATCCAGAGACAAGGCCTTGGGGCAAGGAATGGTGACTTTATTCAGAAAGCCAGCAGACTGAGAAGATGGTGGACTAGTGTCCCAAGAACCATGGTACCCAAGTGAGCATTCAGGCTTCTTTTTTGCTAAAAGAGGAGGGGTTGTTGTAGACTTCTTGGTGCCAGAATCCTTTGTTGGCAGTGTTCCTTTAAACCTCCAGCAGGAGACTTGTTAGTTTCCGTCCTGACACTTTTTACCTCTACATAAATGGAAAGTGTTACACCTGTAAAGGTCAAGCCTGGGGGGCAGAGCACTGAGAAAGGGCTCTTACGTACAATGTGTATTTCAGGCTCCAGGCAACCTTCTGTTACAAAAGGTGCAGCGCCAGCACGACCCAGCACAGGCCACTGAGCACAAAGTTTAGATTCAATGTGGAGCCAGGTGTGTTCTTCTTTGCCACACAGGGAAAGTGTCCAAAACGTAGAACTGGCAGTTGGAGTTTGTCTCCTGGTTGAGGAGGAGTTTTTCCCACCATGACACCAGAGACAAATTCTTGGATGCTAGCGGTGGGAAAGTATGGATTCTTAATACATTTGGTCCACACAGATTGAGTTTGCCCGTCGGCCAAGACTCTGAGCTCTGTGCTGACGGACTGTAGGCGGGTCAGAGTGGTTCCTCCTAGTTTAACCTCCTCTCCCTCCTCCTCACAGATTCAAGACGTTAATGCTCGCACGTCTCTTCTTTGTTACCTGCAGAATATTCTCCTACCTGGTGCATAGTTTACTCCTGCCTGTATTGACGCAGTCCTTGGCACTGAATATATTATAAGCGCATAATACAGAGCATTTCTGTACAGCTTCCCGTTATTAACATCTTGCATTTGTATGCTGTATTTGTCCCAATCAACCAACCAGTGTTGATACATTCTGATTAACTAAAGTATATAGTTTAAGAATTCACTTCTCTTTTTGTATAGTCGTAAATGTTTTGACAATTGCATAACATCATGTGTCCACGATTACAGTATCATTCACAGAATTTCACTGCCCTAAAAATCTCTCCCTTCCTTCCCCCAGAACCTCTGGCAACCACTGATCTTTGTACTGTCTATAGTTTTGCCTTTTCCAGAATTTCACAGAGTTGGAATCATACAGTATGTAGCCTTTTCAGATTGGCTTCTTTCACTAGCAATATGCATGTAAGTTTCCTTCATGTCTTTTTATAGCTTGATAGCTCATCTCTTTTTTTTTTTTTTTTTTTTTTGCGGTACGCAGGCCTCTCACTGCTATGGCCTCTCCTGTTGCGGAGCACAGGCTCCGGACACGCAGACTCAGCGGCCATGGCTCACGGGCCCAGCCGCTCCGCAGCATGTGGGATCTTCCCGGACCGGGGCACGAACCCATGTCCCCTGCATCGGCAGGCAGACTCTCAACCACTGCGCCACCAGGGAAGCCCTGGAATATCTTTTTATTGCTGAGTAATATTCCATTGTTTGGATGTACCAAGTTTGTTTACCACTCACCTACTGAAGGACACCGTGGTAGCTTCCAGGTTTTGGCGATTGTGAATAAAGCTGTTGTAAACATTTGTGTGCAAGTTTTTGTGTAGACCTAAGTTTTCAACTCATTTGGATTGCTGGATTATGTGAAGGCTATGTTTAGCTTTGTAAGAAACGGCCAAATCGTCTTCCAAAGTGGACCTTCTGAGTCCCCACCAGCTCCACGTCCTCATCAGTACTTGATAGTGTAAGTTATTTTAACTTTAGCCATTTTAATAGGTGTGTGGTGGCATCTCATTTTTGTTTTAATTTGCAGTTCTCTTATGACAGGTGATGTTGAGCATCTTTTAGTATTCCCATTTGCTATCTGTATATTTGCCTTGGTGAGATGTCTGTTCAGAATTTTTGTCCATTAAAAAAAATAGGTTACCTTCTTATTGTTGAGTGGTAAAAGTTCTTTGTATATTTTGAATATAAGTCCATAATTAGATATGTGTTTTGCAAAGATTTCCCCCCAGTCTGTGTCTTGTCTTTTTCATTCCCTTAACAGTGCCTTTAACAGAGCAGAGTTTTAAATTTTAATGAAGTCCATCTTTAAAATTTTTTTCCTTTCATGGATTGTGCTTTTGGTGGTGTTATTAAGAAGTCATCGCCAAAGCCAAGGTCACCTAGGTTTTCTCACAGGTTATCGTCTACAAATTTTATACTTTTGCATTTTACATTTAGGTGTATTATCCATTTGGAGTTAATTTTGTGAAAGATACAAGGTCTGTGTCTAGATTCCCTTTTTTTTTTTTTTTTCTGGGCTCTCTATTCTCTCCCATTTATCTGTCCACTCTTTCACCAGTGCCGCATTGTCTTGATTACTGTAGCTTTATAATACGTCTTTTAAGTTGGGAGGGGTAGTGCTTGAACTTTGTTCTCCTTTTTTAGTATCGTGTGGGCTATTCCGGGTCTTGTGCCTTTTCAAATGAACTGTAGAATCAGTTTGTTGGTTGCCACAAAATAATTTGCTGGGATTTTGATTGTGTTGTATTCATAGATCAAATTGGGGAAGAACTGATATTTTAAACGTACTGTGTTCCTCTCCATGGACATGGAATATCTCTCCATTTATTTAGGTCTTTGATTTCTTTCATCAGAGTCTTGTAATTTTCCATACATAGGTCTTATACATATTTTATTAGATCTGTACTTAAGTATATAATTTTTATTGGAGCTAATGTAAATGGTTTTCTGTTTTTAATTTCAAATTCCACTGGTTCATTGCTGGTATACAGAAAAGTGATTGACTTTTGTGTATTAACCTTGTATCCTGCAACCTGGCTATAATTGCTTATTAGTCCCAGGACTTTTATTTTTCTTTTTGCTAGTTCTTTGGGATTTTCTATATAGACAATGATGTCTTCTGAGAACAAATATAGTTTTAGTTCTTCCTTCCCAGTCTGTATGCTTTTATTATTTACTTTTATTGTCTTATTGCATTAGATAGGACTTTCAGTATGATGTTGAAGAGGTGTGGAATGAGGAGACATTCTTGCTTTTCTTCCCCATCAGACAGGTAAAGCATCTAGTTTCTCACAAGTTTGATGTTAGCTGTAGGTTTTACACAGCTGTTCTTTATCAAGTTGAGGAAGTTCTCCTCTATCCCTAGTTCACTAAGAGTTTTTATAATGAATCGGTGTTGAATTTTGTCATATGCTTTATCTGCATCTATTGATGGGATTATATGGTTTTTTTTCTTTTGAGGCCTGTTGATGTGATGGATTACATTAATTGATTTTTAAATGTTGAACCAGCCTTGCCTACCTGGAATAAATTTCACTTGGTCATGCGTGTAATTCTTTTCCTACATTGTTGGATTCTATTGGCTGATAATTTGTTGAGGAACTGGCATCTATTTTCATCAGGGATAGTGATTTGTAGTCTTCCTTTCTTATAATGTCTTTATCTAGTTTGGGTATCAGGGTAGTGCTTCTATTTTTCTGGATGAGATTGTAGAGAATTTGTCTGAGTTCTTAAAAGTCTGGTAGTAAAACACTCTGGACCTGCTGCTTAACTTTTTTGGTAGGTTATTAGTTGTTAATGTACTATCTTGAATATAGGCCTATTCAGATTATCTATTTCTCTTCTTATGAGTTCTGTTACATTGTATCTTTTAAGGAATTAGTCCATTTGATTTAAGTTATCAAATTTGTGGGTGTAGAGTTGTTCAGAATATTCCTTTACTATTTTTTATGTCCAATGGGTCGTTAGTGATCCATTGATAATTCCATTTAAATTTCTGATTAGCAATTTCTGTCTTCTCTCTTCTTTTCTTGGTTAGAGGTTTATAAATTTTATTGATCTTTTTAAAGTACCAGCTTTGGTTTTGTTGATTTTTCTCTGTTGTTTTTCTGTTTTCAATTTCATTGATTTCTGCTCTAATTTTTTAAAAATAAATTTATTTATTTATTTATTTATGGCTACGTTGGGTCTTCATTGCTGCACGTGGGCTTTCTCCAGTTGCGGCGAGTGGGGGCTGCTCCTCGTTGTGGTGCGCGGGCTTCTCACTGTGGTGGCTTCTCTTGCTGTGGAGCATTGGCTCTAGGTGCTCGGGCTTCAGTAGTTGTGGCACGTGGGTTTCAGTAGTTGTGGCTCGTGGGCTCTAGAGTGCAGACTTAGTAGTTGTGGTGCACGGGCTTAGTTGCTCCGTGGCATGTGGTATCTTCCTGGACAAGGGCTTGAACCCATGTCCTCTGCATTGGCAGGCAGATCCTTAACCACTGCGCCACCAGGGAAAGCCCTCTGCTCTAATTTTTATTATTTCTTTTCTTCTGTTTGCTTTAGGTTTCTATTGCTCTTCTTCCTCTAGTTTCCTTATTTTCCTATTTTCTAACATATGCATTCAATGCTATAAATTTTTCTTTAAGCACTGCTTTTGCTGCATCCCACAATTTTTGCTAAATTGTATTTTCATATTCATTTAGTTTAAAATATTTAAAAATATTTTAAAAAATCTCTTGAGACTTTTTTCTTTGATTCATGTCTTATGTAGAAATGTGTATTTTATTCCTCAAATATTTTGGCATTTTCCAGCTATGTTTCAGTTATTGATATCTAGTTTCATTCCAGAATGTTGTCTATCTTGATGAATATTCCATGTGAACTTGAGAATATATGTTGTGCTGTTGTTGAATGAAGTAGTCTTTAAATGTCAATTAAATTCAGTTGATTGATGATGCTGATCAGCTCAACTATGTCCTTAATGATTTTCTGCTGGGTGGATCTGTCAGTTACTGATGGCAGGCTGTTGAAGTTTCCACCTATAATAGTGGATTTATCTATTTCTTCTTGCAGATATGTAAGTTTTTACCTCACATATTTTGACACTAATGTTAGGTACATATGCATTAAAGATAGTTATGTCTCCATGTAGAATTGACCCCTTTATCATTATGTAATGCCTGTCTTTATCTTTGATAATTATCCTTGTTCTTACGTTGGATTTGTCTGAGATTAGTACGGCTTCTCCAGCTTTCTTTTGATTAGTGCTAGTATGGTGTATCTTTCTCCATCCCTTTACTGTTAACCTAGCATTGTCTTTATTATATAAAGTGTGTTTCTTTTAAACAACATGTAGTTGACTCTTGCTTTCTAATCCACTTTGCGAGTCTCTGTGTTTTAATTAATGTATTTAGACCATTCACATATAAAGTGATTCTTATATAGTTGGATTAATATTTATCATATGTGTTTTCTATTTTTTGCACTTGTTCTTTATTTCTTTTTTATCTTTTCCTCTTTTTCTGCCTTCCGTGATTTTACTTGAACATTTTATGTTGTTTCATTTTCTCTCCTTTCTCAGTATATCAATTATACTGCTTTTAAAAATTATTTTAGTGGTTGCCTTATAGTTTACCATATACATTTGCAACTAATACAAATCCTATTTCAAATAACACTGTACTGCTTCATGGATAGGAGTAGACCCACCCCCTCTCCCATCCCTATAACACTGCTGTCATCCATCTCACATATCTATAAGCTATAAATCACCCAATATATTGCTCTTTGTTGACTATATTGAATGAACAGTAAATCTATTGGATCAGTTAAGAACATGAAAGATTTTGTTTTGCCTTCATCTGTTCCTTCTCTAACAATCTTTTTTTTCTTTAAGTATATTTGAATTTCTGACCTATATCATTTTCTTTCTTTCTGAGGAACTTCTTTCAACATTTCTTGCAAGGCAAATCTACTGGTAGCAAATTCCTTCAGTTCTTTTTTTTAAAATTTTTTTGTCTGTAAAGGTCTTTATTTCTTCATCATTTTAAAAACTAGGTGAAATTCACATAGCATAAAATTAATTATTTTATTTGTTTTTGGCTGTGTTGGGTCTTCGTTGCTGCACGCGGGCTTTCTCTAGTTGTGGCGAGTGGGGGCTACTCTTCGTTGCGGTGCGTGGGCTTCTCATTGTGTTGGCTTCTCTTGTTGCAGAGCATGGGCTCTAGGTGCACGCACTTCAGTAGTTGTGGTGCAAGGTCTTAGTTGCTCCGTGGCATATGGTATCTTTCCGGACCAGGGATTGAACCCGTGTCTCCTGCATTGGCAGGCGGATTCTTAACCTGCACAACCAGGGAAGTCCCAAATTAACCACTTTAAAGTGAACAATTCAGTGGCATTTAATATCTTCAAAATGTTGTGTAACAACCACCTCCATCTGGTTCCAAAACACTCCTATAACTCCATGGTGAAAATAAAATCCCATGCCCATTCCCTCCTCCTCCAGCCCCTGGCGATCACCAGTCTGCATTCTAACTCTATTCTGGATATTTCATATACATCAAATCATACATTGTGTGACTTTTTATGCCTGATCTCTTTCACTTATCATAATGTTTTCGAGGTTCATCCATGTTGTAGTATGTATCAGTACTTTATTCCTTTCTATGGCTCAATAATATTCTACCGTGTACACGCCACAATTTGTGTATCCATTCATCTGCTGTTAAGATGTTTGGGCTGTTCCCACATTTTGGATAATGTCAATAGCACTAGAGTGAACATGCATGTAAATGCATTTGTTCAACTATGTGTTTTCAATTCTTTTGTGTATATGCTAGGAGTGAAATTGATGTCATATGGTAAGTCTGTGTGATTGCCAAACTGTTTTATATAGCAGCTGCACCATTTTACTTCCTATCAGCAACGTACAAAGGGTCCAGTTTCTCCACATTATCTCTAACACTTGCTGCTTCTGACTTAAAAAAACTATAGCCATCCTAATTGTTGAAAGGTGGTGTCTCACTGTGTTTTTGATTTGCATTTCCGTAATGACTAATGACACTGAGCATCTTTTCATGTGCTTGGTGGCCATTTGTATATCATCTTTGGAGAAATGTCTATTCAAGTCATTTGCTCATTTTTAATTGTCTTGTCTATTTGTTGTTGAGTTTTAGGAGTTCTTTATATATTCTGGAAATGAAACTTTTATCACGTGATATATTGGCAAATATTTTCTCCCATTTTCACTCCCTTGATAGTCTCCTTTGATATGCAAAATTTTAAATTTTGATAGGGTCCAATTTATCTATGTTTTTCTTCGGTTGCTTGTGTTCTTGGTGTCATACCCAAGAAATCATCACCAAATCCAATGTCGTGAAGATTGTCCCCTATGTTTTCTTCTAAGAATTTTATAGTTTTAGCTCTTACATTTGGTTATTTGATCTATTTTGACTTAATATTTGTATATGGTGTAAGGCACGGGCACAACTTCGTTCTTTTGCATGTGGATATCTATTTTTCCCAGCACCATTTTCTGGGAAGACACCATCCTTTCCCCATTGAATGGTCTTGGGATCTTTGTCAAAACTCAATTAACCATAGATGTGAAAGTTTATTTCTGGGACCTCAGTTCGGTTCCATTGGTCTGTGTGTCTGTCCTTCTGCTGCTGCCATATTGCTTTGATTACTGTACTTTATAGTAAGTTTTGAAATTGGGAAGTATGAGACTACAACTTTGCTCTTCTTTTTCAAGATTGTTTTAGGTATTCTGGGTCCCTTGACTGAAATTCCATATTAAGTTTAGAATTTATTTTTTCATTTCTTCAAAAACACCATTGGGATTTTTTTTCTAATTTTATTTATTTATTTATGGCTGTGTTGGCTCTTCGTTTCTGTGCGAGGGCTTTCTCTAGTTGCGGCAAGTGGGGGCCACTCCTCATCGCGGTGCGCGAGCCTCTCACTATCGCGGCCTCTCTTGTTGCGGAGCATAGGCTCCAGACGCGCAGGCTCGGTAATTGTGGCTCACGGGGCTAGTTGCTCCGCGGCATGTGGGATCTTCCCGGACCGGGGCACGAACCCGTGTCCCCTGCATTGGCAGGCAGATTCTCAACCACTGCGCCACCAGGGAAGCCCCCACCATTGGGATTTTGATAGGGGATTCATTGCAATGAATCTGTGTACTGCTTTGGGTAACACTGTCATTTTAACAGTATTAAGGCTTCCAATCCAAGAATACAAGATGATTTCCATTTACTGAGGTCTTTAATTGCTTTCAGCAACATTTTGTAGTTTTCAGTGTAAAAGTCTTACACCTTCTTGGATAAATTTATTCCTAAATACTTTATTCTTTTTGATGCTATTGTAAATGGAATTATTTTCTTAATTTCCTTTTCAGCTTGTTCATTGACAGTGTCTTTTTCACTTTGGAAGGATAATTTCACCAGATACAGAATTCTAGGTGAGTGGGTTGTTTTTTCTTTCAACACTTTAAATATTTTACTCCACTCTCTTCTTGCTTGTGTGATTTCTGAGGAGAAGTCTCATGTAAACCTTATCCTTATTCCTTTATAGGTAGGGTGTTTTTCTTCTCTGACTTCTTTCAAGATTTTCTCTTTTTCTTTGGTTTTCTGTAGTTTGTATATGATATGCCCAGGTGTACACTTTTTTGGTATTTATCTTGCATGATGTTCTCTGAGCCTCCTGGATCTGTGGTTTGCTGTCTGTCATTAATTTTGGAAATTCTTATCCATTAGTATTTCAAATATTTCTTCTGCTCCTCTCTTTCCTTCTCCTCTGGTATTCTCATTACATGGATGTTAAATCTTCAGTAATTGTCCCACAGTTCTTGGATATTCTCTTTGTTTCTTTTCTTTTCTTTCATTCTTTTTTCTCTTTGCACTTCAGTTTGAGAAGTGTTTATGGCCAAATCTTCAAGCTCACTGAGTCTTTCCTTAGTTATATGCAGTTCACTGATGAGCCCTCAAAGGCACTCATTTCTGTACAGCGTTTTTGATTTCTAGCATTTCCTTTTGAATCTTTCTTGGGAGTTTCCATCTCTGCTTACATTACCTATCTGTTCCTGCATGTTGTTCACTTTTTCCATTAGAGCTATTATTATATTAATCATAGTTTAAAAAAATCCCCATTTGATAATTTCAAATCTCTGCCATATTGGAGTCTGGTTCTCATGCTTGCTTTGTTTCTTCAGACAGCAGTTTTTAAATGCCTTTTGTATGTCTCATTATTTTTGGTGAAAGCCAGGCATATGTATTGGGTAATAGGAACTGAGGTAAATAGGCCTTTAGTGTAAAGTTTTATGTTTATCTGGCGAGGAGTTGCACTGTGTTTCATCTTTGCTGCAGCTGGAGGTATATCAAAGCTTCCATTTCCCCTGATGTCTTTGTTTTTCTCTCCTCTACTGCCTTTGGATTTCCCCTGAAACTCTCTGTTAGGTAGATGCTGTGTTTCAGCTCTTAGTTATAACCACTCTGATTCTCCTGGAGCCCTGCTGATGTGTGGCAAGGTATTGGGGAGGAGAAGCATTCTATAATCTTACAATTAAATGGGCTGGCGTCCTTGGGCTGTGACCTTTAGAAGAGTCCCTCAGCCTTCTCCCCATCCCCTTATATGAGACAGGAAGACCAGCGGGGCTCGATTCACCCAGCTGTCCTCTCCCCAGGTCACACTGGCTCCAACAAGAACGTTTCTCCTGAGGGCTGGTTCCTGGGCAAAGAAGGGAAAGCTCTGAGTGTATTTCGAAATACCTCCTCCCTTGCCTGTCCCCTCCCACTACCACAGACACCGGAGGTCTTCCTGCAAGATTCACCACGAGAACACGCTCAGGCTCCTGTAGGTAAAACGCACGGAAGACCCGCCCCCCCAGTGTTTTTTAAGTCTCAAGCTAGTCCACACCCAGGCTCCAGAGATTCTCCGTTACCCTCTAAATGAGCCAGCTGCTGCTAGAGTGAGCCGGGAGTCTCTGCAGTCACTTCTCTCTGGTTTTCTGGAGATGGTTGGCCCTCGGACCTCAATCTTCTGGTCATTCTAAGAAAAGTTGTTGATTTTTTTCAGCTTTTTTCTTGCTGTGAGGATGGGAGTGATGGCTGCAAGCTATTTATACGTCAAAGTAAAAAACAGAATTTGTGAATCTAGGTAAGTTTTTTTTCTATAACTGTCTTCTTGTTGTGTTACTTCCTTTCATTCCCTTTCATTGCATATTTTTTCTTTCTCCCTCAATATCAGTCCTTCTAGTTTTTCAAACTTTTATTTTATACGATCCTAGAATTTTTTTTACTTATTCCTTTAGCTGTCTAGTACCTACTTTTTATTTGGTGTATATATTATTTCTAAGCTTTTCCCAGATTTTTTTTTACTTTCATAAGTTGTTGGTAAGTTACTCAGTGAATAGATTTGGATCTTTACTTGTTTATTTTCAACTGTTAGGTTTTGAAAAAGAAAACCTTTACTGTTTTTGTAAAATCATAGAGCCTTGTTATAAAATTTCTACAATACATAACTGTACAAAGAAGAAAGTAAACATATACACACACATATATACATATTCGGACATACTTAAAATCCCACCACCAAGGAGTAATTATCAGGAACATTTGGTGACCATCATTTAGCCATATTTCCAATGCATATATACAGAGAGACAGGTTATGAAAGCAAATTTGAGATAAAGAGAATCCCACTATACATGCTTTTTTAAAAATATAAAGTATTGAGGTTATTTTTAGATAAAATATTTTACTACAGTATTTTTGTTTCTAAAAGATCTTTCTAAAATACATGAAAACAGTGAAGTAGTGCTATCCCACTTTCATGATCAAATTTATCTACTGAAACCTTTACAGAATTCGCTCTCAGAAAATATCCCTTCTACCTTCCACTATCAGCTATGCCTCAGCTTCTTTGTCCATCTCTCACAGACAGAGGACACTCTAAACTTTTAAGAATATGAGACAAATAGGTCGCAAAGCTAAAATTACAAATCTTGTGAAAGAATCAAGACTTAATGTTGTTGATGAAAATGACATGGTAGCCTCACAGGTAAAGCTATCACAGATTGAAGATCTGGTAGATTTAGACCAGGTAGTGATTTTAGAGGAGAAAAGGACAAGGATGATGGCCAGGAAGGAGCTTCAAAAGAGAAAGGTTTAGAGGTTGAAGGATTAAGAGAAGCTCTTGGGAACACATTGAAGAATGTCTTGAATCATCTGCGACAAGAGACTCTGCTTTAAAAGGCGAAGCTGAAGTGAAGGGATGTTACAATGCAGTGTTTAGACCTGGCACTATTTCTTCATATTATGACCCATCCCTTTGGCTCCTGGTTATACATCTGTCACAGCTTGTAATGATGTCCACAGTTCTCTACTCCCTTCATGTTGTGGAAATAAAGACCGGCCAAGAACACACAGGCTGTTGACTCAGGGCTTGCTATCGCAAGGGAGTCAGCCACCAGCACTTGTGTTCAGCAGAGCCTTGAAGGCAGGCAGGGGAGTGGAGGGCTGCACAGTGAAAAAGGGGAAGGCTCAGGTGTGCCCTGCGGGAGCCTGTCGGCACAGGGAAGCTGGAGGTGGGCTAAACAGAAGTGGGACATCTTATACGACTGGTTGGTGGCAACTTAGCTCTTCTGCTTTGCCCTGAGTTGACAGTAGGGGTAAAACACACGGGAGCTGGCATGGACCCATCCTGACTGCCTGGCCGATGGCTGCAGTAGGCTGTGGTCGGGCTTCCTGGGCTGGTTGCTGCAGAGATTGTGGGTCAGCGTTCTATTGTCACGTATTGTCTGGCTGTTGTCCATTTGTATACTTAGTCCCTCCATGTTTCCATGCCGTGTCCGTTGCCTGTTGTCACAATAATGCCCTATTACAACCCCTCTCCACCCTGGACTCAGGGGGTTTCAAACAATAAGATTCATCCGACTTATGCGTAAGCTTACACGTTGGCGATTTTGGCTGGGCTTAGCTGGAGGTTATTCTGGCCTCATCTGGGATGACTTCTCACATGAACAGCCAACTTACTAAGGAAGAAACCAAAAAGAGCTATCATTCAAATGGCGTTGGCGGGCCGTCGGCTGACCTGGGCTAGCTGGGGCATCTGGGGTCACTCAGTCGTGCCCCACAAGCTTTTCATCCCCAGGCTGGCTGGCCTAAGCATGTTCTTCACGATGACGGCAAAGTGCAAGGGGGCCACTCTGGCCTTTGTTTGCACGTGTGTTACTATGCTGACAGTCAACGCAAGTCACAGGGTGAAGCCCAGATCAGAGGGGCGGCACCGCAAAGGACCGGGAGAGTGTGTGGGTACAGGAAGCAGGGGCAGATCCTGCTGGTGTGCGAGCTCTCTGCCTGTGACCCTGTGTCTGTTCACCCCTCGCGCCCGGGCAGGGCCACATCGTGTGCTTTGTCTGGACAAGTGAAATTGTCGGGTATGAGAAGACAACTTCACTGACCTATGAAACATATCATTACTACTTTTTAAGTGAGATCTTAGCTCATGGGTCCTTAATTTATTAACTCATCCAGACACTGTTTAAAATGAGGCCATTAAACTACTTTTATGCAGTTGCCTATGTATTTTTTTCACAGCTCAAAGGTAACTTGGAAGTAAATGTGTGAAAATTTTGTGTCATACGTGTCATTCATATGGTATTTATTTTCACTGTTACTGAAATCCTCTAGAAGTTTCCATATGAAGTATCCATTCTTTTTTTTTTTTTAATTGCACTCAATTTCTTAGCTCTGAACCTTTAGGTAGCAACAGTCTTTTACATAGGTTGTCCTTTTCATTCATATTAAATCCTATTATAATAACTGTCACTATCTCTTTATTACCCTTAAAATGATTCATAAAGAAAGTGAGTTTGGAGTATATTTAAGTACAGCAGGTGTGCGAATTTTGTAAGAAATCATCACGTTTTGTGTACACAGCAATGCATGAAGTTGAATACTGAAAGGGTCCAGCTGCCTTGTGACAGTGTCGAATAGGAAATAAACACCACACGGGAACAAATGTCATGGTAAGAACTTTTACGAAGCTTAAACTTCTTTAACAGAAAAAGAGGTAGTTTTATGTAAGTAGAAATACAAAAAGAAACTGCTAAATGAAAGATAATACATGAAATATTAGTCCTCTTTTTCAAAAGCTGTTCTATTATGTTATACTCCTCTCAGTGGCTTGGTTTGGGAGTATTTTCATGTATATTTTAATTGAAGTTTGTTTCTGTGTTATTCTCGGCATAACTACTTTATGTGGCCACATCTTTACATATATGTTTGATTTGTTTATTCATTAAACTAATATTTATTAAACGTCTGTTCTATGAAAGTATTGATGCCAAGAACTCTGGAGACATTACAGTTAAGACAGTTCAGAGCCCTGCCCTCAAGGAGACTTTAGTTTCGAAGGAGGAGAAGGATGAGTGCGTGAAGAACTGAAGTTAAGGTAAGAAGAGCTGCCCTCCCCTCGTGGAGAAGCGTGCGTGAGCTGGGGGTGGGGTGCGGGGGAGAGACAGCCCTTCTGGCTTTGGGGTGACGGGCTGGAATCAGAGAAGCCTTGCGGGGGAAGGTGGGCCATGAGAGACCAAGGGATCTGGGCACCAGGCGCAGAGCAAGTGTCCTGGAAGAAGTCACACAGGTGAGCAGGTGGGGAAGCTGTGTTCAGGGCCAGGTGAGAGCAGGTTTGGCTGCGGAAGGAGGGGAGAGGGGACAGGTTTGCAGAGAGCCGGTGGAAAGTGGGAAGGACCAGAGGTGCTGAGTGGGGGCAGGATTCGTGGGGACTGTGCTGTGAGGAGCCTGGCCTGGTGGGAGTCAGGCCGAGAGGGGAGAGTCTGGGCTGGAAGAGCTTTCCGGGAGGGATGGATCAGCATTAGGGACGCGGGCGGGCAGGAGGGCGGCCAGGGTGCCCCGGAGCTCGGGGACCAGGTGCTCGAGGCCGCAGGAGACAATGTTCTGTGCACGGGAGCCAGTACTTACCTACGTGGCCTCAAACAATCACAACTCATTAAAAATAGCTTCAGTGTGGCACAGAAGAAAGCTTTAGGTTCCTAATTGAGACTTATTTTTTTTTCCTGTAGGAATTTCCATCATAACTTTAAAAACAGATGTCGATAGCCGTGAAACTACGCATCACGAAGGCCTTCCAGTGAGCACACGTAGCCTCTGCTGGAGAGTAAGAGCGAAGACGGATCGTTTGCTGTCACTTAGCGCTTCTTGCACATTTTGTCACCTCTGATCTCACAGAGGAAGGCCAATGGCTTTCCTTCGGCAGTTTGCAATGTCCCTATTTGTGTTCTGTGATTATCAGTTGTTGCCCAAATTGCGTTACCTAATTTTTCTGGGTCGTTATAGTGGGGAGAAGGATGAGTCAAATTTTGAAATATTAGGTCAGTTTTGAATTTACTGATTTTTAGATTCTGGCAGGACATCTGAATCCAAAAATATACTAAAAAAATTAAACCCATCAGTCTCATGGAATTGAACATAGTTTTGCTTGTTTTTCTTATTTGTGGTGTTCCCAGCACACAGCTCTGCAGCCCACCCCCCCAATAGGAGACACCCAGTGAACATTTGTGGAATTCCTTCTTTTCTGTGTTGGAATACCCATATGACTTAAACCCTCCAACCCTCCGTTAGGGATAAAAAAGGAGGACTTTTTTCTTTGATTCCGGAAGGGTTTTGAAGTAAAAGATCAGTGTATCAGTTCTTAAACCATTATAGTAGCTATGTTTATTAGGATAAACTGTTCTTAACACAGTGCAATAAAGCTTGGGTTTTAGAAGTAAAAAGACAGGTTCAAATCCAGGCTCTGTCACTTACTAGGTGTGTGTGTGATCGTGGGCAAGATCCAGCCAAGTTGCCCAAGAACTTCTTCGTGCCTTAGTTTCCTCACCTGGAAGATGGGAGTAATAATATCTGCCTCCGGGGATTTTTGTAGGATTAAGTTAGGTAGTATTCGTCAATTAAATTAGGTAATTTTGTAGGATTAAGTGAGGGAATATATGTAAGGCACTTACCCGGTGCCTAGTAGGTAGCACGTGCTTGGAAACGGTTGGCGTTTTTGCTGTTAGTAGTGGTTACAGGTGGTGTAATGTACAACCAGGCAAAGCTGGTGTTTCTATCCCCATGAAATTGATGGCCAGTCCTTATCAAAGCGTCCCTTGTGGTAAGAGTCCATGCGGGAGAGAGCTAGGCTGTGTAGTGGTGCCGATGTATGGAAGTCTTGCTTCTATACCGGCTGGTTGGGCACAGATACACTACAAATTATTTTTCAACTATGAAAATAGAGGCAAATTAACTTGTTTTATTTGAACTTATGCTACTTAGTTTAAACTTTACAACTGGGTTTCAGACAACGGCAGATTGAAATCACAGTTCTCTGAACAATGGAAATTTCAGTGCTTGTAGTAATGTGAGTTTTATTTATGTCTTTTCCTTATTATTTAAAGCTCTTCACGCTTTGAGAATGCAGTAGAGTTCTATCATTTCAGACCTCAGAATTAGCATTGAAAACACGGGATTCTTTACCTGGATTGATGAAAGTAATTTATTGTTTGCTGGGTCAAACACAGCATGCTATTTGTCACACTGTGGTTTGTGTATCTTTCTAGAAGCTTTCAACTTTGATCTGAGTCAAAGTACACTCAGTAGCACAGATGACAGTTAAAAAAACCCCCAGTGATGTGCATTGTCACTCATAGAAACTCTAAATCAACAAGTACAGAGACGCAGAGTGAAAAACCCAAGTCCTTTAAAGAGGCTTGTACGTTCTTGTGAGAGAGCGGACCTGGGTCTTTCTCGGGCGAGACAAAGGTGTGGGGCAGTTTATTAGTTCAAGGCTGAGCTCCCTGGGTGCCATCTGAAGGCGCCTCTTCAAGGACAGATCTGGCCCTTGCCGGTATTTTAGGTAAACACTCGCATTTAAAAGACCTTGCACCGCAGGGCTCCCCGCACATAAAAGCGGCTTTCTTAAACTGTCATCAGAGCGGATTTTAGAACGTGCTTTTAATACTTACAAGGTTGATGTTTGCCTTTTAAAAATGCTATTTGAGATAGCTTTTTATTTAACTTTCCCCTCGGCGTGGCTTTTACCTGATTGGCGGCAGCATTAAGGAAACTCGCCTTGTTGTGAGACTAGACAAAGATTTAGGGAAATGTTGCGCATGTGACCTTTTGAAAGTCAAGGCTTTAAAAAAAAATCCTTGTTCAAACACCATAAAAACTGGATGGAAAACAAAGGCATATAATCTTCATCTGAACATTTGGTTTCAGATTCTTTTTATTGAGCTTGGGTTGATTATACTGGGAGGTAAATTAATTGTTTTCCGGGATGCTCTGTACTTCCATTTCCTCTCTGGTTTTAACGAGCAATGGCTCAGATCAATAAAAAGGTAAAAGAAAAAGGTTTGGGATGTAGGACATTTGGATGCACTTAACCCTCTCTCTTCTACATTATGATTCTCTTAAAAGAAGTTTAGCTCTGCTGCTCAATCTGCATCTGTAGACTAAATGATTGGTAGGAAATACAAGCTTGCATATTACAAATATTATTAATAGCTGCAAAATAATACATGGTATGGGTGTACCAGAGTTTATCCAGGCATACCTTTATTTATCGGCATTCCCTTTGTTTCCTGTTTGAAGCAATAACTTTCCTTTACATTTATATTTCTATACCTAGAATATTTTTAAAGTCAAGTATATTGAGGTAAAAAATTCACACCCCTTTTTGACTGCACAGTGCCATGCATTTTGACAAACACAAACACTCACGTAACCACCACCAAAATCAAGATGAACAACATACCTATCAGCACAAAATGTTTCCTTCCGTCCACTTGTAATCAATCCCTTCCCTTTGTCCCCAGCCCCTGGCAGCCACTCATCTACTTTCTGTCCCCCCCAGTTTTGCCTACTCCGGAATGTCATATACATGAAATCACGCCGTATGTGACCTTTTGAGTCTGGCTTTCCCCCTTAGCATAATGCAATTGAGATTCGTTCGTGTTGTGACATGCATCCAAAGTTCCTTTTTATTGCTGAGACATGTACCGATTTGTGAGTGTGTCTCACTTTGTTAATCCATTCACAGGTTAATGGGCATTTGGGTTGATTTCAGTTTTCGGCAACTATGGATAAAGCCACTATAAACATTCATATACTGGTTTTTGTGTGATCCTATGTTTTCATTTTCTTTGATAGATATCTAGGAGTGGGGGGTCCCGTGTAAGTGTGTTTCACTTCACACGACGCTGTCAGCGTGCAGGCGGGAGAGTTCTCGTTGCTTCGCATCCTCACCAGCTCGGGCTGCTGTCTTCTTCTCCTCCTCCTAGTAGCCATCCTCATAATGCAGGTGGTGCCATTTCATCGTGGTTTGAATTTCCCCAGATGGAGAATGGTGTTGAGAATCTTTTCGGGTGCTTATTTTCCACCTGCATATTCTCTTTGGTGAAGTGTCTGTTCTTTCGCCCATTAAAAAAAAGGGTTGCCACAGGGAGATCAGCTCCGTGCGTGCTCTGTGACCACCTAGAGGGGTGGGCTAGGGAGGGTGGGAAGGAGACGCAAGAGGGAGGGGATATGGGGATGTATGTATACGTATAGCTGACTCACTTTGTTGTACAGCAGAAACTAACAGCATTGTGAAGCAATTATACTACAATAAAGATGTTGAAAAAAAAAGGGTTGCTTGAATTCATTGTATTTTCTGGATACAAGTCTTTTGGTGGATAAGTGATTTACAGATATTGCCCCCCAGTCTATAGCGTATCTTTTTGTTTTCTTAACAGTGCCTTTGCAGAGCAAACATTTCTAATTTTGATGAAGTCCAATTCATCAACTTTTATTTCCATGGATTGTGCTTTTGGTGTCATATCTAAAAAATCTCTACCTAACTCCAGGTCACAAAGACTGCTCCTTTGTTGAAAAGACTATCCATTTTCTACTAATTGCCTTTGCCTCTCTGTCAAAGGTCAAATGGCCGTATTTGTGTGGGTCTGTTTTTGAACTCTCTATTCTGTTCCACTGATATGTTTCTTCTATTCCTTTGCCAGTACCATACTGTCTTGATTGCTGTAGCTTTATAATAATTCTTAAAATTGGTTAGTGGGGGTCCTCCAAGTTTGCTCTTCTTTTCAGTTGTTTGGCTATTTTAGATCCTTTGTTTTTCCCTATCAATTTTTGAATCAGCTTGAATGTATACACAAAAGTTTTGCTGAGATTTTTTAAAAATTTTATTTATTTATTTATTTTTTGCCGCATTGGGTCTTTGTTGCTGTGTGCAGGCTTTCTCTAGTTGCAGTGAGCGGGGGCTACTGTTTGTTGCGGTGCACGGGCTTCTCATTGTTGGTGGCTTCTCTTGTTGCAGAGCACGGGCTCTAGGTGCGCAGGCTCAGTAGTTGTGGTGCGTGGACTTAGCTGCTTCGCGGCGTGTGGGATCTTCCTGGACCAGGGCTTGAACCCGTGTGCCCTGCATTGGCAGGTGGATTCTTAACCACTGCGCTACCAGGGAAGCCCTGCTGGGATTTTGTTTGGAATTGCATTAAACCTGTAGGTTGATTGAAGAGTCTTCCAACCCATGAACATTGTTATGTCTCCCCTTTTAATTAGATCTTCCTTCCTTTCTTTAAACAGGTTTTACAGTTTTCATACCTAAATGTATGATATTTGGAACTAGTATAAATGTTACTATTTAAAAATGTTTCTTTCTAATTCTTTATTGCTTATATACAGAAACATGATTTTTGTGGGTTGACTTTGTATCCTACAAACTTGCTAAGCTCACTTATTAGTTTTAGATGCTTGTTTTGTAGAACCTTTCGGATTTCTATAATCATGGCATCTGAGAACAGGGAAAATTTTTGTATGCCTTTTATTTTTCTTTTTTGCCACATTGAATTGGCTAGGACCTGCAATATGATGTTTATATAATGTTAGTTCTAGTTTTTTGTTGTTGTTTTTTTTTTTTGGTAGATGCCCCTTATCAGATTAAGGGATTTCCCTTTATTCCCAGTTTTCTGAGTATTTTATCATGAGTTGATGTTGAATTTTGTTAAGTGCTTTCCTGCACCAATTCATATGATCATGTGGTTTGTCTTCTTTTGTCTGTTTATATGATGCATTACATTGATTGATTTTTGAATGTTGAAGCAGCCTTGCATTCCTGGAATAATCCCCGCCTCCCCACCTGACAATGGAGTATTATTCTTTTCTTTGTATTGCTAGATTCAATCTGCTCATATTTTGTGGGGAATTTTTGCATCTGTGTTCATGAGCGATATTGTTGTGTGGTTTTCTTGTACTCTGTTTGCCTGGGTTTGGTATTAGATAAGGTAGAGTTTCTTTCTCTTATATATTATATGTGAATATATGTGAAAGTTTAATAAGGTAATATTTGAACCCACACTCTAATGTAGGGACTAGAAGATCACCACTTCCTTGCATGTACCTCTGTACCTTTTTCATACCATCACAGGGATTCTCTTACAGAGGTAACCCACCATTCTGAATTTGGTGTTTATCATTTCCTTGCTTTTGTTTATACAGTTTTATTCTATGTGTTTCATATCCTCAACAATATGTTTACATTTCCCCCCTTATTTTTCAGCTTTATACAAATGGTCTCATACTTAATATTATCTTCTAGGACTTTTTAAAATTTAATGTTATGGTTTTTAGATTCATCCACACTGTTGCCTACAGTTGTAGGTCATCTGTTTTTTTTTCTTCACTGCTACTGTGTCATGTTTATACCTCAATTTGTTTATTCATTCTCCAGTCAGTTGACATTCAGGTTTTTCCTAGTTTATTTTTTATTAGACTTAGGGCTGCTCTAAACATTTCTACACAGGTTCCCTGGTATAGAGATACAAGAATTTTTCTAGGGTATATACCTAATAATAAAATTCCTAGGTAAGGTATGTAAGTGTCCAACTTTATTAAACAATGTCAAAATGCTTTTTATAGTGATTTCATAGTGGTTACAATAATGTATATTCCCAAGAGTGGGGTGTAAAATTCTCTCCAATCCAGTGTCTCTAACATTTGGCATTGTTAAGCTTCTTAAATCTAGTAAGTGTAACGTGTGACCCCATCATAGCCTTAGTTTGAATTTTCCTGATTACTCAGGTAGAACAACTTTTCATATGATAACTTTGTTATTTCCTTTTCTGTGAAATCCCTGATCATGTCTTTTTCTATTTATTTAATGTCATTTACCTTTACCTAGTATGTTCATATGTAGTACTTTATATATTCTGAATATAGGTCCTTTGTCAGTTAGATGTGTTGCTAATATCCCAGTTTGGGGCTTATTTTTCATTTCCTTTATATTCTTTTTTGACAAAAAGAAGCTCTTAATTTTAATGTAGCCCAATTTATCAAGCTTTCTCTTTATAGTTAGTGCTTTTTGTCTTCTGTTTAAGAGAAATTTCTCTACCCTAGGATCATAAAGATATTCACCTATACTGCCTTTGATTTACCTGGACTTGAGTTTTGTGTATGATATAATGTAGAGATCCAGTCTGATATATATATATATAGATATATATAGATATAGATATAGATATAGATATATATACATATATATATATATATATTTTTTTTCACTAAAGACACTTAATTTTCCGAGGACCATTTAATAAATAGCTATCCTTTCTTCAATGGTATACAGAACTGTCTCTGTTTTATATCAACTTTCCATATATACATGGGTTTAATTCTGTAATTTCTATTCTTTTCCATTGGTTTGTTGTCTATAGCTGTGCCACCATCTTAAATACTCTAGATATATGTGGAGTTATGTGGTACATCTGGTTGGGGGAGAACTCAACATGATATTGAGTCTTTCTGTGCATAAACATAGTATCGCTCTGCATTTGTTTTGTAGTTCTTTTTAAATGCCTTTCAATAAAACTTTATAAAATGTCTCCATGCAGATTTTACCCATCTGATGTCAGACCCATACCTTGTGATTCATAAAGTTTTTTTTTGCTATTTGAATGGTATTAAAATTTTTTGATTTTCTTTTCTGTCACTGGTAAAGAAATGATATTGATTATTGTATATGGATTGTATGGTAAGCTATTTTGATAAACTCTATTTTCAATAATTTGTCTGAATATTCTTTGGGTCTTCTGGACAGTTGTATCATCTGTAAGTAATGAAATCCGTTCCTTTCCAATTCTCATGCCTTTAATTTCTTTTTCTTTTCTTACTGTGCAAGCTATACCTCTTGTCCAATATTGACAGTAAGAGATTGCGGTGTCATTGTTTCATTTGTGATAGTAAAAGAAATGCTTCTAATGTTTCACCACTAAAGTGACCTTTGATGCAGATTTTGGTAGGTATTCCTTATCTGGACAAACATTCCCCCCCTATTCCTATTTTGTTAAGGGATTAGTGATCTGTTCCTTGAAAGTTTGATAAAAGTCACTTATAAAACCACTTGAGTATGGCCTTTTTTTAGTGGGAAAAGCTGTTGATTTAATTTCATTAATTATTATAGAATGATTTAGGCTTTGCTTTATTTCTTGAGTCAGTTTGTTATATTTTTCAAGGAATTAAAAACTTTGTTCTAAATTTTCAATTTTATAGGCATAAAGTTGTTCATAACATTATCTTTATAATTCCTAAAGTGTCTCTAGTGGTGTCCCTTTTTTCACTCCTGATATTGGCTATTTGTTCATCTGCTCTAAATCCTTGCTCAGGTCAGAAACTTATCAACTTCACTAATTACTTAAAAAAGCAAATTTTGGCTTTTTTTTTTTTTTTTGCGGTACGCGAGCCTCTCACTGCTGCGGCCTCTCCCGTTGCGGAGCACAGGCTCTGGACGCGCAGGCTCAGCGGCCATGGCTCACGGGCCCAGCTGCTCCGCGGCATGTGAGATCTTCCCGGACCGGGGCAGGAACCAGTGTCTTCTGCATCGGCAGGCAGACTCTCAACCACTGCATCACCAGGGAAGCCCTGATCTTCTTTATTGAATGTTTGTTTTCATCGCATTAATTTCAGCCCTTTATTATTTCTTTCTCTATCTTCTTTAGTTTACATTTTTTCTTCCTTTTTGTGATGGATGGTTACCTCATTTATTTTCAGCTTTCTTCTTTTCTAACATATACACTTAAGGCTAAAGATTTCCCACTAATTCCTGCTTTAGCTGAAGCCTACAAACTTGATATGTAATATTTTCTTCATGATTTTTTACTGCTACCTTTTCCCCTAAGCTATTGAAACCTCTATACGTGAATATTCTATATCTTACCTATTATCAGCCTGGGATACAAGGGAAAAGGTAGAATGTGTAATTTGTGTGCACGTGAGTACTTTGATGGAGCCTATGGCACTGATGCAGAGACGTTTTGTAGTTAGAAAGGAAGCTGTTAATTGTCCTGATTTTGCCTGAATGAAGGAGTAAGGTGAGGTATTGAACCCCATGTATCTGGTCGGTGTGTATAATCTTTTTGAAACGGCTGCAGAATTATCTATAAGAAGTATAATGCTAGATACAATCAATTTAACACATATTTATGAAATGTTGTCTATGTCAGGCACCACTTCCTTGAGCATTTTAAATTTTAGGGTAGGAGGAGGAAAATATGTAGGCAGATAATGTTAGTAAAGTGTAGTAATGATTATGATAAAGGGATATAACGTGATTTGTGAGAACCCTGCTCAGTCCGAGGACATGTGCATTTGAGGAGGTCTGACTCAGGAAAGATTTCCTGGGGCAACGCCTGAGCTGAACTTTTAACCTTATTTGGGCCACTGACTCAGAGCATACAGCACAGTTGGGAGGTTGTTACCCCAGCCCTACAAGGCTACCATTCCACTAGGCGGCTGCTTCAGAAGAACGGAGAAGGTGGTAGGAGCAGTGAATTTCACGGACAGGAGACGACTGCCACATGGTATCTGCCATCAGATGAGTTCCCTGGTCAGAAGCAGTGTTACATGGAATATCTGTTGATGAAAAAAGTATTGCCTAATTCCATGGACGGCAATTTTGGCAAAAGCATTGTGGGGAGGGAAAGCAAATCTCTGTCTAGAGTACCTGTCTATTCCAGAGAGAAGACGGACCTACCTCTCCCATGATGGAAATGCTATCAGCCTGCTGTCAGGGGGCAAATGTTCTCCCTGGGGTCTGGTACCTCCCAATGACTCAGCGATGGCCTCTGCTGCTGGCAATGTGGGACTCAGGGTGGCCGCAGCCACAGCAGCCTCTGTGAGTGGACGTCGACGCTGCTGAGCCCAAGAATAACCTCCATTCTTGGTGCTGTAGCCCCTCTGTTCAAGAGTCCATGTGACACGGCCATGGCGACTGGGAGAGAGGCTGTCGGACATTCACGAAGTCCATCCAGTCCTTCTCTGATGAAGCTGCCGTTTGCTGAGCCTTCCCACGAGACACAGATACACTCACACTCTGTGTCCATTGGAGAGGTCTCTCCACGTGTTTCTTCACACCCTGTTGTCACCTTTCCAAGTGTATTCCTTCCAAATCTTTGACCATCCAGCCAAATGGATAGCCACTGCTCGGGAAAGCTCTGGCCATACCCTTCCGGGCAGGATGAACGAGATGCTTTACCTGAAGTTCTGCCTGCTAGGAGGATTTCCCTTAACCACTGTCCTTCAGAGCAGCCTGTACGGGGCTGCAGGGCTCCAGCTGCCCAGTTTTGGGTGGTACCAGCCTATCGTACACGACCATTCACACAAGAGGCCTGAGCTTTTCATTCCTAACTCAGCTGGTCACTGGATACTCTTCCCGAGGCCTCGGGTGTGGGATGAGACGCTGCAGCGCAGGTGCCGGGGGAGCTCAGCCACTTGCTCACGCAGCATACCTGTGCTCTCAGAATCTGCGCGGGTCTGATCTAACGTTTGTCTCTTCATTTTGATGATGGAGAGCTGCTATACAGGCCCGATTTTATGACACTGGGGTCAGACAACATCGTTTGTGACGAAGAGGAAGAAAAAGAAAGGAGAAATGGGGAAAGGTAGAATTAAGAAGCTTGAAGGTTTTTCTTTAATATATCTTAATTAGATATTTGAGGATTCTATCAATAAGTTAAAACCAACAGATGATCTTGAAAGAAAGCAATACACTATGTTTCTTGTCATTAAGTCCTGCAGATTTCACCTCAGATTTAAAAATCTCATCTATCCCTTGCCTTCCAACTTTCTCTTTGTCTTTACCAGGTCCACTGCTGTGAAAAAAAGGTCGGTCAGTTCCTTTTTAAAGCAGTCGGACGATCTATCTAAAATGCAGACTTGGCCATGACACTCCCCACATGGAGGATTTAATGGCTCTGCATATCATTCAGTAAATACCCACGCCGAGTGCCTGCCAGGTGCCGGTGCTGTGCGGGGCAGCGGGCTGCAGGATGCCCGGGATGATGACAGAGGTCCCTGCCCTGTGCAGCTCACAGGTCAGTGCAAGGTGGGGCGGGGCCCACCCAAGAGATAGGTAAGCCGATCGCTGTGCCCAGGGCCCACGCCAGACCTACGAAGAAGTCGCTGGTGTAAACTGGGAGAACTCTCTGACATCCTGCGTCCTGACTCCAGCTTGTGTAAATCTCACCAGTGGCCTCGATGTAGAACTACGGTTACCAGAGTACCAGAGGGGAAGGATGGGAGGAGGGATGGCTAGGGAGTTTGAGATTGGCAGTGTGTATTGGGTTGGCCAAAACATTCGTTCTTCTTTTTCCGTACGATGGCTCTGGTAGCACTTCGTTGTCTTTAACTTCATTCAAAACAATTTTGTCAGATTATATGTGACAGCGGTCGTATCAGTGTGCAGTTAAAAAAGACTTATCAAAATTGGTGAATTTTTGTGTAGCCATTTTAATATTGAAGATGGAAGAGAAAAAGCAACATTTGAAGCATATTACACTTTATCTCAAGAAAGGTAAAAACGCGACTGAAATGCAAAAAAAGATTTGTGCAGTGTATGGAGAAGGTGCTGTGACTGATCGAACATGTCAAAGTGGTCTGCAAAGTATCGTGCTGTAGATTTCTCCCTGGATGATGCTCCACAGTCGGGTAGACCAGTTGAAGTTGACAGCGATCAAATCGAGATATTAACTGAGAACAATCAACGTTATACCACACGGGAGATAGCCGACATACTCAAAATATCCAAATTAAGCACTGAAAATCATTTGTACCAGCTTGGTTATGTTCATCACTTTGATGTTTGGGTTCCACATAAGTAAAGAGAAAAAAACTTTCTTGACTGTATTTCCACATGTGATTCTCGACTGAAACATAAAAACAAAATTCCATTGTTAAAACAAATTGTGACGGGTGATGCAAAGTGGATACTGTACAATAATGTGGAACAGAAGAGATCGTGGGGCAAGCGAAATGAACCACCACCAACCACACCAAGGGCCGGTCTTCGCCCAAAGGTGATGTTGTGTATATGGTGGGATTGGAAGGGAGTCCTCTGTTATGAGCTCCTTCCAAACGATTAATTCCAACAAGTACTGCTCCCATTAGACCAACTGAAAGCAGCACTTGATGAAAAGCATCCAGAATTAGTCAACAGAAAATACATAATCTTCCAGCAGGATAATGCAAGACCGCGTGTTTCTTTGATGACCAGGCAAAAACTGTTACAGCTTGGCTGGGAAGTTCTGATTCATCTGCCATATTCACCAGACATTGCATCTTTGGATTTCCACTTACAAACTTCTCTTAATGGAAAAAATTTCAATTCCCTGGAAGATTGTAAAAGGCACCTGGAACAGTTCTTTGCTCAAAAAGATAAAAAGTTTTGGGAAGATGGAATGAAGTTGCCTGAAAAACAGCAGAAGGTAGTGGAACAAAAGGGTGAATACACTGTTCAGTAAAGTTCTTGGTGAAAATGTAAAATGTCTTTTATTTTTACTTAAAAACCAAAGGCACTTTTTGGCCAACCCAATACTTGTCTATGGCTCCCAGTTAACGCTGGATGAGAACAATGACAGCAAGTCACGTGTGGTCTAGGTGTTGGCCACTCTTTTAAGTTCCGGTTCAGCATAAAGACACACACGCCCGCACTGGCCGCCCTTCGTTGATCCCGCAGCCTGACGGCGTGATGCTGGGTGAGTGGGAGCCGTTGGCAGGCTCCCGCCCTCCTGCTGCTGCAAAGCACAATTGGCTAAGTACAGCACAGAGGTTTTGAGCCTTGCGAACAGGCAGTGGCGGTGCCGCGGCTCCTGCGTTGCTTCATTTTAGGCTGAGATCCAGCTGTAATGCTGTCAGGAGCGAAGTCCCGTCCTTTCCTTATACCCGATTCTGGCAGGTTCGCGCTGTGAAGGTGCTGCCAGTCTTGGGTGTCTGTCCTAAAACGCCTTTGTAAGTCAGGTTTTGTTTTTCTGGGAACTTGTAATACAAACTATAAGTTACATTTGAATTCGAGGGTTAGCTAAGAGAGCTCATTTAACTAATATTGTGGCAAAAATACTGAACCTTTGCAGTAAACCGGATAAAATACTCTGATCACGCCAGCGGCGCCACCACTGAATAAGCAATAGGCTCCTCTTTTCCGTGAACCTGAATCCCCGGCTCCTCCACCGCCCGGCAGCCTTGCACGTGGTGGGCCGCGGCCCTGGCTCTGGACCCACCTCCGTTGCTCAGCTCCCCACCGCGCTGGGCTCCTGGGCAGCGCTGCCGACTCCGAGAAGGCTGGGCCGCTCAGGTTCTGCCTCCCCGCCTCACGCCCTCTGACCCCTGCAGGGCAGGACCCCAGGTCGGGCCTCCACTCGGTCCCACCCGGGCCTCCGCGCCCACCTTCCAACGTGCATCGACTTTTGCCTCCGCACCCGCTGCCGGCGCCGTGCTGTCCTGCGGGGACGCGGGGCGAGGGCTGACCTCGTGGAAGCTGGGGTCGACCCGCCCCACCCCCGCTCCTGCCCCCAGCCTTCCTGTTCGAACTTCTGGAGGAACCTTTTGAAAATGCAAGTGTCATCTTGTCATGTTTGTGATGACACTCGTTGCCCTGAGAATGAAGGGCCAGGCCTGCTCTCAAGCCCCCTGCCCAGGGCCCCTCCTGCTTTCTTGCGCTCTCGGATGTGGTCGTCCCAGCCCTCAGCACCTCGAACGCAGCAAAGTCCTGTCCAGGGCAGGTCCCTGCACGCACTGTTCTCTCTTCTCCGCCAGCCTGGCCGAGCATCAGTCACATGTCGCTTCCCCGGGACAGTCCTTCATCCCCCCAGGGTGGCCGCACCCCGGTAGTGGTCGTCGGCGGCACCTGGGGGACGCCGAGTTGAAGATTCGGGTGTCGTGTGCCCGCTGGTGCCCCAGCCCCGCGCTGGTGTGTGTGCGCCACGCACACCTGCACACGCCTACACACACCTGTCCCCCACATCTGCCTGTGCTCGGCACACGAGGAGCTCCCAGCGTTTGCTGAAAGAGTGGGTTAATCCTGGGTTACTCTAGGGCTCTAAAGACAAGGTGCAAGTGTGAGGAAGACGTTCGCTCCGAGTTCAAATGATTTACCTGTGACTGCTAACGGGTAGGTTAAACGAGGGGAGAGTACACCCGTGTGCGGGTCTGCTCCCGGGCCACCGGCCACCAGCTACCCGGAACCGCGGAAGGAAGCGGATCCGGCGGCTTCACCGCCGCAGCCGCGGACGTGTGGGGACGTGACGTGGCGTGACGCGACGTGCGTGGCGTGACGTGCGTGACGTGACGTGACGTAGGGCGTGTGTGACGTGCGGCGTGACGTGCGTGACGTGACGTGGCGTGACGCGACGTGCGTGGCGTGACGTGCGTGACCTGACGTGACGTGCGGGGCGTGTGTGACGTGCGGGCGTGACCTGACGTGACGTGCGTGACGTGACGTGCGTGACGTGATGGGACGTGCGTGACGTCCGTGGGCAGGGGCAGAGGCGGGGAGTGGGCTCGCGGCCGGGACTTGTGGTGCCGTGCGAGGCGCTTCGCGTGTGTCGCCTGCCGTGTTCACACGGCTGCTTTCAGCCCCCCCACCTCGGTCTCCTCTTTGCTAAACGTCTCCGTTGTTGTTCTCCGTGGCTGGTCCAAGTCCTCCTTTGAGTGACTTTCTCCTCCGAACGTTTTCGGAAGTCACCGCATATGACCGTTCATTTAGGATGTATTGTACTTTGAAAAATAACTTTAGTTTCAGAGGTCAGTATCTCGAATTGATCCTCACAGCCTTCTGCTTCCTTAAGTCCATCCGGCGGAGAAGACAGTCCCTCAGGTGAGTTGAATGACATCAGTGACAAACACGACAGGTGTTATTTGGCGTTTCCCAAGAGTGGCCCTCGGGGGCGGCGGTGGCGTGGGGCGGCCGAGGGGCCCCTGGGCAGCCCTCCCCTCTCCCCTCCCCCGCCGCCCACACGGGGGGCTGGTTTGGGCTCAGGCTCAAGTACTTCTCCACTCGTGAGGGTGGCAGGGGCGGGGTGGCGTGGGGGACACTCTTGGGGTGACATGTCATTGCAAATAATGGAGCTCAGATTATAGTCACCTACACGCATGAGCAGTTGGCCAACAGGCTGCTCTGGTGGCTCCACAAAATAGTCTGACCTCAGTATCCTTCTGTCTTTGCGCTTTGCCGGAGGGAGTTAACATTCTCAAGGTCACGATCATTGGCTAAAACAGCGCCTGAGGCTCCAGACGTGGTAGTAAAACTTACAGAGGAAGGAAAGGAAGAAGGAAAAAGGAGTCCCTTTTCCAGCTGCGTGAGGCCCCTCAGAGCTCGTGCCATCATGCACCTTTGGCCAGAATGTAGTCCCTAGTTTCCAGGGAGGGTGGAAGACGTAGTCCTTTGTTCCTGGGAGCAGAGTGCGCAGCAGAAGTCAGGCTCTGTTAGCAGAGGGGATGATGGGCCGTGGGAGGGCGACCTGCTCTCCTAGCCACAGGCACCGTGATTGGACCTGCCTTTTTGGTGTCGCGGTGATCAGGTCAAGGCTGCGGTTCCACAGTTGAAGGTGGCGGTGGGGAGGATGAAGGTAGGAGCAGCTGTGGCGTTTCACTGCTTTAAAGTCGTCTATTCCCAAGCAGCTTAGGAAACAAGGTATCTGCAAGTCCAACCCAATTTACACGGTTGTACACTGGGGTTGGGGGCCAACGGCCAAGGACACGTGAAGTTCCACGTGGCCCAGTCACTCTTTCCCATATTCACCACCTCAGGGCCTCGTGGGGACTGATGGTGGTGGTGAGGGCCAGACTTGGTGTCCCTGGGTACCCTGCCCAAGGGTCATCACATCGTTCCCCATTGTCCCTTTATTTTCAGTAATTGAGGAAAACATTCTCTTGCTGTATGGACCAGGTAGTTCAGAGACCAGCCTTCTGTTATTGATTTAAATCAGAGACACTAGCTCCTCCTGTTTTTTGCAAGTAATTTTGCTCAATAATTGGGTGCATAAAAAGATTGGAAACCTTGGAAAGGGTGAATTAACTTTTTAATAGACAGGCTACTTTTTTTTTTTGTCCATTTTGAATTGGGTTTTTGTTTGTTTTTGTTGTTGTTGAGTTTTAGGGATTCTTTGTGTATTCTGGATATCAATCCTTCATGAGACATGATTTGCAAGTATTTTCTCCCGTCCCGTGGGCTGCTTTTCAACCCTGCTAGTAGTCTCCTCTGAGACACAGGTGTAACGTGTTACCTTGAAGATTTAAACAAGTAGGAGCCTTTCTTGGAAATAAAGTTCGTTTGTAAAGTAGAATTTTCTCATTGGCTGGCTTCATGATGCATTCAAAAATGAAGATCAGACTTATAAACCCTATAATCCACAAATTAGCAATAATGATGTATAATACTGGGGAAATATTACTCACTATGCAGTGAAAAAACCAACAAAATTTACTTCCATCTTTATTAATAAGGATAATGTTGGCATAGATTTATTTTTCTTAATGTTTCCTGGTTTAATGGTGCCATTTTACTCTGGAATCTGGTTAAAATGAGTCACCCCTTCAGAGACCAAGGGAACTCGTCTTTGCTCTGCGATGTCCCTTTCACCACTTCCTGGTGGGCTCGGTTGGGGATTCACTCCAAACAGGAGTTCTGCAGTCATGGGACAATTTGAGTCTATATCAGAGCTTCATATTTTAATTACAGAAATGTTAAAGAAGCAGTTGCTCAGGTAACAAAGATTGGCATTTCAGCTGCTATTTTATGGAGCTATTAACTCAGAGACACCATTACTTAAATGTAATTATTATTATTACAATTAAAGACTGATTTGATTTTATGAGATCATGCCTCTTTATTTTATGGAAGCTTTATAGTTAAATTCAATTCAAAAGATTACTCTGTATTTAAAGTAAAAGATTAGCAAGTACAGTATTAAAATTATACTATACTTCTTTTGCAAATCTGATATTAAAACTTCCACGCAGCTGATTACTATGGTAGAATCAAATGTTTCCTGATATAACAACGTAACAGCTAAAGAAAAACAACTTGGTATATTCTGTTTGTGAAATTCCAACAGCTGTTGGCTTATTCAGTATGTCATGTCTAATTAAGTTTATTGTCAGTTTTCTACAGAACATAAAAGGTGCTTTCCTTTCAGCTGATTCTCAGAGGAAGGAATTTCTTTGGATCAAAGTGAGCTTTCGTTGGTGTTTTATTGTTTGCACTGTGCAAAGTTGTAAAAATGGCGACCAGCACTCAAAATGCCAGCTTCTGGTCTTAACGTTTCACAAAGGGAAGAAGTTTAGGGGCTGAGGGAGACGTGTGTGTGCAGCTGAGATGCACACAGACATCACGTGGCTGCGAAGGCTAGCTTAAGACTTTGGAAGTTTCCCTGTGATTTTTGAAGGCTTTGTTTCTGATGGAGGAAAAGAATGCAAGAGTATTTGCACTAAATAGATGAAGCTGCTAGTAAACATGTCCCCTTTAAATTAACTGATGTGGGGACAGAGAAAGTGCTTTGTTGCTGTCAGCGGGATTTGTCTTAAGTCACAGGGACAGACAAGTGAAGGAAAGCCCAAAGGAGTTAATTCTGAAGAAGGAGAAGCATCACAGGGACCCCGTCCCTGAGGCTGGGACAAACCAGTGAAGTGCGGACCCTCTTCAAATCCCTAAATTGGAAAATCTGTGAAACGAGTTGAGACAGAATTAGAGTCTTCCTCCCATTTACTTTGGCTAAAAGCCTGCTGTTCTTTCTCTTACTTGCGTTTCTTGGGAGGGAAACCTGGTTTTTCCAAGATCGAATTAGCATAGGAGCAAATGTTACTCGGGAACGGGAGTCCTTTTCAAGGTCTGAGCACTTGTGATAAATAAGTCCTGCTTGGTGGTGGCTAACGGCACATCCCTGCGGCCCCAGCGCCCCGTGGCAACGGTTATAATCTCATTGTCAGCATCGTCGGACAGAGAGAGCTTGTCCAGCTCATGGACTGGGTCCAATGGGGGCCTAATGGGGGGTCTGATGGGGGCTGACGGGGGTCTGATGGGGGTCCAATGAGGGGGCTGATGGGGGCTGATGGCGCCTCTGAAAGAGGCTGTCCCTTTTTGTTTGTTTGTTTGACTGTGAAGCTCGTGGGATCTTAGTTCCCTGACCAGGGGTTGAATCCCAGGCCATGGCAGGCGGTGAAAGTGCCAAGTCCTAACCACTGGACCACCGGGAAATTCCCATCTGGGCCTCACTCATTAGGAAAAGAGAAAAGGCAAGAAAGAAAGGACTCCGGTTCCTAGGGCACTTTGTGGGGAGTCTTTTGGTCTTGAGAAGGGGATGGAAAGCCCAAAGGAATTAATTCTAAAGAAGGAGAAGCATCACAGGACCCTGTTGCAGAGGCTGGTCAGGCTGTCTCTTCATTTGTTTTACTTCCACAATACAAGTGTTTGGGTTTGCACTGGCAGGTGTCGGAGATGCAGGAGAGCCGGGGTCCACACATAAGATGCGGACATAGTTTCTTCTCCATTCATTGGGGCTTTTTGGTTTTTTTAAAAGGAAGTTCTCTCTAGTAAGTAAGTAAAGTTGGGGAGTTGGGGTTGTCAGCTGCCAAAAGTTGGGGGTTGACCAAGAAGAGTTCACCATGTAATGATGGGGTGTTCTGGGCTCAGTTTTCCAACAGGTCATTAGCATTTCTCATAGGAACCTCCGACCAGGTGCCTCTACTGGCGATCGTGAGGCGAAGGACTCTGAATCATGCGGGTCTTTTAAATACAAGGGATGGACACCTACTCCAAGGTGGCCAGGACTCCGCAGTGATGGAGCCAGTCGCTGGGGGCAGGCGTGGATGGGAGGCCTCGGGCTCTGGAAGCCCCGAGTGTGAGACCCTGGCTCCAGGGACAGACTTGTCCCACTTCTGTGGGGTCCCAGGACGTGTAACCTCAGGCTCCTCTGTCCATGCTGGATTCACAGGGTGGCCGTGAGGGTTAAGCCGGGTGACAGTGTGTCGCACACCTGGCACAAGACCGAGGGTGTGAGCAGGCTCCCTCAGAGGCGATTCCAGAGCTAAGCCCACTCACCTTCGCTCTTGACTCACCACCAGAGCAGAGTGGCCAGTGCTCATCATGATGCTGCAGTGTCCTGACTACTGACCCTTTGACCCTGACTAGAGCTTCAGACTGGTCACCTCCCACCGGTAACTGTGACTCCATCATGATAGCCTCCGGTGGCGGAGGCCCAGGGAAGGCCTCAGAGGTCAGAGCGTGGCCTTTTATGTCTCCACCTCCATCTGGGTGAGGCTGTGATGGCTGGTAAGGGACTCCTGGAGTCAGAGGTCAAGGTCAAGGCCACCAGTGCTGGCCACATCACCACGGCTTTGTCCCGGACTCACAGGAAGGCTTCCTTTCAGTTGGGTGTGGCCATGTGACTTGGTGGTAATGATGGAATTTGAGCAGAAGTGGTGGGTTTGCTTCCGGTCTGGCCACAAAACTCAGGGGCCAGCGTTTGAACTCTCCCCCTGCCACTAATGCTGACACGTGAGAGACCCCAGCAGCCACGAACTGAAGACCGAGAGCCTCCACCAGGCTGGCGTTGGAGAGAGAAACACAGTTTTTTTGTGTTAAGCCACAGAAATGTTGGGGACTGTTTGTTACAGATGCCAATGTCGGCTTAGTAAATAGAAGGTCTTGTTAACAGCGGTGGGACCCCCATCCCTCAACTCCTGAACAGATGGCAGGCGCCCACCCGTCTCCTCCATATACCCCCATCTCCAGGCCAAATCCAAAGCCTGTGTTTTTGTTTTTCTTAACCTTTTATTTTGAGATGACTTTAGACTTCAGGAGGAGTTGCTAAATACTACAGAGTCGCCGTACATCTTCCACCTGGCTCCCTCTGACGTGAACATGGAGCCATCACGTAATCATCAAAGCTGAGAAAAACACCTAGGAAATTAACATCGGCACAGCATAGTTAATTAAACTGCAGACGTTACTGGATTTCACAAGTTCCCATGCAGTGAGAACGACGTGTGAGGCTCGTGCACAGTGTGGATTGTAGAAGTGAAACGTGGCCTGCACGCGTTGGAAGACAACTGACCACCCCTGTGCCTTCACCACAGACAGCTGAGAGCCACAGACATGTTCTCATGTTGTACTGGGATGAGAATAGAAGTCACTGGAAATGTGAGCCTGATCTGATCCCAGGGATGGTCGCACTAAGATGGCCGCAGAGGAGGTGGTAGGTGGAAACCATGGGGAAGTCAAGAGAAGAAGCAAAGGAATGAAATTTTTATTGTATGAATTTAAATATTTATAAAAATTTAGAGTTTTTCGTAAATATATAAATACAAGCATGTTGATGTAAACTCGTTGGGTACTGTTGCTTCTCCCGTGACGGGTCAGAGAGATTTATTGATGATAAATCTTACGGCTGCACGTCCATCTGCCTTGCTTATTCCACCACTGTCCCTGCACTGGATAAACCGTGAGTCGGCCTGGAGTCGGAACAAGCTGGGCATCCTGCTCCTTGATGGTCGCCCTCTCCTCTTGCCCTTGTTCAGAAGGGTTAGGTGCCCCCAGGCTGGGGGTGTGTACATGGAAGTTGTGGTAGCTGCCTTCTCTTGGTGTACCCTGGTGAGTTCCTCTCTGTCGTGGTAGCCACCCCCGTCTTATTCCCCCCTCTCTGGCTGCTGTGTGTCCACGTGGAAGGTTGCACACATGGGGTGGGTAATTCGGGGTTGAGGGTGGGGACAAGATCCAGTGCAGGGTCTGCTGCAGAAGACTGGGTGGGACGTGCTGTGCTTCCGAGTTTCCTGGGTGCCCGGAAGTGAGGAGGCCTGGACAGGGGAGGTGCAAACACATGGGGGGACCTTTGTCCAATAGCTTTGCTTGGGGCCCATGTATTAGTCAGCTCATGCGCCGTAACAAAACACAGTCTGGGCGGTTCAGCCACCGGAAACTTATCCTCTCACCATCTGGAGCTGGAAGCCCAAGGTCAAGGTGCCGGCAGGTTGGGTTTCTGCTGAGGCCTCTCCTGGCCTTCTTGCTGGGTCCTCACGGCCCTTTCTCTGGGTGAATTCCTGGTATTCTCCCTCTTATCCTATTGGATCAGGGCTCCACCCTTACAACCTCATTTAACCTTAAGTGCTTCTTTAAAGGCCCCATCTTTAAATATAGTCACATGTGGGGTTAGAGCTTCAACATATGAATTTGGGGGACACACTTAAGTTGATAACTGCCCACTTTGACTATAGTGATGTGAAGATCTGAACCATGTAGCCTAGTTATGATTGGTTTACAATAAAAGTGGGAGACCTGCCTGCCGCAGAGGCCCTTTACTACTGAAGACGTGGGTGATGGGGCAGACACGTAAGGCAGTAATGGGCGTTGGTTAGACGTGCAACAGAAATCTGACCCGGAGTCGAACTCTCAGCGTTTTCATGTTTGTATGGACACAGCCCAGAAGGAGGCATGCATGTGCCCCCGTGGGCCCTGGATCTGCCCCCAACCGGGCTCATAACTGTGGACAGTTCCTACTTAACCGCTGGTTTTTGTTTTTTTAAGATTTTTTTTGATGTGGACTATTTTTTTTTTTTTTTGCGTTATGCGGGCCTCTCACTGTTGTGGCCTCTCCCGTTGCGGAGCACAGGCTCCGGATGCGCAGGCTCAGCGGCCATGGCTCACGGGCCCAGCCACTCCGCGGCACGTGGGATCTTCCCGGACCGGGGCACGAACCCATGTCCCCTGCATCGGCAGGTGGACTCTCAACCACTGCGCCACCAGGGAAGCCCAGATGTGGACTATTTTTAAAGTCTTTATAGAATCTGTTACAATATTGCTTCTGTATTACGTTTTGGTTTTTGGCCTCAAGGCACGTGGGATCTTAGCTCCCCGACCAGGGATCGAACCTGCACCCCCTGCATTGGAGGGCGAAGTCTTAACCACTGGACCACCAGGGAGGTTCCCTTAACCACTGTTTTGACCCATAGTTTCCTGTAACCTGGTTATTAATAATACCTGCTCTTCGTACCTCACAGGTTTTTCATGAAGATTGAATAAGATCATTTAGTGAAAGCCTTGGCCATTATTGGACTCAAATAACCTAGTTTGGCCCTTTGCTTCCATAGATATTTATTGAGAGCTTATCTTCCAGTGGGTGTTGGGGATACAGAACGAAGAAGACAGACCTCGTTTGCAGGACAGGGGACAGACAAGGAAGGGGAAGATGATGTCATACATAGGTCATTTCGGAAAGACAGCTGTGAGCACGGGGTGCTGGCCACGTCTGCAGAAGGCTGTTGAGCTCAGCCTGGGCTGAGGGTAGGGTGGACAGGGAAGAATCCTAGCTCTTCTAATGTACTGTCATCTAACTTAAGTAAACTGGAAGCATAATTCCTGAATATCCCTTTAAAAAATAGAGTCATCACTGCTACTGAGGAAATCACTCAGCAGATAGAAAATAGTTCAGATATTAGATTCAGTGTGTTCAGATGCTGTATTGAGTAGTGTACATAGAAAATCAGAAGAATTTGCAGGTGAACTATTCACATTAATGGGTAAAGTTTTCAAGGTTAATACTTGCATTTCTATTCACTGTCATTAGATAATTAGAAATAAAATTTTAATAAATTAACTGTAGCACCACAGAGATGAAATACCTAATAATAAATCTAGTGAAAGAAGTGCAAGATCTCTATACTGAAAATTATAAAACATTGCTGAAATAAATTAAGGAAGACCCTCATATATGGAGAGACTTGCTATATCCATGGATTGGAAAACACATTTTTGTGAAAATGTCATCATTTCCAAACACATCTGTAGATTCAATGCAATTCCAATAAAAATCCTGCAATATTTTATGGAAATTGATGGGCTGATTTAAAAATTTGTATGAAAATGAAAAGGACCAAGAATAGCAAAGGCAGTTTTTAAGAAGAAAAATAGTTGGAGAATGACCTATTTGTAAACATCCAAAGTTATCATAGATTAAAATGGCCCAGGAAGTTTATGAAGGTCACGTTTGTAGAACAGCATCTTACCTCACTATTTTCCATGTCATGATCCTGCTCTTACCTTTGTTTCCTTCTGTGTTACTCAGCTAAGGCTGATGTAACAAAGTACCATTAATGGGGCGGCTTAAACAACAGATGTTTTCTTCTCACAGTTCTGGAGGCTGGACGTCTGAGGTTAGGGTGCCAGTGTGGTCCAGCTCTGGTGAAGGCCCCCTTCGCTTGGGCTGCAGATGCTGACTTCTCGCTGTGACCTCGCCAGGCTTTTCCTCAGTGAGTGCGGGGAGAGCTCTCTGGCATCTCTTCCTATAAGGATACTAGTCCTATTGGATTGGGGTCCCACCCTCATGACTTCATCTAACCTTAATTATTTCCCTAGAGGCCCCATCTCCAAATACAGCCACACTGGGGGCAGGGCCTCAACATATAAATTCTGGGAGGACACAAACATTCAATCTGTAGTACCGTCCCTCTCCTTAGGGTTTACAAGCTTAAGTTGGACACTTAGCTCATTAATTTTTAATTTTATTTTCATCCATGCCCATAAGGCTAAATATTTTTCTTCAGGTACCACGTGAACCGTTTCCCTAAGGTATCAATATGTATTACATTCATCTTCATTTGGTTCTAAATTTGTCATTTCTTTTCAAGTGACACCTGTTGGCCCAGATGTATTTCCCTCCTATCTCATTCAGCTGTGTGAGTGCAGCACTGCAGAAATTAAATGTTGGATTTAACTGTCGGGTCTTAAAAACTCTATAGCTGTACTGCCTGGGTTCAGATACCAGCTGTTTTATTTATTAGCTCTTTGACAGTGGGAAAATTACATAATTCCTCTGTGACAGAGTTTCCCAAACTGGTCTATGTGTGTGGTGTGTGTGAATGTATGTGTATGTGTGTGTGATTTCCATCTGCCCTTGTTAGGAACTGTCCATCCAGACTGTTTGCGACTGGAGGCACAATGCAGGCGCAGAGGTTCCAGCCTGAGTGTGAAGGTGATTTCTCTGCTTGGATTTCCGGCTTCCTGCAGGCATTAGCATTCACACCCTTGTGCTGCCGACAGGGCCATCCTGTATCATACGGATGATCTTGTCTCTCCAAACCCTGTAGAGACGGCAAACGTCTTTGCCCTTCTCCATTCTTGGTGCCTTTGGTGGTTCTGGGTTCAGCCCCTGCTGGGTTCGAGCTCCCCACTCCAGGCTCAGGCCACGCCTCCAGCCCCTGGGGTTTTGGGGCACCAACGTCTTGGCTGGCAACGTCCTCCTCCGCCTTCTCTTTTTACTCTTGGCCTCTGGGGTTTTCTGTTCTTTTCTGTTGCGCTCAGTTCTGTACTTTAAAAAATGTTATATTTTAAACTAATTCTCTATGCGAGACAGTGAGAGATGTCCTGTTTCCACCAGTCCTGGGCCCCAAACCCCTGGAAGTAGGCCACAGTATTCAACCTCATCAGGGCACGATTTTTCTTTTTTTAAGTAAATGACACCCCTTCAACTGGCCTGGAGCAAGTGAGTCTCGATTTAAAAGGTAGATAGCTAGGGGGAAGCAGCCGCATAGCACAGGGAGATCAGCTCCGTGCTTTGTGACTGCCTGGACGGGTGGGAGGGAGGGAGACGCAAGAAGGAAGAGATATGGGAACAATGTATATGTATAACTGATTCACTTTGTTATAAAGCAGAAACTAACACACCATTGTAAAGCAATTACACTCCAATAAAGATGTAAAAAAAAAAAAAGAATACTTCCTGTGGTTCATTTAATCTGTACTTTCCCCAGGGAAGCATCATCATCCTCCTCTGCACCCAGGTGTGACTTGCTACCTCCTTTGTGTCATTGCCAACAGGCACGTCATCTTTTTTTAAATTAATTAATTAATTTATTTATTTATTTTTGGCTGCATTGGGTCTTCGTTGCTGCACGCGGGCTTTCTCTAGCTGCAGTGAGCAGGGGCTACTCTTCATTGCGGTGCGCAGGCTTCTCATTGCGGTGGCTTCTCTTGTCGCAGAGCACGGGCTCTAGGTGCATGGGCTCAGTAGTTGTGGCACATGGGCTCAGTAGTTGTGGCTCGCGGGCTCTAGAGCACAGGCTCAGTAGTTGTGGCGTATGGACTTAGTTGTTCCACGACATGTGGGATCTTCCTGGACCAGGGCTCGAACATGTGTCCCCTGCATTGGTGGGCAGATTCTTTTTTAATTAATTAATTAATTAAACACCTTTTTGGAGTATAATTGCTTTACAATGGTGTGTTAGTTTCTGCTTTATAACAGAGTGAGTCAACTATACATATACATATATCCCCATATCTCCTCCCTCTTGCATCTCTCTCCCACCCTCCCTATCCCACCCCTCTAGGTGGTCACAAAGCACCGAGCTGATCTCCCTGTGCTCTGCAGCTGCTTCCCACTAGCTACCTATTTTACATTTGGTAGTGTATATATGTCCATGGCAAGTGGATTCTTAACCACTGCACCACCAAGGAAGTCCCAGCACGTTGTTTTATTCGAAGAGGTTGACAGCCGGAAGTTGAAGCTGGTGGCGATTTCCCCCCTTGCTGGGTGGTGTAGGGTTATTCTGTTTATGGGCTTTGTCTACTGTAACTTTTCACATGTATAATTTGTCTAATAGTCTAATAATTCCAGTGCCCACATCCAGAGACCCTTTTCATGCCATCCCTTTGCTTTCTTTCATATGTTGATTAAAAAAATCCATCAAGGACCAGCCAATTTTTGTGGCATAATTAAGTCCTTAAGGTATCTCAGGGATCCTTTGGGAAGAAATGGATAACTATGTAGAATATATCTGCGAAGGTATTGAACAGTCTCAAGAAAAGTGTTATTGGGGCACCTAAAGTTATTCTCTTCTGTTTTGTTGAATTTCATAAAATGCTTAAATTATAAAAACAAAGCAAGTATCTTGCACTTTTGGCCGACTGCCTGGAATTGTTTTAAATTGGATCTTATAAATATTCCATAAAGTCCTATGTAATGGGACTGCTTTTTCCTGGCAGTCAGCCTTTGTGGATGGCATCTTAAACATTTATGCCATTTTTGCAAAACTTGACAAAAACATCTTAGGCATTAGTAGTTTTGTTGATAAATTACTCAGCACTAAAACTATGTATTGTTTAAGAAAATTATTGGAACCAATTACTCTGCTGTTTCACTTTTGACACTTGGCAAGCCACTGATAGCCTACGAAATATCAATTTAGCCCTGCACCTCAAAGGGAGCATTGAAAAAATACCCAGTGCAACAGCGCAGTGTTATCTTCCCATTAAGGAGAGGCAACCAATAAAGCAAGGGGTCATTGGTTTCATTTGAAGAGCTCATTACATCCTGACAGTCCTGTTTGAGCATTTGGAATTAGATAGCCCTCCTAAGCATGCTCCAGTCGGGACTAACCTCACAACACCAAAGCAGGGTGCATTAGTGCTGTGAATGTGAATACATATCTTCATGTAAAATTTAAACTCTTCTTAAAAAAAATTAAAGTATAGTTGACTTACAGTGTTGTGTGAGTTTCAGGAGTACAGCACAGTGATTCAGTTAATATGTGTATATATTCTTTTTATATGTATGTATTCTTTTTCACATTCTTTTCCCTTATAAGTTATTACAAAATATTCCCTGTGCTATACGGTAGGTCCTTGTTGGTTATCTGTTTTATATGTAGGAGTGTGTATGTGAATCCCAAACTCCTAATTTATCCCTCCCCCTCCCCTTTCCCCTTTGGTAACCTTAAGTTTGTTTTCTGAGTCTGTGAGTTTCTTTCTTAAGCTCTTTTTAAAAATAGTGTAGAGGGCTTCCCTGGTGGCACAGCGGTTAAGAATCCGCCTGCCAATGCAGGTTCGAGCCCTGATCCAGGAAGATCCCAGATGCCGTAGAGCAACAAAGCCCACGTGCCACAACTACTGAGCCTGTGTTCTAGAGCCCGTGAGCCACAACTACTGAATCCCGTGCGCCTGCGCAATGCAATGAAGAGTAGCCCCTGCTCGCCACAACTACAGAAAGCCCACGTGAAGCAACGAAGACCCAATGCAGCCAAAAATAAGTAAACAAATAAATAAATTTAAAAAAATAGTGTAGAAATATCCTTAAATTGCAGAATATTCTATATCTTAATACATTGGAAGATATCAAACCATTAGGACATTGATTTATGCTTCCAGATTAACTTCTTTTGGGAAGACTTTAAAATAAAGCCTATCCTGCCACTTGGAGGCATTTCTTATAACTCTGTAACTCTATCATTAATTCTAAAAGTTTCATCTCTTAAGTGATCTCTTTTTCTTCTTTTTTAAAGGAATTCAGGCCTGTGATACCTATTCACATCAAATTCTGTAAAAGATTGTGCTACCCAAGCCTGTGTAAATACGTTTGTACTGTGTACTGGCTCCATGAAATGTGGGGCAAACTTTGGGGTGTTGATTTGGACATGACCTAGGGAGAGTCTGTCCACCCGTGTTGTAATACCACGTGGGTCGGCATCTTGGAGTCATGCTCTTGTATTTTAGGTTAGTGTAGTATGTATTGTAAGTCTGGGCCTTCTTCTCTTATTTTTACAGTTTTCTGATCATCTTCCTTCAAACTTCTGGATCAGTTTGATTGAAGAGTAGCCTGCAGCTGCAACGTTAAAAATGTTAAAAACCCACTGCTTTTTCAGATGTGTTGGGTGCTGTGCAACCAAAACAAGATACAGGAGTAAACTGATGCAGAGCCTGAAAAAATTGCTAATGTAACAGTAACACCAATGTCACATCTCATCAGAATTCGTTATTGTGTTCATTGATTCACTGTATAATAGGACATGAGTATGTTTATTTGTGTGTTATAAAAGTCCAATATACTATCGCAGTTATTCGTTTTGTTTATTGAAGTTCTGTGTACATTATTTTTTTCCTGAAAGGGGGTGGCAAGAGCATGGTGTGGGCTGAGAGAGATTTGAATTGAATTTTGGCCCTGAAAGGTACCAGACTTATGACAAGGGCCAGATTCCCTAATCTCTCTGATACCCAGTTTCTCTATGGATCAAATATGGATGATACCTACTTCACAGGTCTGTCATGAGGAGTCCGTGAAGTAACGCATGTACCATCGAGTATAGTGCAGAGTTCAGTGACAGATGCTACACAGGACTCTTGGTCCTGTGGTGATGTGATAATAGGAGTCTTGGCTTTAAACCAGTAAGACCAAGAGTCAAGAATTCAGGATCAATGAGTGGAGAACTTTGAAAGTTGTCTCCTTGTCAAGAAACATGGTGTTTATGAAAACCTAAGTAAGTTTAAATGTGGTGTGGAATGGGCTGTTTTTATGTACGTTGCGTTTACAGTTGATAAACAAGAATTACCATTTGGCTTTCAAATTATAAAACAATGTTAACTAAGGCATTGGGAACTTATCGTACTGTATTTTGTGTTGTCTGTATGCAGACTCACATACAGTCTGGAGTTGCACAGTAGAGTTGTGTACATTTAGTAATTATTGTTTTATTTTCATCAATTTAGACTTCAAGAATTGGGAATTTGGAAAGAATATTGGAGATTATTTAGAGTATGTTAGCTCACTTTAATGATGATTCAGATGAGGCTAGAGGTGTGAAGAAACTGGCGTAGACTAATTATCAGCTAATCATCAGGAGATTAGACTGGGAGCCTGCATTTCCTGATGCTTGGGCCGGTGCCTGTGCCACCGTCTTTGCCTGGTGACCACTCCAGCCTGGGCTGTCGGGATGGTCTCCTTCCAGACATTCAGCTGCATCTTCAGACTGGGTGCTAAATAGCGTGCCAGGTTGTGAATGCCGTAACTTTCGGAAAGGTTAGGATCCCTGACGTAGGATTGCTTTGGAGACGTCGGTTCACAGGGCATACGGTTCTCTGTTAGGCAGTGGTTAGGTAGTGGTTTTCTGGCTGTAACTGATGGCCTGTGAGCAGAATGTTACACAGTCCCATTTCCTGTCCTCTCTTAGCACGTCAGGTATACTTACCTCTGAATTTTTCTCTAATGGTTGCCGGACAGTTTGCCACAGACATTTGCCACTAATCCAAGTTCACTTCCAGGTAACACTACACTGCTTAAGGAGGGGGGTGGCAGGTAGCTTTTAAATTAACTAAGTGTCCTGATACCCTGATGCCTCCTGCCCAGCCCTTATAACACTGCATTCCTCCATATACTGCCATCACCTGATACACTGTTACTCTGATGACTTTGAACAAACACTTATCTGTGACATTAAATTAAGAATAAGAAAAAAATGATTTTAATTTCCTTCATTTATTCCTTCTCTGATGCTCTGCCTATCTGTAAGTAGACCCTGTAAGTAGCTCCTGACTTCTGCAGTGTTCCTCAGGTGAGAACGGAAGGCCAGAGAGGGCTGGATGGGGATCACCCTCCCCCAGGTAGGATACGGTTTTCCCCTGCAGAGTAGGCCTTTGTATCAGCGAGCACTCTGGGTGTCATTACATGATGATTCATTCCTTTCCCCTTCTCTCTGCCAGAAACAGAGGAGGATTTTTCCTGGCTCGTCACCTGAGAATCTGGGGCTGTCCCTGGAGGTACAACCCATGACAGTGTGGGGTCCGCCTGGGACTGTGGCCCCAGGAATCTCTCCTCCCCAGTGAGTCCACCTGTAGCCCCGCATCGACACCACCGTTTCCGTGTCCCCACCAGTTAACAGCTGCAGTGCTTCTGCTCCGGGTAGGTTGATCTTGCTGTGATTGATTTCCTTGGCTCTTCTGTCTCCAGTTTTCTGGGCAGTGGTTTGCCCTGTGATTCAATTTTCTGACAGATCCAAGAAAGGTAACTGATTTTCCATTTGTTTAGCTTTTTTCTTGCTGTCAGGACAGGAGGGGCAACTTCTAAGCTCTTCACTCACTGGAGTAATAACGGTGACTGAGTGGTGAGGAACTGTTTTAAAGTCCTTTATCTTTGTCTCTTGTTTCATCCATTTAAATAATTTTTCTATTAAAATACCTTACAGACATTTAAAACCAGGAAGTTTGTTTAGGATATTCCAAATATTACCATTTTTAAATTAATTTTTTTTTGCAAAAAGGGGGTTAATGTTACTTTTCTATAGAATACCACCAAATCTTTCCTATTCTGGGGATATCACTTATGAATGTAATTCTGCACAATAAGGCTTTATGCACAAAGCTGTGTATTGCAGTAACATGTGTGCAATGTCTGTGAAGTTACTATCTGAAGCATTTGTCATTTATCTTCGCTAAATCTGCTCCTTTTGTTATCTTTGTCTTGTCTACCCAGCTAGGTCTGTACAGTCCTTGGGGACGGCGGTGCTGTGTTATATTTCTCCAAGTGCGCCTTCCCCACCCTTGAAACTTGGCACACTTGTGTTTTTCAGTCAACAAAGGTTAGCGTGCTGGGCACTGGGCGGTGATATGATGAGCAAGAAGTGGCTCCTACCCCGTGGGGTTTGGGTTACAGTGCAGGAGACGGACCTCACCGGGAAAACTGTGCAGATGGTTTTAGTTGAGTTGAGATAAGCCCTCGAAGGAAAACACTATTTGTGACTTCGTACGGCACAGAGTGACTTACGTGGAGTAGGTGCGCAGGGTCTGTTGGTTTATGCCGAGTAAGCTGTGTCTGAGGACGCGTTTACTTGTGGAGGAAGCACGAATTTCACATTTGTCTGTGAAGCAGGTGACAGTTTTCAGAAGCAAAGCTCCCATCTCCTTCCCAGAGGGCGTTGTGGTCAGTGCACCAGCCCCTGCTGTCCCCGACACAGCGCTGCAGAATTTGACTTTCACTTTGTCAGCTCCATCAGAAGCACGCTGTGGGCTCAGTGTGGTTTCCGTTAGCGTTTTAGGGGCTGTGTGGTTGGGTTCCATTTACGCTTCCAAAAAACCATCCTCCCAGTAAGTCATCCCCGGGCAGCAGAAGCAGGCGCTCGGCCGGGGCGGTATCGAGCATGGTCATGACTCCATGGTTTGCGCCTGTGACTCTTGTTATTTTTGTTTCACTGCAAATGTTTCAGATTGAAGAAATAGGGATCTGGAGGTTTCGAAAAGTCAAAAGAAAAATCACGACGTTTTACTTGGTTGTATTTCTGATTTTCAGAATTGTGCATAAAAATTAATGTAACCATTGCACATTTTGACTGTTAACCTTTTCAGTTTCTTACATCAATGACCAGACTTGCTAAAAGAGAAGTTTATGAAAGCTGGGGGGGCAGGTGCCTGAGTTAGGCAGGTGGCTTCTTGATGCAGAGGCGGTGATGGGGAGGACCGCTTGGATGCTGAATGTGTCTGTGTTGCAGAATCTCTCCAGCCCGGGGTCCCCGCTCTGGCCCCCATGGTGCGTGGGCTTCCCTGTCACAGTGCTCACACGGGGAGTAGCTGTGACCACTTACCCTGTAACTAACTCATTGGATTGAAACCTCTTAAAGGGGGAATCACATCTTCCTTGTGCACTGTTGTACCTCAGCACAATACCGGTGGCTTAGCAGGTCTCTAGAAATATTTGTTGAACAAATCAAATAGTGTTTAACAGCTATTACATACCTACTGTATGTTCAGTAGTGAGAATAATGAAAAATAAACTTCAGGTTAACCATTTCATTGGTGGAGGTAAAATAAAATACATACAATAGTGATGTAACAATACGGGTCTTCGTTACATACCAACTATGTGAAGTGACTGTAAGTTCAACAAGATGTCGGAGAAGCAGGTGTTCAATGTACACCCTTGTGGTCAAGGTCAGTTCCGTGGCAAAGGACCTTGCAGACCGTCGACGGTGAAGAGGTGAAATCAATATGACATGGCCGGCGCGTATGTAGCGGGGGTGTTTGAGCTGTAACCTTAGATGAGGGGGTCTTTCGGGATATTTCTTGGAGTGGTGGAGCTACGGAATCAAAGCAGTACCTTTAGGAAGGTGGGTCTGTCATCCGTACCTGCGTGGAGGGACCTGTCGGGAAGCAGTGAGAGGCTGGGGGTGACTGGACGGAGGGACGCAGGGGTGGAAGAGGCTCGCCAAGAGGTGGAGCAGGAACCTCAGACTGACGTGCCGGGAGCGAAGGCGGAGCGGCGGAGGCTTCTTGGGCCCCGGCAGGTCCCGGGGCTCCTGAGGAAACAGGGAGGCTGGGAAGGAGCGCTGGCCGGAGACCCACATCGGGGCTGGAATGTGCTGATGCCGACATGGAGTCACGAAGGGGCAAAAGCGGACGAGTTCAGTGTGCTGTGCGGGAAGCGGGGAGGATTTCCTGGCAGGAGGGTGGGAGGGCAATCAGGTTAAACCCTGCGGAGAGCTGACGAGAAGGAAGAGTGTAGCATGGGGTGGAATTCTGCAGGAAGAAACATCGCCCACTTCACAGAGCCTGGGGTGTCCGGTGAGAGGCAGGGGCCGGGATCGGGGTACAGAGGGGGCCGGAGTGCAGCCTCCGAAGGGGTGAGGTCAGATGCCCTTGCTTGTCACGCTCACAGGAGAGCCCTGGGGACGACGCAGATCTTGAATTTCAGGAAACACAGACCGAAAAGGGGGAAAAAAAGGATGAGTAGGCGTCATCAGTGTCTACATGGCCCCCCGATGTTTCTTACCTGAAGGAGCGGCGTGGGGGCAGCCCTCCGCTCCCTCGACTCGTGCCTGGACTTCCTGAGCAGTGGGAAGAAAGAAGTCAGAAGCGAATCGGGCCTGAGCTGCGGGGCGGGGCCAGGCCAGGAGCGGCGCTTCCCCCGTGGTCCTCCCAGGAGGGAGCATCCTTCATCCTCCGTGTCTGGCGTCCTCCCCCCGCCTCTCCCGCCCTCCTTTTCCTCCTCACCTTGACTGTTTCCTCACTGTTGGTTGACTTGACATTTGAACCTAATTTTTATGTGACAGCCATGCCTTTAGAGGATAGAAGAGATGGTGATAAAGGCTTTTAAACGTACGGCAAATGTATGAAACTTCTGGAATCCAAAGTTAAAGAAAGCCAGTATATATGATATTTGTAGGGGTAGGAAAATGAGCATATAAAGTAATTGGGAAAAAGTGACGAGGAACAGAAAGAAAAAAATGACAACAAAGTGAGGCGCATGGAAGCCATCAGTCTGAACAAATTCGTGAAGTTTTTTTCTCTGGTCCAAATGGGCATGAGTGCTGGCAGCTGGTCTTTTTTTGGTGAAACTCGTTCTGCTCTTGCTTCAAAAGGAAGAACAGATCCCTGGTGAAAACTGTATGTGTTTGGCTCCTTATGGAGGACAGGTAGAGTCAACCCCAAGCTTCCTTTGTAAATAATTTTAATAAAGAGAGGCTTGTGAGGATCTGGCTACTGTTCTCCTTAGAGCAGACATGGAAGAATGTTTCTAGCATCCTGAAATTCTGAAAAACCTAGTGGCAGTTCGTTAATTGGGGCCCTCACCTCTTCAGCCATTTACGAGATTGCCTTCTTGATTACAGACGGGTTTTCTTCTTCGTTTTTTTTAAATCTGAGGTTTTGTTTGTTTCTGTTTTTCTTCATGTTCCTTTAGTTGTTTTGGCTTTTTGTGTATGTGTGTGTGTGTTCTAAATTGCCATGAACTGAACCCTAATGAAAAGACTTACGGCCCTATTTGCTAAAAGAGAAACAAACAAACCCCCAAAATAAAAAAACAAAAACAAACAATTGAACAACTCCTCTTTTTGAATGCTCTGCAGTTTTAGCACCATTTCCTTTTACAAGACGTAAGTAGCCATGTGAAACTTTTCGCAACAACAAGGCTGATCATTACAGCCACGTTGAGTAGCGATTTTATTTTCTTTAATTAATTATTTTTTTGGAAAAAAATTAACAGTATTTATTATTATTTTTTATCTTTTTTAAAAACATCTTTATTGGAGTACAGTTGCTTTAAAGTGTTGTGTTAGTTTCTGCTGTATAACAAAGTGAATCAGCTCTGTGTGTACGTATATCCCCATATCCCCTCCCTCTTGCGTCTCCCTCCCACCCTCCCTCTCCCACCCCTCTAGGTGGTCACAAAGCACCGAGCTGATCTCCTTGTGCTAGCGGCTGCTTCCCACTAGCTATCTGTCTTGCATTTAGTAGTGTATGTATGTCCATGTCACTCTCTCACTTCGTCCCAGCTTACCCTTCCCCCTCCCCGTGTCCTCAAGTCCATTTTATACCTCTGCGTCTTTATGCCTGTCCTGCCCCTAGGTTCGTGAGAACCATTTTTTTTTTTTTAGATTCTATATATATATGTGTTAGCATACGGTATTTGTTTTTCTCCTTCTGACTTACTTCACTCTGTATGACAGACTCTAGGTCCATCCACCTCACTACAAATAACTCAATTTCATTTTCTTTTTATGGCTGAGTAATATTCCATTGTATATATGTGCCACATCTTTATCCATTCATCTGTCAATGGACACTTACGTTGCTTCCATGTCCTGGCTATTGTAAATAGTGCTGCAATGAACATTGTGGTACATGACCCGTTTTGAATTATAGTTTTCTCAGGGTATATGCCCAGGAGTGGGATTGCTGGGTCATATGGTAGTGCTGTTTTTAGTTTTTTAAGGAATTTCCATACTGTTCTCCATAGTGGCTGTATCAATTTACATTCCCACCAACAGTGCAAGAGGGTTCCCTTTTCTCCACACCCTCTCCAGCATTTATTGTTTGTAGATTTTTTGACAATGGCCATTCTGACTGGTGTGAGGTGATACCTTACTGTAGTTTTGATTTGCATTTCTCTAATAATTAGTGATGTTGAGCATCCTTTCATGTGTTTGTTGGCAATCTGTATATCTTTTTGGAGAAATGTCTGTTTAGGTCTTCTGCCGATTTTTGGATGGGTTGTTTGTTTTTTTGATATTGAGATGCATGAGCTGCTTATATATTTTGGAGATTAATCCTTTGTCAGTTGCTTCATTTGCAAATATTTTCTCCCATTCTGAAGGTTGTCTTTTCGTCCTGTTTATGATTTCCTTTGCTGTGCAAAAGCTTTGAAGTTTCATTAGGTCCCATTTGTTTATCTTTGTTTTTATTTCCATTTCTCTAGGAGGTGGGTCAGAAAGGATCTTGCTGTGATTTATGTCATAGAGTGTTCTGCCTGTGTTTTCCTCTAAGAGTTTGATGGTGTCTGGCCTTACATTTAGATCTTTAATCCATTTTGAGTTTATTTTTGTGTATGGTGTTAGGGAGTGTTCTAATTTCATTTACATGTAGCTGTTCATTTTTCCCAGCACCACTTATTGAAGAGGCTGTCTTTTCTCCACTGTATATTGTTGCCTCCTTTATCAAAGATAAGGTGACCATATGTGCATGGGTTTATCTCTGGGCTTTCTATCCTGTTCCATTGGTCTATATTTCTGTTTTTGTGCCAGTACCATACTGTCTTGATTACTGTATCTTTGCAGTATAATCTGAAGCCAGGGAGCCTGATTCCTCCAGCTGTGTTTTTCTTTCTCAGGATTGCTTTGGCTATTTGGGGTCTTTTGTGTTTCCATACAAATTGAAATTTTTTGTTCTAGTTCTGGGAAAAATGCCATTGGTAGCTTGATAGGGATTGCATTGAATCTGTTGGTTGCTTTGGGTAGTATAGTCATTTTCAAAATATTGATTCTTCCAATACAAGAACTTGGTATATCTCTCCCATCTGTTTGTATCATCTTTAATTTCTTTCATCAGTGTCTTATAGTTTTCTGCATACAGGTCTTTTGTCTCCTTAGGTAGGTTTATTCCTAGGTATTTTACTCTTTGTTGCAATGGTAAATGGGAGTGTTTCCTTAATTTCTCTTTCAGATTTTTCATCATTAGTGTATAGGAATGCCAGAGATTTCTGTGCATTAATTTTGTATCCTGCTACTTTACCAAATTCATTGATTAGCTCTAGTAGTTTTCTGGTGGCATCTTTAGGATTCTCTATGTATAGTATCATGTCATCTGCAAACAGTGACAGCTTTACTTCTTTCCGATTTGGATTCCTTTTATTTCTTTTTCTTCTTTGATTGCTGTGGCTAAAACTTCCAAAACTATGTTGAATAAGAGTGGTGAGAGTGGGCAACCTTGTCTTGTTCCTGATCTTAGTGAAATGCTTTCAGTTTTTCACCATTGAGGATGATGTTGGCTGTGGGTTTGTCATATATGGCCTTTATTATGTTGAGGAAAGTTCTCTCTATGCCTACTTTCTGGAGGGTTTTTATCATAAATGGATGTTGAATTTTGTCGAAAGCTTTCTCTGCATCTATTGAGATGATCATATGGTTTTTCTCCTTCAGGGTGTTAATATGGTGTATCACATTGATTGATTTGCGTATGTGGAAGAATCCTTGCATTCCTGGGATAAACCCCCTTGATCATGGTGTATGAGCCTTTTAATGTGCTGTTGGATTCTGTTTGCTAGTATTTTGTTGAGGATTTTTGCATCTACGTTCATCAGTGATATTGGCCTGTAGTTTTCTTTCTTTGTGACATCCTTGTCTGGTTTTGGTATCAGGGTGATGGTGGCCTTGTAGAATGAGTTTGGGATTGTTCCTCCCTCTGCTGTATTTTGGAGGAGTTTGAGAAGGATAGGTGTTAGCTCTTCTCTAAATGTTTGATAGAATTCGCCTGTGAAGCCATCTGGTCCTGGGCTTTTGTTTGTTGGAAGATTTTTAATCACAGTTTCAATTTCAGTGCTTGTGATTGGTCTGTTTATATTTTCTATTTCTTCCTGGTTCAGTCTTGGAAGGTTGTGCTTTTCTAAGAATTTGTCCATTTCTTCTAGGTTGTCCATTTTATTGGCATATAGTTGATTGTAGTAATCTCTCATGATCCTTTGTATTTCTGCAGTGTCAGTAGTTACTTCTTCTTTTTCATTTCTAATTCTGTTGATTTGAGTCTTCTCCCTTTTTTTCTTGAGGAGTCTGGCTAATGGTTTATCAATTTTGTTTAATAATTATCCTATGAGTATGAGGCTGTGACCCTGAACTGTGCCTTAATAACTAGTTATAGTTTCTGATGTAGTTAAATCATTGAGCCAGATCTTGCTAGGCCAGCAGACAACTAACAGCATGCACATAAGGACTGAAATGCAAAGACATAGTGATGAAGTCCCGTGAGCTCTCACTCAGGCCACATCCATGGGGCGGTGCTGCTGCCGTGACCCTCTCCTGACCAGCACCCATTCTGCTGCATGCGCTGAGCATTTTGCATCTGCCCACATCTGTGTGGAGCTTGTGGCAGGTCAGCTGCTCACGAGGGACTGACCTTAGTCAGTGGACCTGACTGATCCAGGCCTGATTCCATGAGTCTTCCCACGGATTGCTGTAGGACTGGGAATGTGACCCAGTTTGGGCCCGTGACACTTAGAAGTTTGCTGGGGGCGGCAGGGCAAGCTCTTCCTCACTCCCAAGAGTCACGGAAAATCTTCCCTCCTTTGGTAGCATCTTCTGAAAGGGGGAGCATGGAGCCAAGATCACTACTGGGACCCACCTTATAACCACAAGAAAACCAGCTTGAAGTGGAGACCACGGGTGCCGGCTTCAAGGGAGGGAGGTCATGTGGGGTCCTGATGTTGTCAGGATTGTTTGGGCCCTCCGCTGAAGCTCCGGGGCCCAGGTGACTGTGGCACGTTGCGTCTTCTGTTACTTGGAGATGAAGGCACACTCGCTGAGGTTGGTGACGTGCAGCCCCATCCTCTGGCAACTCCTTGCGGATAGAAACGTACCTTCTGTTCTCAAGCCTGCTTGTTTCCTCCACTTGCTGCTGGGTGATTTCTAGCCGGTCCCACATTCACCTGAATGTGAAAAAGATCCACACTATTGAAACTATCAAATCAAACGACCTCTGAAGGACACTTCAAGAGAGGCATTTCCAGTAAGTTCCAACAAGTGCCCAAGGTAGAGCCAGCATGTAGGGGTGTGTGTTGGTGTGAATGTGGTTACTCATGGTAGTAGCCATTGTTAATGAGGCTTTTCTGTTGCATTATGCCCCCAGATTTTCTGATTAAAAAAAATTCACACTGGAACTGGACCAGAAAGCATTATAAATATGAGAATCTTCTCCAGGAAATTCCTTCCTCATCTTCAGGGATCTGTCACATTACCTATTTTAAAAGTATTATCTCCCAGTTTGGTTTGGGGCAAACTTTATCTTTTATTAAGGAAATTTGGCCCTTTTCACATTCTTCATATATCTTCATTTAAAACCTCGACTCAGCTAGCGACTTCATAGGTATCTGGTGTGTATTTTCTGTTTTTTGTAATCGATGATGCTGAAGGAGACTTGACCCCCCCCCACTTGTTTGTAATTACTTACAGTTAGTTTATGTTTCTAAATTTAAGAAAACACTTCTGGTGGCCCATCTATTTGATCAGGTATATTCTTGTGATTATAATATTGCTTCAGAGATTAATTTACAAAACATACAATTGACGCTTTTAATTAATAGCCTGCCGCAGAGCAGAGTTCAGTGATGTAACCTAGCGGTCCAGACCTACAATTTATGGACTATTAGTTAGCTGTTAACTTATCTACTCACATGACCTGTTGATCCATCAGCTTGATGGAAAGTAGAGACCTGAATGATCCTAGAAGATATTTTACAGAACTTTCAGAAGATTTCCAGGAAAAGTTGATCCTTAGATAAAAAAGTAAAAAGAAAAAAAGTTCATTAATTTCCAGGGCATTTCCTGCTTTCCACCCCAAAACAGGCACATAATCATTTGAATAGTGTTATACCTTAAAACATTATTCCTAACAACACTGGTGAAGTGACATAATGAACTTTTTTGTTGTTGTTGTTCTTAAAAAAAGGAGGGGGGGATCAAAAATGATTTTTTGCAGATCTTTGGAATGATATCAAGCATAAATTTTAATTGGGCTTCATTTACTAAGTGCTGCATTACCTCATCCTTTGGTTTTAACTATGGATTTTCTATAAATCTTCGTATGGCTAAACATGATAAACTGCTCAACATACCATGGAACAAGGCGGTGCTTATTAGCACTTGGGAAGTTATTGATTGCTTGTCTTGATTAATCTTTTATGGGTCTCTGCAGTATTAATTCCAGAGAAAAGACTGGCCTCTGCCGCCGTAGACCTCATTCATACTTTCTACTTCAATTACAAAACTTTTGTTACTTACAACTATTAGTCTAGTTATGACTTTTCTAGCACAAATTCTTTTGGTCTCTGTTTGTCAACAGTAAGCATTTAAAAATTAAATTGATTTTCAAGATGTGTCAATAAGATGAAAAGTGTGGCCCCAAAGTGTTTCATACACTTAAAAGTAAAAAGGAATTTTAATTTATGTTTTAAAATAAATAAAGGTTCATTTTCTCGGTTATGTAAGTTTAAAATATGTATATGTGTGTGTGTGGGGGGGGGGTTGTTTTTAAGCTGAGAAATCAGGAGTTTTTAAGCGAATAGCCGGTGGTACTTTCATGCTGACTCTCACTACGGATCGGGCTTGGATGCGTTCTAAACCGGAAATATCTTACATTGTGAAATTGTACCGGGGGTGAGGAAGTTGTAATATTGCCACAAGCGGCCTTGGACGGAGCGTGGAGGCCCAGAGCCCCGAGTGCAGAGCGGGCGGTGGTGTGGGAGCCTAGCCCCCGGTTTGGGTCAGGGTCAGCTTGGGGACATGGGCTCGAGGCTGCATCTGCAGCACTCTTGCTCTAAGACTGGGGGGTGGCGGGGGGGGCTGCTGTGCCCCACTCCTGTGTCACCATTGCCTTAGGGATGGACAGCCGGCCTTCCAGGAGGCAGGCAGGGTTCCGACCCGGGGACGCTAGTGTCCCACCCAGTTCCAGAGTTTCATTCCTCAGAGCAAAGTATTCTTCAAGTTGCCCAGTAAAGTGCAGATGTCTCCTGGGCGGGGCCCTCCTCTAAGTTCCTCTCAATTGACTAAGATTGAGTCTGCACGGCCCGGCACAGCATGCACATTTACTTAATTCAGCTTCAGAGCTGGCTGGTTAATTAGTTAACACTGTTGGCAGGCATGCCTCGGCTGGAGGTTGACACAGAGAAGGACCAAAAGGACCTGATGGGGAGAAGGCAGAGGACCGCTGACGGAACCTGAGAATGTGCCAGAATCACCTCGGGCTGGTGAAACGTACAGTCTGGAGGGAAGATGTAAAAAGGCATGTGATTTCATATCGACAAACTCATAAGTAGCAGACACTCAATGTCAGTGTCAGATTCTGTCTGTGACTCTTGTTTCCAATTTCCATGAAGCCACATATGCTTAAGAAGGGTCATTTTAAGGAAATTTTTAGGTAACCGTGTTTGCTGACTAACGTGTCACGTCGTGGGTCTGAGACACCTTCTGTCTCTGTGCTGTCATTGATCCATCAGGGCAGGACGGGGAATGGACACTCCCTCATTCCGAGGAACAAGCGAGGAGGTTTAGCAAATGGGCCTCAGGTTGGAGATGCAGGTCGCTGTGTGTGTTCCCAGTTCAGCTTTCAGCTCAGTTTAGTTTTGTTGGTCTCTTTGAGATACTGTGTTCTGGGACCGGGGTGTCATGTTTCAGTGGATGTGCCGATTAATTGAGAGTTAACCAGTAAAGACCATTCATTTTTAACTTTTATCTGAAATCAGGAGGACCTGATTTGAAAACTGGTTCCATCCTTTACCAGCTTTTTGAACTCGGGCAAACTGCTTAATCTCTTTTATTCATCATTCTAACCTGTGTCTCCCAGTGTCCTTGCAAGGATTACATTAGGTGAAATGTGCCCTAACACACAGGAGATGCTCAAAAAGTGGGAGCTATTATTTAGTGACCTGAAGTTTTAGTGAAAGCTTTGGTGTGATGCAATAAAAATAATTGAATCCTTCAATAATGACTGATGTTGGGCTTCCCTGGTGGCGCAGTGGTTAGGAGTCCGCCTGCCGATGCAGGGGACACGGGTTCGTGCCCCGGTCCCGGAAGATCCCACATGCCGCGGAGCGGCTGGGCCCGCGAGCCATGGCCGCGGAGCCTGTGTGTCCGGAGCCTGTGCTCCGCGACGGGAGAGGCCACAGCAGTGAGAGGCCCCCGTACAGCAAAAAAAAAAAAAAAAAAAAAAAAAAAAAAAAAAAAATAATGACTGATGTTGAATTATCTAATACCTATGTGCCAGGAATTGGGACAATAAAGATGAAAAAGTTCCCACACTCTGGGAGCCCACAGTCTACAGGTAAATCTTTTCTTGAGTGCTGATTTCCAGACTAATTCCTTTTCTTCAGGGTTAAAATTGTGGACCCTGAAGCTGAGGGCTGATTCCAGGATGGCCGAGTAGAAGACGATGATTTTGAAACTTCTGTTCTCAATTAAATGTTGTATCTCTTTCTGAAATGGTGATGCAGGTGGTAGAGGTGAAGGTTAGGGGGTTTGCCGGGGTTTAGATGTGTGTGATGTTGAGATAGGGGAAAATAGGGCAGAGGCATTTCCAGTAGACGAAGCTGCAGCAGAAAAAACACGAGGGTATGAAATTTCAGGATGCATTTCTGGGATAATGACTAGCTTTGAAAATTAGGAAGTAAATTCAAGTCAGTGAAGTATAGGCTCAGATGACTGATGGGGAAGATAAGAGAAGAGCGTCGTGTCTTGGGTTATGTCACCAATGCATTCAGCGCCACCCAGAGCTGTCAAGCGATGCTGCTGGACTCACCTGGAACGTAGCAAATGTCCTGCCGTCTGTGCTCGTAGATCAGGGGGCTTGGTCTGGAGGATTCAGGTAGAAGAGGCGCCTCCCCTTCCTTTCTCCCTCCCTTCTTCCTTCTAAAGAGAAGTAAAATCTTTTCCTTGACCCTCTCAGGGTCCCTGGTTGGGTCTGAAAATTAAACCAACAGACTAACAGGGAAAAGCACACGTTTATTTAGTATGTTTTACGTGACACCTTCCTAAAACCCAAAGGAAGGCACCTGAGTGTTTGTTTGCTGAGATTTGCTGCAGGGTGGGCAGGCGTGGAGAAGCGGGATGGGACAGGGGGTGATGTCCATGCATGAACCAGGATGGCTGAGCCAGGCCTGTTACTGGGTTCTTCTCAGTCCAGGAGATAAACATGCTTCTTTCCTTTGGGCAGAGAGAGGGTCTTGTGACTGGCTTCAGGGGAGAAGGGGGAGGTTGGAGAGATTCTCCTGCTTCTGGCACTTTCTCTAACTCCTACAGCTTGAAATAGTCAATATGCCACGGTGCCATGTTTTGGCATAGCACGTCCTGAACCCCATTACTTCCCTCCTTCCCTAAGCACAGACCGAGTGCCTGCTGCATACCAGGGGGCACCCCCAGAGCTTCCTACTGCTCATGCTGCAGTGGAAGACAGACAAATATATACTTACATGTATTTGTAGTGACAAGTGCAGTCATGAAAACATGTAATAGAGAGTGACCAGGACCTGCTTTGCTGCCCACTCAGGGAAGAGCTTTCTAAAGAGGTGACTTTTTTTTAAAGAAAAATTTTAATTCAAAAAAGTCAGAAAAAACAATTTTAACAGAAATGACAACGATTCATGTCCTTGATATATAAAGAGTGTCTGAAAATCGAAAGGATAAGCAGGTTTTCCAAATAAGAAAAACACAAAAATCCCAGTGTTTGCATGGGCAGGAGATAAATGAGAACGCAGGGGTGACTCATGCCGCTGGGTGAGGACTGAAGTTGACCTAAATAGAACGCACAGCCCGCAAGTCAAGTATTGGTCCCATAAATCTTCCAGAAGAGGTGACCTCTAAGCTGGCATCTGCAGCCGTAAGGGAATTCACCCTCTCCACTGTGTAACCGGGTCTTTCCTGAAGCACAGCACCTCATCCCTGGCTGCACGGTCCTGTGCCATCTGTGTCCACTGTCTGAAGACTTTTCTCTCTTTCTCTGTACTTCCTAATTAAATCTGCATGTAGGAACATGGCTTTAGGACTAACCCTAAAATCATCATCTTTAAAGCTTAAGCATTCCTAGCTTCTGTTAGTCGCCGTTTGTGGCTTGGACATTGTCATTTTATCCCAGTGATTCTTAAATCCACCTGTATTTCCTGCTTCCATTGCTCTCTGAGGTAATAAGTTTAATCAGTGTGTCACCTGTTAGGCTCATGGAACTCACTGTGGCAGGGGGGTGCCCCCGAAAGTGGGCCTGTCGGGTTAAGATAAGGAGGGGAAGCGGGGAGAGGACAGAGCCAGGTGTGAAAAATGCCACGTAATTTGGGGGGGGTACATCCCATTTTCTAGGACAAACAAGTATGTTTGGATCAACCTGGCCAGTTCCTTCCTCCCAGTTCTGATCAGTCATTTGAACGCCTCTTGGGATGACTAAATTCACGATGGATCTCCCGTGACTATTTTGTACGTGAAGGACAGAATCACCGCAATTTAACTGCTCACCATTGTCGAGTGTGAGGGGTGATAGGGGCTCCACAGAAGACGGGGTTGGGTGGAGTCCCTGCCCTGTGACCCGCACTGTACAGAAAGGGTGGCTGAGATACATACAAGCTCATAAGCACCGTATGATGACACAAATAAACCTCTCCATCTTATAGTAGACGTTAGCATAAATCCTTCATTCAAAACGTGTTTCTTCCTAAATGCTTTGGGGGAGTTTAAGGGGAAACCACTGAAATAGACACATTTGGGGGGTATTTACTTGACCTTTGAGCCAGCCTCCTTTCTCTGTGACCTGGACAGCCAGGTGCTTTGGATAAAGATGAGTTTGTTGGATGTGCTCTGGCCACATGGCCCCAGTGGGTTAGAGGAGGGTGGGCGCTGGCCTGGGCTCAGTCGTCAGGTTCTGTGGGAGCTTTGAAGTGGGAGCCCCTCCCACCCCTCAGAAAGCTAGCTCTCTGCTTCTGTCTGCACGTGTGGGGAGATCTCATGAGCTGCAGGGTAGCTGAGAAGAGAAGGTCAGAGAAAGGGAGGAGAGGGGACTGGAGGACGGGACAGGGGATCTGAACAGGTGTGTGACTCCCACTTCCTTTCGGTCCTGGGGTCTGACTGTGTGTCAGGAAAATGGAAAATGACAGTTTCTCCATCCACAAGCACCATAGAAAAGCGTGTCGTTTGAATGGAACGTGCTCTTTTCCTAAGAAAGAACTCATGCTGGTTATAGAGTGGTGTTACCTGTGGACACATTAAATTAATTTTCCCCTGCAAGGACAACCCATAATTCCCACCAGCTTTGGTTGGGTTTAATGTTTTCCTGTCTTCTAATGGACAGTAATTGAAATGGATTTATTATCTAAATTATTCCTTCGTTCAGGATATCACTTAGAAAAATGGGACCATAAAATGAGCTGTTCCCGGTCAGAAAGTGGCCCGTATGGAGCAGGTGAGGATTACGGTGAGACTCCTCCAGGCTGAGTGTCTCCCTGTGGAATATAAAGTAGCTCTTCAAGTTTGGAAAATTCATGATATTATAAATTGGATTTAATGTCTTTCTTTACCCAATTTAGAAAAATTGTCAGGAGAAAACATGTCTGATTTTAGAGGCAATTTCAGATGTAGGTCCTTTTACAAATGAATAAATCCTGGGAACTTTGGCTTGGAGAGCCGGCCCTGGAACTTTCCTTCCATTCTGGCCTCGGCCACTGTTGTAATCTCTCTTCCACCCCGGCCCTTCGTCTCTGCAGAGCCCACCGAGGCCTGAAGTCAGGCCCCTCCCAGCTCTCACGTCCGTGTCTCCCCTCACACAGCTGCCCCCTGACTGCCCTGAGGATGGCGGGGGTAGCACCCCGTGCCCCTCCCCCCTGCAGCTGCAGCTTCTCCCCCCACCTCATCCTACGCTGCGAACCAAGACCCAGGAGACTCGCTCCATGGAGTTTTCCTCTGAAATAGAGGTAAATCTTACCCTAGTTACTCACGCAGTGCTTGATGAACGCGTACGGAGCGTGTACTTAGTAATTCGTAAATCATAGGGATCTAACAGGCAAGTGATGGAACCCCTCGTTTCTAGGAGCCTGCGGTCCGGGGGACACAAACCACGTGTCCCGAGCACATGCTGTTGTGGGGGAGCCGGGGGCCACGGGCAGTGGCCTTGGGGGTGGGGTAGCGTCGGCTGCGACAAAGAGGAAGCAGGGCCTCCAAAACTCAAAGCTGGGTGAGCTTGTGAGGTGGGGTTCAGGCCGGGAGCGGCCTCCACCCCCCGCCCCTGAAGGACTGCCTTTCCGGGACGTCCAGGTGTGAGACTGGGCCAGCTCGCGCCTGTCGCCGGCTCTTCATTTCCAGCAGCTGGTTATAGTTCCTGGTGGCAGTCAGGTTGGGCCCAAAGCGAGGCGGGGTGTGTTGGAGCCGGGCCAGGCCCAGCCAGGTCTCTGTCTCCTGCGGGAGGCCCCCCCCTCCGCCCACGCGGACCCTCCACCCCACCCACTAAGCGGCCTCGCCTGTACCCGTTCATCCGCCCAAGGCTCCTACCCCGGAGCTGGGGCGTGGCTTTCACAGCTCCTCCGCTCCAGTCAGAGACATGAGGACCGAGGTTTTTGTTGTTGTTGTTGTTGTACGCGGGCCTCTCACTGTTGTGGCCTCTCCCGTTGCGGAGCACAGGCTCCGGATGCGCTTGCTCAGCGGCCATGGCTCATGGGCCCAGCTGCTCCGCGGCACGTGGGATCTTCCCGGACTGGGGCACGAACCTGCGTCCCCTGCATCGGCAGGCGGACTCTCAACCACTGCGCCACCAGGGAGGCCCCAGTTGCTAGGTATTTTGATGACTACTTTAGGCACCCAAGGTTAAAAGTGATAAAATTGACACGCTGAATGCACTCCTGTGACCAGGTCATGCTGGCTCTGCGGCTGCATGTTTACCTTGTACCCTCAGTTCCCAGATGGATCCTAAACATAAAGGCTGTCACTTTTGGCTGTCTCTTCTTCAGGGAGGAAAAATCACATTATATAGGAGACATCCTCGTGTCCTGGTTGGCACCTGCTTGACTGTATTCCCGAGCTTAGATGATCATAAGCAGAAGTTTGATGATCACGGAAATAGTTACTCTTAACAGTCTCTGAAGAATTTCCGAGTGCTTTTATGAAAAACCATCATGCTGAATTTTGTTTCCTTCTTCTGTGCTCTTTAGAATTCTGTCCTCCCTCCCCCCCCCCACCCCACGTTGACTTTAGCGTTGCCTAAATGCCTCTGCCCGCTTGGATGTGCATCCTCACCAGCTATGACATCACAGCTCACGAATCAGGCAGCAGGCCAGCGTGAGATCAGCGTGGAGGGGATGCCAGTGTTCTCGGCGCCTGAGTCACCAGGTGTTTTATCAGTGCAGTCACGAAAGGATGCGTAGGAACTGGTGGCGGTACTTCTGCTCAATTTAACGTGTTTGACAGGCCTCATTTTATAAGGGGTTGATGGTGGAAAGGCAAGGACTCAAGCATACTCATGTGTATCTTTAAATCTATAACTGAAACTGTGGATTAAGAATTAATATGTGATCATGATAAAAAAAACTCAGCGGAGACAGCTTTAGAGGAAAGAGGAAAAATCACTAATAATCATAATTAGCATCTTGGTTAAAACCCTTCCAGACTTTTGTTCTGTTGGCCATGAAACTATACAAAGGCGCTCTCAAAACAAAACTTATTTTTACCACGTATATTATTTTATAACCTTTTAAAATACCATGTTCTCTTTTGAACATATTTCGAATTCAATAAATACAGATCTATATCATCATCGTCGTCCCACTGTGAGAGTGTGATGCATTTACACTAATTTATTTAACTACATTGTTTTCATATCAGTTACTTTAATTATATTGTTTGTCATTCAGTTTGTTTCCAGTTACTGTTTTTGCAAATATAAGCAACCTTGTGATGGATATTTTCAAATGCTCATGCTTGTCTGCCTCTGGGGCCAGTAGTGCTGGGCACCTTGCAGAACATCCATGCTCTTCGTCCTAGTGAGAAACGTAGTCAGAGGTGGTACAAATTAAAAAAATTGACATATATTGTTGAGTTTCCCTCCAGAAAACTTGTGTCAATTTTCACTTCTTCTAACAGCATACAGGAACGCCCATATCTTCAAATTCTTTCCCACTTTAGGCATTATTTTATAAAACAAAGTTTTATAGGGAGGTTTTGAATTACAAACTCAATTTCTATTTTTTGCGTCTCTACCTTTTTTATTTCTTCTTACATTGGTTATTTGTGTTTCCTGAAGTTTATCATTTTTGCTTACATTGTTAAATCGTTGTCATATAGTAGTTCATAATATTTACCTCTCTTTGATATCTGTAATATTGTGGTGCCTCTTCTCTTATTCCTGATACGGGAAATTTGTGTGTTTTTTCTTGTTGGACCTAAAATTTGTTACCTTTATTCGTTATTCAAAAAACCATTGGTTTTTCTCTGTTATTCGTCAGATTTTACTTTTACTTCAGCTCTGACCTTTATTATTTTTCACCTTCTATTTACTCTGGACTCAATCTCATTCATACCTGTTGCTCCCCAAAGTAATTTACTTTCTGATTGTATCATAATGTAACATTGTAAGACATCTTCATTGCAAAATGCTCAAAGGAAACACAAGTTCACCTGAACATGCACGGCTCAGTGACAGCAGACGTCAGCGTTGGATAGTCAAGCTCATGCAGTTTTACGCAGATGGAACTGTTTCATGCATACTTTAATTTTTTGGTGTCGCTTCCCCTGCCGTTTCTCACTTCCGTATCCTTCTGAAGTCTTCTCTTGCTCCCACAACAGAATTACTAAGCACACGGTGTGTGTAATTTCATATCGTTCTCCATGCAACTTCATGGTAATTAGCACATGTTCTGGCATATATGTTTTTTTGCTCATTGTTTGTTTTATATCAATACACTTATATTTCCCCGTATTTTGCTCTTTTAATGTGTATATATATTTCTTATAATGAATACATAAATAATAAACACAATAATCCCCCCAGTTCCATTGGTAAAGCTCTGCCTCATCATTTTTAATGGATTCCATGGTGGTGTACCACTATTTGTATACCTAGACCCATTTTTATTTTGTTTTCAGTTGTTTTTTTTTTTTTTTGGCCACTGAAAACTAGGCTTTGATAAAACTCTTGTATATCTGCCTTACATACTGGCTATTTTAGCTCTTTGGGATAAGAATAGGTAGAAAGATAGATATGGCTATACATAGAAATTTTTTCTATCTATTGCTAGATTTATTTTTTTTAAATTTGCAACAACTCCTATTTCTACCAGTAGTGAATGAGAGTATGCTTTTCTCTCCAGTCTTTTTGAAGCACTCCCTTTCCCCAAGTCTTTGCTGTTGTGTTGATAATTTACTGCAGTTCCTTGATTTAGCAGTTTGGACATTGTCTTTTTTGATCTCTTTGTGTGACTGAAGACAATTTAGTTATTTTATATCACCTATGCCTTCCCTTTCGATACAGTTATATTACTATTTTCATTTAAATCAGTAGATAGTAGTTTCTTTTGGCATGCAGATACTTTACGTTTTCATGTCAACCAGTATTTATGGTTTCTGCTTTGACCAGTCGCAGGAAGCCTTTCTCTACTTGTAGATTATAGAAATAGTCATCTAATTATTTCTGTTATCATCATGGTCTTATTTCCCCTTTCATCTTTAGTCTACCTACAACTTATTTTAATGTAAGGTGTAAGATATAGGTCTGTATGTTTATTTTGTAAATAGCAATATTATTTTTGTGAAAACTTTCTTTTTTAATGAATAAAGTAATTGCTTATAGTATTTATTTTTTCACTGTAATAATATATATATAAATTTTTATTTTATATTGGAGTATAGTTGATAAACAATGTTGGGTTAGTTTCAAGTGTACAGCAAAGTGATTCAGTTGTACATATACAAGTATCTGTTCTTTTACAAATTCTTTTCCCATTTAGGTATTACAGAATATTGGACAGAGTTCCCTGTGCTATACAGTATGTCCTTGTTGGTTATAAGAACCATTTCTTTCTTTTTTAAAAAATATTTATTTATTTATTTGGTTGCACTGGGTCTTAGTTGCAGCAGGTGGGCTCCTTAGTTGCAGCTCACCGGCTCCTTAGTTGTGGCTCACCAGCTCCTTAGTTGCGGCAGGTGGGCTCCTTAGTTGCGGCAGGTGGGCTCCTTAGTTGCGGCAGGCAGGCTACTTAGTTGCGGCATGTGAACTCTTAGTTGTGGCATGCATGTGGGATCTAGTTCCCTGACCAGGGATTGAACCCAGGCCCCTTGCATTGGGAGCATGGAGTCTTATCCACTGCGCCACCAGGGAAGTCCCTAAGAACTGTTTCTTGAATAGGTCATCTTTACTACAGTGATTCAAAGTGCCTTCTTTATTACATATTTAATTCCCATGTGTACTAGGGTCTATTTTTGGACTCTGTTTTGTTCCATTGATGCATGTAACTATTTCATTTCTTTGATCTGTTCTAGACTGTTACAATTACTGTTTGCACTTTTTACTATCAGGTAGTACTAGTTTCCCTAATTCTTTGTGTGTGTGTGTGTGTGTGTGTGTGAGATTCCTGATGAATTGTTAGATGAAGTTTTCAAATTTCTTAAATAATCTTGTTAAGATTCAGATGGAAATTATATTATTAGGAAGAACTGACATTTCACAATGCTGGATTTTCCCATTCAGGAACAAAAACGTGCATTCTCTTATTTGAGTCTTCTTTCCTATCCCCAAGTGGCATTTATTATTTATTGTGTAATGGGATGCCTCAGTTGGTGGGTGGCGGTGTCACTTAAGTATGTGTGTGTGTATGTGTGGCTGCATGTGTGTATATGTGTGTGTGTATGCGTCTGTATGTGTAGGCAAAACGTGGCCAATTGCTTTTCTTTATGGGTAGATGCAGTTTACCTTAGACAAAATTCTTTTCCTTCTGTAAATTGATATCTCTTAATTATACCCCTACCTTAGCAAGATAATATATCAGGACCTTAGTTTGACATATTAATCTTCCTCCATTGGAATGTGGAGTTTGGGGAGGGGGTGTGCTCTTTGAAGAAGGAGTCTGTGTCTTCTGGGAGGGACCCAGCATCTCCATGTTTTCTTTCCTGAATTTGGAGTTAGGGAGATGTGTCAGGGCTTAACAGGCTGGCACTGAAGTAGATCATGGGCCAGTAAAGTCCCTGAAATCAATTTGTCCTGGTGGCAGGAAAAGGTAAGAACAGCAGACAAGCCTGGTGGTGGTCCTGAGGAAGAGGCGAGGAAGGTGGTTGTGACTCTGCCAGCCTGGCTGGCCCAACGTGGCTCTCCCTGGGCACATCTGCGTCCTCGGGAGGGGGTGTGCTTTGTGGGATCGAAGAATCGGCCCTGTGGTGCTCTGGGTTGCCTGTCAACCTCCACCCATCCTTCTTGTTTTGGAGAGGTCGGAAAGCTCAAGCTGCATTTCTAAGACACTCAGGCAGCTAGGTGTGGCCACATGACTAAGTCTGGGTGACGGAAAGTTGCAGAAGTAAGAGCGTCCCCTGCCCGGACTCTTTCTGCTTTCCTGCTTGCTGGGAAGTGAGACAACTACTGTCTTGGACATGGAGACTGACCCACATTGAGCCCTGCAGAGCTGGCTGGCCAGCCAGGGTCCTTGGGTGACATCATGCCGTAGTCCTCCACCCACTGACCGTGTCTGGATTGTGACATGAGAGAAAAATAAACTCCTCTTACTTATCCCACTGTATTTTGGGTCTCCTTAGCCAGTTAACCTCCTCAGAAATTTGAGCCTGCAGGTGGGCTTCTGCTGTAACAAAACCCCCAAATATGTGCATTGGCTTAGTGGTCAGGTGGCAGATGTGAAGAAACAGACATTGCAGGCTGTAAATACAGTGCCCTTGATAGGCTGTGGGAAGACACGTTACTGCCTGTGATGGCCTGGAACCCAGAAGGCAGGCTGTGGGCCATGTAGCCTGTAACGCTAGGGGAAGCAGTTTGGAAAAAAATAATACCTTGGGTGAGTGTTGGTCCTTTCTTTCTACTCCCAGCGCTCAAGAAAGAACCAGCTGAATTGCAAGTACATAGGAAGGAACGAGGGCCTGCGGGGGCTTGGAAAGCGAGGGGTTTGCTTGTTTTAAAAACTGCTTTGTCGACTTTTAACAAAGGTAACATGTGTTTTTAAAAAATAAATTTGTTTATTTATATTTGGCTGTGTTGGGTCTTCGTTGCTGCGCGCGGGCTTTCTCTGGTTGCAGTGAGCAGGGGCTACTCTTCCGTGCGGTGCGCAGTCTTCTCATTGCAATGGCATCTCTTGTTGCGGAGCACGGGCTCTAGGAGCATGGCCTTCGGTAGCTGTGGCACACGGGCTCAGTAGTTGTGGCTCGCGGGCTCTAGAGCACAGGCTCAGTAGTTGTGGCTCACGGTGTGGCTCACGGGCTTAGTTGCTCCGCGGCATGTGGGCCCTTCCTGGACCAGGGCTCGAACCCGTGTCCCCTGCATTGGCAGGTGGATTCTTAACCACTGCACCACCAGGGAAGCCCCGGTAACGTGTTTTTAATCTTTGTTGGTTTCATGGATCGCAGAAGTCTTCTTTCAGGCTGTGACTTATTTACGCTCTCCTGTTGTGCTTCAGACTCTCACCAGTAAGCACAGTGCTTACTGAGGACCCCACCCCCCACCCCGCCCCTGCCATTTATCCTGCTTGGAATTTGCAGAACTTCTCAGCTCTGTGGCTAGATGAAGTCTTTCATTAGTTTTAAGAACTTTTTTTTTTTCTCTCTCTTGAGACAGTATTTTCCCTGTATTGTGTCTCTCTTTACTTCTGGGAACTCCAGTTACACGTGTGTTAGATCTGACCCCCTGAGTCCCCCGGGTTGCCCCTGCTCTTTTCTGTATTCTCTCTCTTTTCTTTCTGTGCTCTGGTTTGGAGACTTTCTTTTGACCTGGCTTCTGGTTCATGAATCTTTCCTTCTGTTGAGTGTCATCTCCTGTTGAGCCCATCTTTGGAGTTCTTAATTTCGGTTACTGTATTTTTCAGTTCTAAAATTTCCATTCAGTCCTTTTTAATAGATTTCAATTTTCTGATGAGAGTATCCTTTTCTTTTCATTTCCTCCATCATTTCCTTGAGCATATTCATAACTATTTTAAGTTCCTTGTCTGATCATTTCAGTATTTCCATCAAATGTGGGTCTGTTTCTGTTGGCTTGCTTTTCCTTGATTTTTGGTCAGATGGCTGTCTCTTTGTGTGTGAGTCATTATTTCCCTGAACACCGTGCATCGTATATGAACGATGTAGAATCTCTGATGTTACCTTGTCTCAGGCGGTTCACACGTTCTTTGCTAGGAAGCCGAGGGGCTGCGATGGCCTTTATCTGGCCGTTGGCTGAGCCACCTTGAGGCTGGGCTGTGGGGCTCTCGTCTGTTTCTCCCCATGTTTCAGCTGGAAGCCTGCAGTGATCTCCTGGGCCACCTCCCCAACCCAGCCTCACCTCCAGTCCCTGAGTTCTTAACTGTCGGCTGAACATTCACTGTTGTGTCCTGGGATTTCTTTTTGGCTTAGTGCTTGCTGCCCTTGCAGCTTCAAAATCCAGCGAATATCTGGAGGAAGAAGCTGGCAGACTATAGGGGTCAGTTTTTATCCCTTCCCTTCTCACTGGGATCCTGGCCCCTCACGTGTCTACTTTCTGTTCCTCCATCCTTGTGAGATGGCCAGCACCTTGGTGGGTGTCTCTGCCTCTTAGTTGTGGCCTTTAGACGGGCCCTTCGTTTAGGTCGAAAAGCTGCAGATGTCGGCTCACCTCTGCCTGTGGTTTCCCTTCTGCACCATCTTGTCCCCTAAGTCCTGGCTGCCTCAGTGGCTCTCCAGTACTTTCAAACTGAACTTTTGGGGGTATTTTCCCCAGATTTTCTATTTATTCTTGGCGGAAATACTGGTTTGCCACAAGCTCCTTCATCATAGCTGGGAGGGAAGCCTGCTGTAGGTTTCTGTCTTTTTTGGGGGAGGAGGGCGTCAAGTTAAGGAAGTTCCTTTCTGTTTTCTATACTGTTTAAACACATGAATGATTGTTAACTTTGTAGAATGATTTTTCTGAATCCACTGAGGTCACTCCATGGCTTTTCTTCTTTAATCTGTTAGGTTGATTGGTAGATCACCTAATTAGATATTCTGATGCTGAACCCTTGTACATTCTTAAGCTAACTCCTACTCTCCCATGATCACTTATCTTTATACACTGCTGATTTGCTAATATTTTATTTGGAATTTTTGCATTTATGATCAAAAGAAGGAATGGGGTATGCCGGTCTTGGCTTCATCATTAATGTTCTGTGGGCCGTGTTGCATGAATCACATGCTCTACCCGATCCTTCCCTGTGGGAGCCCTTTCTGCTCTGTTACCTCACAGATGCTGACTCAGTGCTGGCAGGGCTGTTCCCAAACCCGACTCCCAGGGAGCCTGTGGCTTCGGTGCTCCTCTCAGCTCTGCATCTGTGTGTCGCCGTCGGTTCACAGAGCCGTGTAGCCAGTTTTGAGCTGGAGCATGGAGTTTTGGCTTTCTTTGGCTTGATAGATTTTATTTGTGGTTGTTAGCGTTGGGGCTGAGAGGGCTCCTCGAAAACTCACTGTATCATGATGCCGTGACCAGAAGCCTCCGGAGGATACTTATTGTTTTCAGCTTTTTATTTGGAAGCGTTTGAAACACAGAGGGAGGGTTTTTTTGTTTATTAATTTTTATTGGAGTGTATTTGCTTTACAATGTTGTGTCAGTTTCTGCTGTACAGCAAAGTGAATCAGCTATACATATACATATATCCCCTCTTCTTTGGATTTCCTTGCTGTTTAGGTCACCACAGAGCACTGAGTAGAGTTCCCCGTGCTATACAGTAGGTTCTCATTAGTTATCTATTTTATACCTAGTATCAGTAGTGTATATATGTCATTCCCAATCTCCCAATCCATCCCCCCCCCACCTTCCCCCCTGGTATCCATACATTTGTTCTCTGTATCTGTGTCTCTATTTCTGCTTTGCAAATAAGTTCATCTGTACCATTTTTCTGGATTCCCAGAGGGAGGTTTAAAGACTGATACAAGGGACGCTCAGATACCGTCTTGAGATGTTTGTATGTAAATTTCAGGCTTTCTGTCCCTTCACTCCTCAATACTTCTGTGTGTATCTCCAAGAGGGTCTTCAGAGCTTTGAAGTAAACCAGCTTTGATGGGTAACAGATGCTGCTCTGCAGTTTGCCCCGCCCGCCGCTTGCCATGGTCGCGTATGACCGCTCTCTGCCTGCCCACAGGATGACGGTTGTAGAAAGGGCACTTTCCCAGGATGACGGTGGGGCCAACACTCCCATGGCTCTGCCACCCTCTGCTCGGTTAACAACACATCAGCGCTGCGTCTCTCAGCTCCCTTCCCCCGGCACAGTGTGCGTTCTCTTTGTTCCTCTTCAGCTAACACGTAGGTATTTTAAATTGTTAAAATCCTTTAATAATGTATTTTCTCAGGCCCACACTTGGGCGTTAGTAGACCCTTCAAGTCCACTCGTGAAATGTGTTGGGTACAGAATAACTGAGCCTATACTTCACAAAAATACGCGTGGACAAAATGCCATAGTGCTGGGAAAGAGAAGATTACTTTAGTCCCAACAAATTAAAAATAATCTTAATACATTCAGATTATGGACTAAGGTATTTCCGAATTTCTCACATTTAGGTTCTTATTCTAAAGTTCTTTAAAAAAGAAATTCTTCTTCTTCTTTTTTTTTTTTTTGCGGTACGCGGGACTCTCACTGTGTGGCCTCTCCCGTTGCGGAGCACAGGCTCCGGACGCTCAGGCTCAGCGACCATGGCTCACGGGCCCAGCCATTCTGTGGCACGTGGGATCTTCCTGGACCGGGGCACGAACCCGTGTCCCCTGCATCGGCAGGCGGACTCTCAACCACTGCGCCACCAGGGAAGCCCCTAAAAAAGAAATTCTTAATCTTTTGATTCAGATTACAAATCTGCTTTACTCTTCATTTTCATTTTGAGTATGTGTTTTAGAAGCATAGTTGCATGAAACTCACATTCCTACTGTGTGTCGTGAGAGGTGGCATCTGCTCACCACATGTGTGCGCGCATCACCTGGGCAGTGAGTGTACGTGGACCTGAGGTCGTGGTGCTGGGAGGCTGTTGAACCAGATCCGTGATTCTGACCCCACACCTACCTAGTCTTGTTCGGAGGTAGCCACAGCAAATACTTATTAAATTAAATCAAGTAAGTGGGCTCCAGTAGCTGGGTCAGAGCGTTGCCTTTGTAAGGAAGAATGGCAACGCGCACTGAAATCGCTCCCTTTGACTCACTTTCCCTTGTGTGCGTTGGCGGGATGGTGGTGGTCCTGCCCTTGTCTTCTCACTCCCTCCTCCAGCACGTGGCTTGTTGTGTGGCTCTGCAGACTCCTCCCCCCTACACTGGAAGGATGCCGTGTGTCCTCACCCCTCGACTCGGGTTCAGCTGTGTGGCAGGCGCAGTGGTTCAGGTTCCCGCTGCGCTTGGAGGCCCGTGTGTCTCAGCCCGTCCCCCGCAGCGTCCTTGCCTGGGAGCTTGCCCAGGATGCCCGCCGCGCCCAGGAAGAGCTGAGCGGCTCAGCTGGACGCAGCCTGTGTCAGCTAACCCCTAGCTGACCTTCAGACGTCAGAGACAAGTACACGCTGGTTTTGTGCTTCTGAAGTTTGTGGTTGTTCGTCATGCAGTTGTCATGGTGCCTGTAGGTAACCGTTACAGTCATCAGTGGTCAAGGAAGGCTTGAGTCTCTGTCTGAACTCAGTGTGATACACAGTGTTGTGTTTCACCACGATGTATGCTTTCTGTTTTCTTTTGTCAGTGTTTGTAATAAAAATAATCCAAGAACCGTCAGTATGAAACTGTTCCTATGGTTGACTTCAGACTTAACGCCTTTATTTCACAGACGAGGAAATAGCACGATGAGTTGGTAACAGCCAGAGCTGGGGCAGGAGCCTTGGCCTCTCAGCTTTTGGTCCAATGCTCTTCCTTTTGCGTCCGGACATTCTTAGATAATGAAAAAAGCTGTAAGAGCCCTCATTTGTTCGGCGCATATGCTAAGTGAAAAGTTAGAAGTGCCCTCCCCTGCTGCAGGTGATTCACAGACCAAGGCACTTGCAGGACTTTAAACAGTTTCAGGACTTAAATTGTATGAAATGAACTCTGTGCTGATTCATCAGGCCCAGGTTTTAACTGAGAAATGGCAGGGCTGCTGGTAACTCATGTGCTCGTAGGCACAAGATGTCACTATTGTGCTTACCGCGCAGATCACATTCTTGTTGAAATTTTAATGCCTTTAATGGTCTGCCTTTCTAGCCCAGAGTGAACTAATCAGACAGCCTGCGCTGGGACATAAATCATAGCATACTCCTGGGGAACCTCAGGGGAAATAAATCACGGAATTTTTTTTTTTCAATCAGCTCTTCAATCATTCTTTTTAGTCACATAGAAAATACGGTCCATGCTGTATTTACAGTTTGATGGTAAGGAGATGTTTAACATCAGTGTAGGAGATTAAAAATGACAAGTTATATGGTGAAGAGTGTGAAAAGGTGTTTACACTGACATGTAATATCTAGGTTGATCTACACCTCAATAAGAGATGTCATAAATCTAGGAGCAGGCCCACGAGTCTGTGCACTGGGTGAGTTAATGTGGCGGTCAGCACGTCTGAATGGCCCGGGCCCCATGTGTAGGAAGATGCTGTTGCTGGACCCAGTGCTGGTCACAAGTGTAAGGGGGCTTCTCCTGCTCTGCTTTTCTCGGGGCGGGCTGCCAGCAAATGCACCTCTCTCCCTTCCCTCCAAATTTGGTTTTCCCGATTTTTGTATCTGTGCCACTGATGCCCATTCACCCATTTGGTTTCTACTTTCTAAAAGATAAAACATGTTTTTCTGATTTAACCCAAGAAAATAATGTTTGTATTCCACCTCTGGCCCCAAACACATTCCAATTCTTGCAAGAGATGACAGATGTTTTTGGATTTTATTTAAAAAATGACACTTTTATATATTACGTAAAATATTCAGTGTAAAAACTTGACAGACGCTAAGACTATTAAAATTATATGTCAAGTAAGAAATGAGTTTACTTTGAGTGAAAGCCCGAAGAGTTATCTTACAAACTTTATGCTTTTGGCCTTGTAGGGGGTTATCCTTTCCCCATTTCTCTTCCAAACAAAAAACCTATGAAACAGAATCAACATTTACCTGTACTTGTGTGCATGCGCGCACACACACACACCCCAACCATGTTCTCTGGTCCTCAGCTGTGTTACAGGTTGATGGTTTTCGAGTTGGGATGGACAATCGGTTTGTACCCGTCTGTTCACACTCTTCTGCACTCAGCTGAACTTAACACCAATAGCAAGCATTTATGAGACAATGGCCAGGTTAGAAATGGAATCCCTGGCTATTAATAGCTTTCTGTATATTCAGTATTTATTGAATACCTATCATAGTTACAGCAAAATGATAGCTGTTGTGTAGAATGTAAAAGAAGTGTAAGCCTTGGCTACTGTGCTAAGACTTTAATCTATTCGGAAAGGCAATAGAGAAGTATAATGCGAATCAAATCATAGTATAATCAACCAAACTGAATTAACCCCATGTACAAAATAAAAGTGTTTGACCACAGTAAATTAATGACTATAAAAAGGAAAGGGTTTTGGCTAAGAGTATGTTGTAATTTTTTAAGCAACTCCATTTCAAAATAGTATATAATCTGAGGATTTCTGGGGCAGGGTAATTATTTTCACAACAAATCATTTTTATCCTTTCCAAACTCTCCTTCACCTGTTCCCCCTGCCCCCCAATTTATCTAAGATGACTGTCATCCTAGGGGCTGGTTTCTGCATCCATCTCTCTGGCCTACCTTCACTGTCAGGGGGAGAGCAGGGCTCTGCCCCACACCCTTCTCAGTTGGCCACCACCACCTCAGGGGGAAGCCCTGTCCACGCTTCAGGCTTTCCGCTTCATGTGGCTACTGTGTGAATCCGGCAGTGGCAGGATGGCCGCTCTCACACACTCAGTGAACGGGGGTGTTTCCAGGTTCGTCTCATGATCTGCTCCCACCTCGTCTCTCATCTCACTTCTCAGGGTTCTTCTCAGGTCTGGGAGTTGCAAACTGGTCCTCAGTGTCTTGTGTTGTCATTAGTGCTACATGAGTGTCATTCATCTACATTTCTGAAACATTTGTGATACCGTTTCCTAATTCCTTACATATTACTTAATAGTGAAACATGAGAGGAAATCTCTTAAAAATATGAAAAACTGTGAATGCTTGATAATTTCATTATTATTTAATGCTATTCTGAAAATCCTAGAACTCGCAAAAATGACTCGATAATAAGAATAAAATTTAAAACTAGAGTACAAAACTCAGTCATTATTTTAAATGTTAGAACCGAAAACTCTAAAAGGGACAAGTTAAAAACAACTGGATTTGATACGTAAAGTTGCTGGAGACATAATAAACACAAATGTCATTATTTCTATGTACAGGGATAGTTTGTGGATCATATAATGAAAAGCAAATCCCGCTTGCGATAACAAATCTATGGATGACGTATGGCAGTCCTACTGGAGAGGTCTGTCATTTCCTGATCTACTGCAGCACTTCTGGAGATCCTACCTGCCTGGTCCCCGTTGTGTGTGCAGCCATCCTGCATGTCGCTCGCTCTGCTCACTGCACCACCCTTGGACCCCAAACGTGACTGATTGGTCCAGGCGTGAAATTGCTAACCTGAACGAGACACTGACTAGCCAACAACATAGCAGATTTTCTCTCTTATGAACTTGAACTAAGAGACAAAGAGACTATTTACTTCATTGGTGGAGGTAAGCAGACGTGAAAATTCATGAAGAGCTAGGGGTGGAAGTGGGCCCTGAAAAACCCAATGTGCCAACTAAAATTATGGAGAAACAGAAAGTGTGAATAAGCAGAGAAGTTGGTCTGAAGAGAGAAGCACATGAATGAGGCTGATTGACAGAGAACAGCAGAGAGGAGAAGCCACTGGCTCCAGAGGTGGAGGCTGAAAGAAGAGCCTTGGCGCCTGGCTGTGCTGTTTTAGTCCCCGTCATGTGTGTCTGTGTTGTTTCCTGTCTTTGAATTCTATGCGATGTAGTCTAACAGTAAAATCTCTTTTTTTTCTTGTTAGTTTGAGTGGTAATTCTTTTTATTGAAGCCAATGATTCCTGCCCAAAGTAATGTTATTAATTAAGATGGAAAGCGTAGAACCTATTAGAGGGAAATTATCATATATTTTATTGAGAGATAGAAAAAAATAAAGAAACATTCCATATTGATGCATAGGGAGACTGAATACTATGGAGATATCAGTTTTTCCAAAACTATTTGTTAGGGATAAAATAATCAATAAAAATTGGATTGCAATCCCTCTTCTTTATTTTTTAAGTTGACAAGATTATTTTAAAGTTCACCTGACAAAATAAACCTAATAAGCAATAATGCTGATAAAAACAACTAACATTTATTTAGTGATTACTATTCGCCAGATTCTTTTTAACTACTTTGCATGAATTCAGAAGAGAGTAACTATGAATAATTATGAAAGTTTTAGAAAGAGTGGTGAAGCACTACAAAATTATTGAAACATGCTCTAAAGGTACTTAATCAGTTGTGATAGTTGTTCAAGAAAATAAGTTGAAAACCAAAGAGCTTCCAATATATTCATTTTGAATTTATTTGTATTTGCATATTGTATATACATAAGTATGCCATATGTTCTATGTGTGACAGTTGGCTACTAATTTTAATATTGTTATAAATAAAAAAGTCAACTTAGACGCTCACTTTATACCCCCAAATAAATTACATTTGGATGAAGTAAATAGGCATAGAAAAAGAATCAGAGCTGCAGAAAACTAATGGTGAGCATCAAGCCTCCCCCCAAGTTTTCTCTGAGCCACACACTGCATTTCAGTTCCTTCATCTATTTTTCATTTGTTTTGATTTTCGGACTCTTCACAAGTCTGGTCATGTAAAAGGGCCTTTTCACCTATGTTAATGATTTTAGACATTATCTCTTGAACTGTTTTAAATGGACAAGTGTCTTTTGAATGATCACCCTATTTGCAAAATGGAAAATGTCTTAGCGGTGGATGGTACTGAAGGCAGAAAGACCAGCCAAGAGGCTGTCGTGTCCAAGAAAGATGACAATGGCACAGGTTAAGGTGGAGACATGAACAAACAGAGATGTATTTGAGCATTTGTGACGGACAGGACACGGGGTCTGGAAGTGGGAGGAGTCGGATGCCTGGGGACAGGGGTTCTATGGACTAAGATGGAAAGGCAGGCCGTGTGGAGGAATTCGTGAGCTCCTTCTTAGGCTGAGTTTGAAGAGCTGTGGTACATGGAAGTGCAGACGGGTGGTAGACGTGCAGACGCGTGTGTCCGAGTTTCAGGAGGCCAGTCCTGAATGGAAATACAGATTTCACAGTTACTGGTACATAGATAGTGACAGAAGCTTGGGAGGCTGAGTGGCCGTGATTGATTTGAACAGAAGATGAACCCATGGATTTGGATCCCCCTACAGTTGGGTCCTTAGCCTTGGGAGGTCAGAACTCTCATAGGGGGCAAAGATGGAGGGATTCATGTCCCAACAACAGAGGCCCCCATTTACCAAGGCTGATCTGAATGTTCAATCAGCCAGCGACTAAAGTCCTTGCTGAGGCCCCGATGTGACACGAGTCCTTAAGGAGACCAACTGGCCACTTGGGCGAGTTGACTCCACTGGGCCCTTCTGCTCAGAAGGGACGACAGTTTGTCCTCTTGGTAATAATGACCAATTCTGGGTGTTGTTGCTTTCCTTGCTGTACATCATCAGCCAACGCCGCTATCTGAGTGCTGGGGCTGCAGGCAGGGAACCTCACATCATCTCAGAGAATCGCAGTGAAGGAGGGGCAGGGGTGGGCCAGGCCATGGCCATCGTTGGACACATTATACACCTCATGGTCTGTATGCTTCAGGGCTGACGGAGCACTGGAGTGGTCAGTGGGAGTGCATCCAGCACCCCAGCTGGGAGGCAGTACCCTGCAAAGATGCTATCTGTGTGCTGAATCAGAGCTCTCTGGGGCTCTCGGTGCCCACGGGTTTCTAGGAGCCAGGGGGAGAGTAGCTCCACATTTAGTCCCAGTGGCCCTGGGAGAGCGGTGCTTCTTATCCTTCACCACTCTGGGCTCTGCAGGCCTGGGGGGTCCTAGGCCCTCAAGAGTGAGAATAATAAGCTCCACTGCTGCCAGGTGTTCTGGACTCCCATTGTCCAGGGATGGCAGATGACAGTCATGACCAGCGAGGGGGCAGGGCTCTTGGTACACAAAGAGGCGGGGCGTGTGTGTGTTTGCCTGTCAGGTGGTTCACTTGGGACCGTCTTGGACGTCCTCGCCTAACTGTGACCTGAGAAGGGACAGGGGTTTGGGTTCTATCACCAATAAGCTCCCAAGACCTGCTGAAGTGATGGGTGAGGGTGGGAATTTAGAATGGACACAGGAGGAGGCATGGGATGCCTTCTGGTCACGTCCTGGGGCCACAGTGGCTACGGGAATGTGACTGTTCCCCGAGTCTTTGTCTCAGGAAGCCAGGCCCATGAGGAGAGGAGCTGTGAGGAAGCTCTTCTCTGCTCAGTTTTTAATTGGGTTGTTTATTTTGTTTGATGTTGAGTTGTATGAATTCTTTTTTTTTTTTTGCGGTACGCGGGCCTCTCACTGTTGCGGCCTCTCCCGTTGCAGAGCACAGGCTCCGGGTGCGCAGGCTCAGCGGCCATGGCTCACGGGCCCAGCCGCTCTGCGGCATGTGGGATCCTCCCGGACGGGGGCACGAACCCGTGTCCCCTGCATTGGCAGGCAGACTCTCAACCACTGCGCCACCAGGGAAGCCCTAATGTATGAATTCTTTTTGTATTTTGGGTATTAACCCCTTATCAAATACATCATTTGCAAATATCTTCTCCTGTTCAGTAGGCTGCCTTTTCATTTTGTTGACAGTTTCATTTGCTGTACAAAGCTTTTTAGTTTGATGTAGTCCCATTTGTTTATTTTTGCTTTTGTATCCCTTGCCTGAGGAGACATATCCAAAAAAATATTGCTAAGACCAATGTCAAAGAGCATACTGCCTATGTTTTTTTGTAGGAGTTTTATGGATTCAGGTCTTACATTTAAGTCTTTAATCCATTTTGAGTTTATTTTTAAATACGGTGAGAAAAAGTAGTCCAGTTTGATTCTTTTGCCTGTAGCTGTCCAGTTTTCCCAACACCATTTATTGAAGAGACTGTCTTTTACCCATTGTATATTCTTGCCTCCTTTGTCATAGATTAATTGACCATATAAGTTTGGGTTTGTTTCAGGGCTCTGTTTTGTTCCATTGGTCTATGTGTTTGTTTTTGTGCCAGTACCATACTGTTTTGATTACTGTAGCTTAGTAGTATAGTTTGAAATCAGGGCATGTGATACCTTCAGCTTTGCTGTTTCTGAAGATTGTTTTGGCTATTCAGGGCCTTTTGTGTTTCCCTATAAATTTTAGAATTATTTGTTCTGGTTCTATGAAAAATGTAATTGGTATTTTGATAGGGATTGCATTGAATCTGTAAATTGCCTTGGGGAATGTGGTCATGGTAATAATATTAATTCTTCCAGTCCGTGAACACAGAATTTCTTTCTATCTGTCTATGTTGTCTTCAGTTTCTCTCATCAGTGTCTTATAGAGACACTTACAGTTTTTTACCTCTTTGGTTAGATTTATTCCTAGGTATTTTATTCTTTTTGATACAATTGTAAATGGGATTGTGTTCTTAATTTCTCTTTCTGATAGTTTGTTGTTAGTGTATAGAAACACAACAGATTTCTGTATGTTAATTTTGTATCCTGCAACTTCACTGAATTCATTTATCAGTTCTAATAGTTTTTTTTTTTTGGTGACATCTTTAGGATTTTTTATATAGAGTATCATGTCATCCATAAACAGTGACAGTTTTACTTCTTCCTTTGCAATTTGGATTTCTTTATTTTTCTTGTCTCATTGCTGTGGCAAGGACTTATAAAACCATGTTGGGTAAAAGTGGCAAGAGTGGGCATCCTTATCTTGTTCTTGATCTTAGAGGAAATGCTTTCAGCTTTTCACCATTGAGTATGATGTTGGCTGTAGGTTTGTCATATATGGCCTTTATTATGTTGAGGTATGTTCCCTCTATACCCACTTTCACTGAGAGTTTTTATCATAAATGGATGTTGAATTTTGTTAAAAGATGTTTCTGTATCTGGATGATCATATGATTTTTTTTTTTTTTCGGGGAACATGTTTTATTTTTTGAAAAGAACTATAAATATGAGTTTCTTCCAACTATAATCAATGTCTATCACTATATTGATTTTCTTTCTGGTATTTTGCAATCCATGAACATTTACAAACTGTAATTTTCCACTTCTGGTGTATTGAATTGTTGCTCAAAAGTGTTTTTTTTTTTTAAATTAGTTTCTGCTTTATAACAAAGTGAATCAGTCATACATATACATCTGTTCCCACATCCCTTCCCCCATGCATCTCCCTCCCTCCCACCCTCCCCATCCCACCCCTCCAGGCGGTCACAAAGCACCGAGCTGATCTCCCCGTGCTCTGCAGCTGCTTCCCACCACCTATCTACCCCACGTTTGGTAGTGTATATATGTCCATGCCTCTCCTTCGCTTTGTCACAGCTTACCCTCCCCCCTCCCCACATCCTCAAGTCCACTCTCAAGCAGGTCTGTGTCTTCATTCCTGTTCTACCCCTAGGTTCTTCATGACATTCCTTTTTTTTTAAATTCCGTATATATGTGTTAGCATACGGTATTTGTCTTTCTCTTTCTGACTAACTTCACTCTGTATGACAGACTCTAGGTCTATCCACCTCATTACAAATAGCTCAGTTTCGTTTCTTTTTATGGCTGAGTAATATTCCATTGTATATATGTGCCACATCTTCTTTATCCATTCATCCGATGATGGACACTTAGGTTGTTTCCAGCTCCGGGCTATTGTGAATAGAGCTGCAATGAACATTTTGGTACATGTCTCTTTTTGAATTATGGTTTTCTCAGGGTATATGCCCAGTAGTGGGATTGCTGGGTCATATGGTAGTTCTATTTGTAGTTTTTTAAGGAACCTCCATACCGTTCTCCATAGTGGCTGTACCAATTCACATTCCCACCAGCAGTGCAAGAGTGTTCCCTTTTCTCCACACCCTCTCCAGCATTTATTGTTTCTAGATTTCTTGATGATGGCCATTCTGACTGGTGTGAGATGATATCTCATTGTAGTTTTGATTTGCATTTCTCTAATGATTAATGATGTTGAGCATTCTTTCATGTGTTTGTTGGCAGTCTGTATATCTTCTTTGGAGAAATGCCTATTTAAGTCTTCTGCCCATTTTTGGATTGGGTTGTCTGTTTTTTTGCTATTGAGCTGCATGAGCTGTTTATAAATTTTGGAGATTAATCCTTTGTCAGTTGCTTCATTTGCAAATATTTTCTCCCATTCTGAGGGTTGTCTTTTGGTCTTCTTTATGGTTTCCTTTGCTGTGCAAAAGCTTTGAAGTTTCATTAGGTCCCATTTGTTTATCTTTGTTTTTATTTCCATTTCTCTAGGAGGTGGGTCCAAAAGGATCTTGCTGTGATTTATGTCATAGAGTGTTCTACCTATGTTTTCCTCTAAGAGTTTGATAGTTTCTGGCCTTACATTTAAGTCTTTAATCCATTTTGAGCTTATTTTTGTGTATGGTGCTAGGGAATGATCTAATCTCAAACTTTTACATGTCCCTGTCCAGTTTTCCCAGCACCACTTATTGAAGAGGCTGTCCTTTCTCCACTGTACATTCCTGCCTCCTTTATCAAAGATAAGTTGGCCATATGTGCGTGGGTTTATCTCTGGGCTTTCTATCCTGATCCACTGATCTATCTTTCTGTTTTTATGCCAGTACCAGACTGTCTTAATTACTGTAGCTTTGTAGTATAGTCTGAAGTCAGGGAGCCTGATTCCTCCAGCTCCGTTTTTCGTTCTCAAGATTGCTTTAGCTATTCGGGGCCTTTTGTTTTTCCAAACAAATTTTGAAATTTTTTGTTCTAGTTCTGTGAAAAATGCCAGTGGTAGTTTGATAGGGATTGCATTGAATCTGTAGATTGCTTTGGGTAGTAGAGTCATTTTCACAATATTGATTCTTCCAATCCAGGAGCATGGTATATCTCTCCATCTATTTGTATCATCTTTAATTTCTTTCATCAGTGTCTTATAGTTTTCTGCATACAGGTCTTTTGTCTCCTTAGGTAGGTTTATTCCTAGATATTTTATTCTTTTTGTTGCGATGGTAAATGGGAGTGTTTTCTTGATTTCATTTTCAGATTTTTCATCATTAGTGTACAGGAATGCCAGAGATTTCTGTACATTAATTTTATATCCTGCTACTTTACCAAATTCATTGATTAGCTCTAGTAGTTTTTCGGTAGCATCTTTAGGATTCTCTATGTATAGTATCATGTCATCTGCAAACAGTGACAGCTTTACTTCTTCTTTTCCAATTTGGATTCCTTTTATTTCCTTTTCTTCTCTGATTGCTGTGGCTAAAACTTCCAAAACCATGTTGAATAAGAGTGGTGAGAGTGGGCAGCCTTGTCTTGTTCCTGATCTTAGTGGAAATGGTTTCAGTTTTTCACCATTGAGGACAATGTTGGCTGTGGGTTTGTCATATATGGCCTTTATTATGTTGAGGAAAGATCCCTCTATACCTACTTTCTGCAGGGTTTTTATCATAAATGGGTGTTGAATTTTGTCCAAAGCTTTCTCTGCATCTATTGAGATGATCATATGGTTTTTCTCCTTCAACTTGTTAATATCGTGTATTACATTGATTGATTTGCGTATATTGAAGAATCCTTGCATTCCTGGGATAAACCCCACTTGATCATGGTGTATGATCCTTTTAATGTGCTGTTGGATTCTGTTTGCTAGTATTTTGTTGAGGATTTTTGCATCTATGTTCATCAGTGATATTGGCCTGTAGTTTTCTTTCTTTGTGACATCCTTGCCTGGTTTTGGTATCAAGGTGATGTCGGCCTCGTAGAATGAGTTTGGGAGTGTTCCTCCCTCTGCTATATTTTGGAAGAGTTTGAGAAGGATAGGTGTTAGCTCTTCTCTAAATGTTTGATAGAATTCACCTGTGAAGCCATCTGGTCCTGGGCTTTTGTTTGATGGAAGATTTTTAATCACAGTTTCAATTTCAGTGCTTGTGATTGGTCTATGCATATTTTCTATTTCTTCCTGAGTCAGTCTTGGCAGGTTGTGCATTTCTAAGAATGTGTCCATTTCTTCCAGGTTGTCCATTTTATTGGAATAGAGTTGCTTATAGTAATCTCTCATAATCTTTTGTATTTCTGCAGTGTCAGTTGTTACTTCTCCTTTTTCATTTCTAATTCTATTGATTTGAGTCTTCTCCCTTTTTTTCTTGATGAGTCTGGCTAATGGTTTGTCAATTTTGTTTATCTTCTCAAAGAACCAGCTTTTAGTTTGGTTGATCTTTGCTATCGTTTCCTTCATTTCTTTTTCATTTATTTCTGATCTGATCTTTATGATTTCTTTCCTTCTGCTAGCTTTGGGGTATTTTTGTTCTTCTTTCTCTAATTGCTTTAGGTGCAGGGTCAGGTTGTTTACTCGAAATGCTTCCTGTTTCTTAAGGTGGGATTGTATTGCTATAAACTTCCCCCTTAGAACTGCTTTTGCTGCGTCCCATAGGTTTTGGGTCGTCGTGTCTCCATTGTCATTTGTTTCTAGGTATTTTTTAATTTCCTCTTTGATTTCTTCAGTGATCACTTCGTTATTGAGTAGTGTATTGTTTAGCCTCCATGTGTTTGTATTTTTTACACATCTTTTCCTGTAATTGATGTCTAGTCTCATAGCATTGTGGTCGGAGAAGATACTTGATACAATTTCAATTTTCTTAAAATTACCGAGGCTTGATTTGTGACCCAAGGTATGATCTATCCTGGAGAATGTTCCATGAGCACTTGAGAAAAATGTGTATTCTGTTGTTTTTGGATGGAATGTCCTATAAATATCAACTAAGTCCATCTCATTTAATGTATCATTTAAAGCTTGTGTTTCCTTATTTATTTTCATTTTGGATGATCTGTCCATTGGTGAAAGTGGGGTGTTAAAGTCCCCTACTATGATTGTGTTACTGTCGATTTCCCCTTTTATGGCTGTTAGTATTTGCCTTATGTATTGAGGTGCTCCTATGTTGGGTGCATAAATATTTACAATTGTTATATCTTCTTCTTGGATCGATCCCTTTATCGTTATGTAGTGTCCTTCCTTGTCTCTTCTAATAGTCTTTATTTTAAAGTCTATTTTGTCTGATATAAGAATTGCTACTCCAGCTTTCTTTTGATTTCCATTTGCATGGAATATCTTTTTCCATCCCTTTACTTTCAATCTGTATGTGTCTCTAGGTCTGAAATGTGTCTCTTGTAGACAGCATATATATGGGTCTTGTTTTTGTATCCATTCAGCCACTCTGTGTCTTTTGGTGGGAGCATTTAGTCCATTTACATTTAAGGTAATTATTGATATGTATGTTCCTATTCCCATTTCCTTAATTGCTTTGGGTTCGTTATTGTAGGTATATTCCTTCTGTTGTGTTTCTTGCCTAGAGAAGTTCCTTTAGCATTTGTTGTAAAGCTGGTTTGGTGGTGCTGAACTCTCTCAGCTTTTGCTTGTCTGTAAAGGTTTTAATTTCTCCATCAAATCTGAATGAGATCCTTGCTGGGTAGAGTAATCTAGGTTGCAGGTTTCTCTCCTTCATCACTTTAATTATGTCCTGCCACTCCCTTCTGGCTTGTAGGGTTTCTGCTGAGAGATCAGCTGTTAACCTGATGGGGATTCCCTTGTGTGTTATTTGTTGTTTTTGCCTTGCTGCTTTTAATATGATTTCTTTGTGTTTAATTTTTGACAGTTTGATTAATATGTGTCTTGGTGTATTTCTCCTTGGATTTATTCTGTATGGGACTCTCTGTGCCTCCTGGACTTGATTAACTATTTCCTTTCCCATATTGGGGAAGTTTTCAACTATAATCTCTTCAAATATTTTCTCAGTCCCTTTCTTTTTCTCTTCTTCTTCTGGAACCCCTATAATTCGAATGTTGGTGCGTTTAATGTTGTCCCAGAGGTCTCTGAGACTGTCCTCTGTTCTTTTCATTCTTTTTTCTTTATTTTGCTCTGCATCAGTTATTTCCACTATTTTATCTTCCACCTCACTTATCCGTTCTTCTGCCTCAGTTATTCTGCTATTGATCCCATCTAGAGTATTTTTCATTTCATTTATTGTGTTTTTAATCGATGCTTGATTCATCTTTAGTTCTTCTAGGTCCTTGTTAACTGTTTCTTGCATGTTGTCTATTCTATTTCCAAGATTATGGATCTTGGAAATAGAATCTTGGATCAGCTTTACTATCATTATTCTGAATTCTTTTTCAGGTAGACTGCCTATTACCTCTTCATTTGTTAGGTCTGGTAGGTGTTTATCTTGCTCCTTCACCTGCTGTGTGTTTTTCTGCCTTCTCATTTTGCTTATGTTACTGTGTTTGGGGTCTCCTTTTTGCCGGCTGCAGATTCGTAGTTCCCGTTGTTTTTGGTGTCTGACCCCAGTGGCTAAGGTTGTTTCAGTAGGTTGTGTAGGCTTCCTGGTTGGGGGGACTAATTCCTGTGCTCTGGTGGTTGAGGCTCGATCTTGTCTTTCTGGTGGACAGGTCCACGTCTGGTGGTGTGTTTTGGGGTGCCTATGGCCTTATTATGTTTTTAGGTAGCCTCTCTGCTAATGGGTGGGGTTGTGTTCCTGCCTTGCTAGTTGCTTGGCATAGGGTGACCCGCACTGTAGCTTGCTGGTCGTTGACTGAAGCTGGGTGCTGGTGTTGGGATGGAGATCTCTGGGAGATTTTCGCTGCTTGATATTATGTGGAGCTGGGAGGTCTCTTGTGGACCCGTGTCCTGAAGTTGGCTCTCCCACTTCAGAGGCACAGCACTGGCTCCTGGCTGCAGCACCAAGAGCCTTTCATCCACCCGGCTCAGAATAACAGGGAGAAAAAGTAGAAAGAAAGAATTAGTAGAAGAAAGAAAGAGAGAGGGAAAGAAAGGAAGAAGGGAAGAAAGGAAGGAAGGAAGGAAGGAAGAAAGAAAGGAGGGAGGGAGGGAGGAAGGATGGAAAGAAAGAAGGAAAGAAAGGAGGGATGGGGGAGGAAGGAAAGGAAGAAAGACAGGAGGGAGGGAGGAAGGAAAGAAAAAGAAAGTGGAAAGAAGAAGGGTGGGAGGGAGGAAAGAAAAAGAAAGAAGGAAAGGAGGAGCGGAGGGAGGGAGGGAGGAAGGGAGAGTAGGAAAAAAAGAAAGAGCAGGTAAAGTAAAATAGAATAAAGTATGAAATATAGTAGCGTTATTAAAATTAGAAAGTAATTATTGAAAAAAAAAAAAAACCGGACCGATAGAACCCTGGGACATATGGTGGAAGCAAAGCTATACAGAGAGAATCTTACACAGAAGATTACACATACACATTCACAAAAAGAGAGCAGGGGGAAAAATCAAAAATCTTGCTCTCCAAGTCCACCTCCTCAATTTGGGATAATTCGTTGTAAAAAGAGGAAAAGGGCGAGAAGTCTGGAATCTTGCTCTCTAAGTCCACCTCCTTAATTTGGAATAATTCGTTGTAAAAAGAGGAAAAGGGGGGAAAGTCTTAAATCTTGTCCTCAAAGTCCACTTCCTCAATTTGGGATGATTCGCTGTCCATTCATGCACTCCACAGACGCAGGGCACATCAAATGGACCGTGGAGCTTTAATCCGCTGCCTCCGAGGCTGCACAGAGAGATTTCCCTGCCTCTGCTCTCACAGCTCCCGGGTCTCAGCCTTGGACCTGGCCCCGCCTCTGCGCGTAGGTCGCCGGAGGGCGTCCGTTCTTCGCTCAGACAGGACGGGTTTAAAGGAGCCGCTGATTCGGGGGCTCTGGCTCACTCAGGCAGAGGGGAGGGAGGGGCGCGCAGTGTGGGGCGGGCCTGCGGCGGCAGAGGCCGGCGTGACGTTGCAGCAGCCCGTGGCGCTCCGTGCGCTTTCCCGGGAAAGCCGTCCCCGGGTCTCGGGGACCCCAGCAGTGGCGGGGTGCACAGGCCCCCCGGAAGGCGGGGCGGACAGTGACCCGCGCTCGCACACAGGCCCCGCGGCGGCGGTGGCAGCGGCGGCGGGCCGCGGCGGGCGGCGGCGGCGGCGGCGGGCGGCGGCGGCGGGCGGCGGCGGCGGCCCACGCCCGTCTCCGAGGTCCGTGCCTTACCCGCGGCTCGTGCCTGTCTCCGGCGCTTCCCCAAGCAGCCCTCTTAATGCCCTCTCCTCGCGCACCAGGAAACAAAAGGGAAAAAAGTCTCTTGCCTCTTCAGCAGCTCCAGACCCTTTCCCCGGACTCCCTCCGGGCTAGCCGTGGTGCACTAACCCCTTCAGGCTCTCTTCCTGCCGCCAGCCCCAGTCCTCTCCCTGCGCTCCGACTGAAAGCCGATACCCGAGCCTCAGCTCCCAGCCCCGCCCGCCACGGCGGCCGAGCAGACAAGCCTCTCGGGCTGGTGTGTGCCTGAGGGCACCGGTCCTCTGTGCCAGAATCTCTCCGTTTTGCCCTCCGCACCCCTGTTGCTGTGCTCTCCTCCGCTACTCCGAAGCTTTCCCCCTCCGCCACCTGCAGTCTCCGCCCGCGAAGGGGCTTGTAGTGTATAGAAACCTTCCCCCCTTCACGGCTCCCTCCCACTGGTGCAGGTCCCGTCCCTATCCTATTGTCTCTGTTTATTCTTTTTTTCTTTTGCCCTACCCAGGTATGTGGGGAGCTTCTTGCCTTTTGGGGGGTCTGAGGTCTTCTGTCAGCGTTCAGTAGGTGTTCTGTAGGAGTTGTTCCACGTGTAGATGAATTTCTGATGTATCTGTGGGGAGGAAGGTGATCTCCGCGTCTTACTCTTCCGCCATCTTCCTCCGGGGCCTCAAAAGTCGATCATATGATTTTTATTCTTCAATTTGTTAGTGTTGTGTATCACATTGACTGATTTGCAGATATTGAACCATCCTCGCATCCCTGGGATAAATCTTGCTTGACCATGGTGTATGATCTTTTTAATGTATTGTTGAATTCAGTTTGCTAATATTTTCTCAAGAATTTTTGTGTCTTTGTTCATCAGGCAGATTGGCCTTTGATTTTCTTTTTTTATGGTGTCTTTGTCTAGTTTTGGTATCAGAGTGATGCTGGCCTTGTAGAATGAGTTTGGAAGCATTTGTTCCTCTTCAGTTTTTTGGAATAGTTTGAGAAGGATAGGTGTTAACTCTTCCTTAAATGCTTGGTAGAATTCACTTGTGAAGCTCTCTGTTCCTGAGCTTTTGTTTGTTGGGATTTTTTTAAATTACTGATTCCATTTTATTTCTGGTAATTGGTCTGTTCATATTTTCTGTGTTTTCCTTATTCAGCCTTAGGAGGTTGTATATTTCTTGTAATATTATTAATTTCTTCTGATTGTTCATTTTATTGGTATATATTGTTTGTAATAATCTCTTATGATCATTTGTATTTCTGTAGTGGTGGTTGTAACTTCTCTTTCATTTTTGATTTTATCGATTTGGACCCTCTGTCTTTTTTTCTTGATAAGTCTGGCTAAAGGTTTATTAGTTTCATCTTTTCAAAGAACCAGCTTTTAGTTTCATTGCTCTTTTCTGTTTTTTTTTTTTTAGTTTCTGTTTCATTTATTTCTGCTCTGATCTTTATGATTTCTTTGGGTTTTGTCTGTTTATCTTTTTCTAGTTCCTTTAGGTGTAAGGTTAACTTGAGATTTTTCTTATCTCCTGACATGGGCTTGTATCGCTATAAACTTCCCTCTTAGAACTGCTTTTGCTGCATCCCATAGATTTTGGATTGTTGTGTTTTCATTTGTCTCCAGGTATTTAAAAAAATTTCTTCTTTGATTTCTTCAGTGACTTATTTGTTGTTTAGAAACATTTTGTTTAGCCTCCATGTGTTTGTTTTTTTTTCAGTGTTTTTCTTTTAGTTGATTTCTGGTCTCATAGCATTATGGTTGGAAAAGACGCTTGATAAGATTTCAGTTTTCTAAAGTTTATTGAGACTTGTTTTGTGGCCTAGCATGTGATCTATCCTGGAGGATGTTCCTGTGCTGATGAGTGTCTTAAAGAGATAGAAGTGGTGCAGACATAGGCTCCATGCTGAGTTGACTGGAAGTGCACCGATGGGGGCTGGTTTAAGTCATGAAGCATGGCCATAAATCTTCTCCAGACCGAACTGAGTTTATAGCCAGGCAGAATTCTGGGCATCCTCCTGTGGAAAATATTTTCATCAAAATGTTGCCTCTTGTTATGATCTGAATGTTTGTGTCCTCCACAGATTTACATGTTGAATCCTAACCCCCAAGGTGATGGTATTTGGAGGTGGAGCCTTTGGGAGGCAGTTAGGACATGAGGATGGAGCTTCATGAATGGGATTAGCTCCCCTATAAAAAAAGCCCCAGAGAGCTCACTTCCTCCTTCCTCCATGTGAACACACAGGGAAAAAGCACCCACCAGCTATGAACCAGGAAGCGGGTCCTCACCAGACACCGAGTGTGCTGACACCTTGGTGTTAGATTCCCAGCCTCTAAAACCACGAGCAATAAATTTCTGTTCTTTATAAGCTGCCCAATCTGTGGTATTTTATTACAGCAACCTGCTATATTAGACTTTGTCTCATGTTCAAGTTTTAATTTGGTGGGTAGGGCCAGAACATTCTCTTCCGAAAGGGCTTGACTCCAGGGAGGCAGGACAGAGGTGTCTGCACTGGGGGTGGACCCACTGGGGGTGGACGGAAGTATGTCTTGGGAGACGCCCAGAGACCTGCCGAACGCCCTGTGAGGGACTGTGAAATTCCAGCATTAGATACATTGGAAGTTTTCCATCATTTGTTATTGAAATGTAAAAAAAAAGAAAAACCTCAGAAATAGCACTGACATCTGCTAAGACCTCCAGAGGGACTAGAGCAGACAGAGGGGCGGGGAGATGAGCTACTGGAGGGGAGGGACAAAGAGCCCACAGAGACCTCCTCTACACCCTCCCTCTCCATCTGAGGGGCAGCGTGAGCCTTAGGCCACTTCTGAGCTGTGAGAATATCATGCATGGGAGCTCTAAAGTCAGAGACTTGGCTGGCTCTGTCTTTTTCTGGAGAAGTTAGAAGTCCTTCCTAGGTTAATTGCAGTTGCCTCTGTAATGTATGTAGGAAGTAGACTGTCATGGTGTGTTCACCCCATTCTGTAGTTGAGAACATCAAGGCATAAAGAAATGAAATGACCCTGACGTATCGTGGCTTCTCCGACATTCTCTCCACTAGGAGACGCTGTCTCGTCACATGTTCAAAATCTAGTGCCTCAAAAGAAAACAACGGTAGAAAAAAGAATAAAGCACCCAGGGAAAGGAGAAATACTAAGGTGTTTTGGAGTACAGGGTAATGCATTTTGGGCAGATTAGGAGAATTCCCTGCTAATGAGGGGAATTCCAGTCCTGCCCAGGAAACATCTTTCACAACCTATGTTTATGTTTGGTCTCAGATGAAGTTTTGTTTTGTTGTCAGAGCGTGTTATAATGCCATTGCCAACTGTAATGAGGTTAGCTCGTGATCTGCAAACTTTGATGGTGGATGAGTCTTTCTGATGGGAAGACAAAGAAAAAGAAATTCAGAAAGTCATCAGCACACATGATGAAGGTCAATAGCGTATCATTCCCTAAATGGCTCAAGAGGATTTGGAGCAGAAATATCTTGGTAGGTCTTAAATGATTCATAAAGAGTTCATAGGAAAATCAGAAATTTGAGACTCATTGCTTTAAATGAAAATCTCTTTTCCTACTAAATCAACTGCTGGAGAGTTTTTTCTCTAGGAGACTATTTTAGCTCCCAGAAGTAGTGGATTCTTTATTTCACCTTGTTATCAGGTTGTTTGATTTTAAAAAAATGCATTTTCCAGTTTTTTAAGATCAAATCACAACTGACTTCTTACTGTCTCTAGCCTTATGTAGAAAAGTCTGTTCGGGTGGCCCTGGTTTTGTGAATGCTGGGCCATTAGGGGCTCCTTAAATTGAGTTGAAGGCAGGGAGGTCCAGTTGGAGGCCGGGCTGCCGTTATTTTTATCTGCTCTTCCTAAGAGGATGCGGTGTCGTTCCCCGTAATGGAAACCACGTGGTGATGTGGGAGCGCAGGAAGCAGGCTCCCGGGGGCTGTTGGCCCTTGCTGACCCCCCTTTCCCAGGGTTTGGCTGCAGGGCCGGCGGGCCTGTGCAGCCACTGTGCCGTGCGGGTCTCTGAGTCCCGTGTGACAGATGCGTCGCCATGCTGAGGACATCATGATGGAAGGGGTGATTGTGCCGGGGACCCTGGGTGCCTGAGATGAGCCATTGGAAGACATTAGACTGTGGCAGTGACGGCTTCATTTTCTTGAGTTCAGGTTAGTAAGGCCTACGGTGCCACGTCTTTAAATATTGAAATCGTCTTATCTGCAGTGAAGTGATGAGAACACGGTTGATTGTTTGATGAAACCTCTTCCTTATTTCCCTCATCAGCCTCTTGCGGGCTGGGGTCCTGGCAGAAGCGGGATGCAAATGCAGAGACTTCAGTGAAGGGGTTAGTAAAGTGGGGCTGAGTTCGAGGGACAAACCCGGGGTGTTGCAGTACCCAGAGACCTGTCCCAGCAGGGAGCCGGTAGCCAGGGCCAGGAGGGGCGCTGGCTGTCTGGGGGAGGCGCCTTCCCGCGGCTACTTAGGCACCTGTCTCCCGAGTCTCCCAGGACTCAGCCAGAAGCCAGAAGTCACAGGGCGGGGGATGCATTTCTGTGATGTCGTGGACGGCACAGAGCGGAGCAGGGGAGGGTGGAGGGCTGCTGGGCAGGGTGGGAGAGAGTGTCCGAGGTTACGGAGGTGACGGGTGCCGACAGCGTCACGGATGGCATGCTGCAGTGTGGACGGCTGTCTGGGACCCTGTGTGGTCACATACTTTGTATATTTCCCTCCACAAACTAACCACTTCTATTCTGCCTGCAGAAGCAGTTCTCAACTTCAAAAGACTTTACCTGAGCTTTGAGACCTCTTCCTGCTCTGAAATCTATGACGTTCTGAAACTCCAATCCCAAAGCACTTAAAAATAAGGTCTCTCTAGGGGATTAAGAGGTCCAAACTATTAGGTATAAAATAAGCTACAGGATACATTGTGGAACATGAGGGACATAGCTAATATTGTCTAATAACTATACATGGAGCCCTTCAAAATTTTTTTCTTTTTTTATTTTCTTTCACATCTTTATTGGAGTAGACATGCTTTTACAATGTTACGTTAGTTTCTACTGTACAACGAAGTGAATCAGCTATATGTATACATAGATCCCCATATCTTCTCCCTCTTGAGTCTCCCTCCCACCCTCCCTATCCCACCCCTCCAGGTGGTCACAGAGCACCGAGCTGATCTCCCTGGGCTATGCACCTGCTTCCCACTAGCTGTCTATTTTACACTTGGTAGTGTGTATATGTCAGTGCTACTCACTCAATTCATTCCAGCTTCCCCTTCCCCCACTGCACCCTCAAGTCCATTCTCTGTGTCTGCGTCTTTGTTCCTGCCCTGCCACTAGGTTCATCCGTACCACTTTTTAAAATTCTATACATATGTGTTAGCAAACGGTATTTGTTTTTCTCCTTCTGACTGACTTCACTCTGTATGACAGATTCTAGGTCCATCCACCTCACTACAAATAACTCAATTTCGTTTCTTTTTATGGTTGAGTAATATTCCATTATATATATGTGCCAGATCTTCTTTATCCATTAATCTGTCGATGGACACTTAGGTTGCTTCCATGTCCTGGCTATTGTAAATAGAGCTGCAATGAACATTTTGGTACATGACTCTTTTTTTTTTTTTTTTTTTTTTTTTTTTTTTTTCTTTTTTGCGGTATGCGGGCCTCTCACTGCTGTGGCCTCTCCCGTTGCGGAGCACAGGCTCCGGATGCGCAGGCCCAGCGGCCATGGCTCACGGGCCCAGCCGCTCCGCGGCATATGGGATCCTCCCAGACCGGGGCACGAACCCGTATCCCCTGCATCGGCAGGCGGACTCTCAACCACTGCGCCACCAGGGAGGCCCTACATGACTCTTTTTGAATTATGGTTTTCTCAGGGTATATGCCCAGTAGTGGGATTGCTGGGTCGTATGGTAGTTCTATTTTTAGTTTTTTAAGGAACTTCCATACTCTTCATAGTGGCTGTATCAATTTACATTCCCACCAACAGTGCAAGAGGGTTCCCTTTTCTCCACACCCTCTCCAACATTTATTCTTTGTAGATTTTTTGATGGTGGCCATTCTGACCGGTGTGAGGTGATACCTCATTGTGGTTTTTTTTTTTTTTTTTTTTTTTTTTTTTGCGGTACGCGGGCCTCTCACTGTTGTGGCCTCTCCCGTTGCGGAGCACAGGCTCCGGACGCGCAGGCCCAGCGGCCATGGCTCACGGGCCCAGCTGCTCCACAGCATGTGGGATCTTCCCGGACCGGGGCACAAACCCGTGTCCCCTGCATCGGCAGGCGGACTCTCAACCACTGCGCCACCAGGGAAGCCCTCTCATTGTGGTTTTGATTTGCATTTCTCTGATGATTAGAGATGTTGAACATCTTTTCATGTATTTGTTGGCCATCTGTATGTCTTCTTTGGAGAAATGTCTATTTAGGTCTTCTGCCCATTTTTGGATTGGGTTGTTTTTATTTGATATTGAGCTGCATGAGCTGCTTGTATATTTTGGAGATTAATCCTTTGTCAGTTGCTTCATTTGCAAGTATTTTCTCCCATTCTGAGGGTTGTCTTTTTGTCTTGCTTATGGTTTCCTTTGCTGTGCAAAAGCTTTGCAGTTTCATTAGGTCCCATTTGTTTATTGTTGTTTTTATTTCCATTTCTCTAGGAGGGGGGTCAAAAAGGATCTTGCTGTGATTTATGTCATAGAGTGTTCTGCCTGTGTTTTCCTCTAAGAGTTTGATAGTGTCTGGCCTTACATTTAGGTCTTTAATCCATTTTGAGTTTATTTTTGTGTATGGTATTAGGGTGTGTTCTAATTTCATTCTTTTACAAGTAGCTGTCCAGTTTTCCCAGCACCACTTATTGAAGAGGCTGTCTTTTCTCCACTGTATATTCGTGCCTCCTTTGTCAAAGGTAAGGTGACCATATGTGAGTGGGTTTATCTCTGGGCTTTCTATCCTGTTCCATTGATCTATATTTCTGTTTCTGTGCCAGTACCATACTGTCTTGATTACTGTAACTTTGTAGTATAATCTGAACTCAGGGAACCTGATTGCTCCAGCCCTGTTTTTCTTTCTCAAGATTGCTTTGGCTATTCGGGTTTTTTTGTGTTTCCATACAAATTGTAAAATTTCTTGTTCTAGTTCTGTGAAAAATGCCATTGGTAGTTTAATAGGGATTGCATTGAACCCGTAGATTGCTTTGGGTAATATAGTCATTTTCACAATACTGATTCTTCCAATCCAGGAGCATGGTATATCTCTCTGTCTGTTTATGTTATCTTTGATTTCTTTCATCAGTGTTTTATAGTTTTCTGAGTTCAGGTCTTTTTGCCTCCTTAGGTAGGTTTATTCCTAGATATTTTATTCTTTTTGTTGCAATGGTAAATGGGATTGTTTCCTTAATTTCTTTCTGATCTTTCATTGTTAGTGTATAGGAATGGAAGCCCTTAAAAGTTATGAATCACTCACTATACTGTATACCTGTCACTTACATAATAAAAAAATAAGGTCTATCATGTCATTGGTCTGAAAGGCACACACGCTCAGTGTTGACTCTTTGCATGGTAGTCAGATGAAAAGAGTATTTATGTGGCTTGTGGCCACTCTCAACACTGCCTTCTGAAACGAAGATGGTATCATTAAAGAGGAAATTATTCCCATCTACAAAACTGTCAGGATTTTTTTTTCTTAAGGGCTGAATTATTGAGACATGAAAATTAAAATTATAGTTTATTTTGGAAGTATTGAAAAATTTTTAGTTCTCTCATGGACTTACGAGTATTAATCAGAAGAGAATCTCTTACAAGTACTTCTAATGAGAGGAGAGAGTGAATTCAACCTGATAATTTAAAAATCTAGAAAGTCCTTGGAGAGAGCCTCATTGGTGAAGGTGGGAATGGGGACCCTCGGTCAGCAAAGGCCAGGCCCTGGCTCACAGGGTCCGTTTTGGGTTAAGTGTGTCCAGTGCAGCACGTGCTGCAGGATGGCCCCCTCTTCCCAGTCCCCGTCTTCCGTCTCCAGTGTCTCAGGCCCCACGCTATTTGCTGACTTGGGCTGCGGCTGTTTGCGTTCAGACATGGACAGTGTCATTTGGTCATTTGGTTGGGATAGGAGAACTTGTTTTCCGGCACATTTTGGAGGAGAGCAGACAGAGATTTCTGCCCCTTGGGGGCGGCGGGGAGTGTGCTGAGTACTTAGTGGAGATGCCCGCCCACACGTTCCTGACTACAGCTTTATGTAGAAACACTCATTTTCCCAGCGTGACCTCCTTTCTAGACAGCAGGGTCTTCCTCGACCACTCCTTTTCCCTCATCGGCTCCTGTTCCAGAATCCCAGGAGCAGAAGCCCAGCTTCCGAGTCTCACTGTGAAGTCCTGTCCTCTCCAGCACTGGGACACACATCCCAATCCACCCACTGTAGTGCAGTGTTTACTGACATTTTTTTCTGCTTTTCCACTTTTATCACTAACCCAATGAACTGTGAATGATTCCTGGACCTGTGGTTCAAACCCTACTCTCAAGAATCCAGAGCTTTCTGTGTCCCAGTTTACCTCTAGGGAAGAGGAGTTCAGTTGGCCCACATCTGCCTGTTATGGCTGAACTGCGCTCCCAGATCCATACGTTGGGTCCTGGCCCCAGTACTTCACGATGTGACTCTACTTGGAGACAGGCCTTCACAGAGATGCTTAAGTTCCATGAGGCGAATCCCCTGTGACCGGTGTCCTCGAAGAAGAGGACGTGACAGCTGGGCTGGACATGCGAAGAGGCAGCCGTGTGGAGAGGCATCAGGGAGGTAGCCATCTGCAAGCCACAGAGAGAGGACTCTGAGGACCCCTCACCTGGCCTGGCCTCCAGAACAGTGAGAAACGAGGTTCTGGTGCAGACATGGCCCAGCCCAGTCTGTGGTGATTTGGGAGGGAGGGTGGCCCAAGCAGACTGACCACCAGCATGAGTGATCTGGCGTGTGGACCCTGGCAAGTGGCCGTTCTGGGGACGTACCCAAGCCCATTCATTTACTCATGCTTTCCACAGATGTCTGCCCAGCACAGGGTACACGCAGGGACCATGACAGCATGTAGACCTTCCTGGGACTGAAACAAAGGAAACACATACTTAAACTCAGTATTTTTAGTGATTCAGTCACCTCAGGTAGCATATAATATGGACTCATAATTAACCATATTTCGTGAAAAAGAAATTGATCTTAAGTCATCCATTATTACCATTTAAAATTACTATTTTATAGGGAGGTTCCTTAAGAAAGTAAAAATAGAGCTAACATATGATCCAGCAATACCACTCCTGGGCATAAATCCAGAGAAAAACATGGTTTGAAAGGATACATGCACCCCCGTGTTCATAGCAGCACTATTTACAATAGCCAGGACATGGAAGCAACCTAAATGTCCATCGACAGGTGAATGGATCAAGGAGATGTAGTGCATATGTACAGTGGAATATTACTCAGCCATAAAAAGGAATGAAATAATGCCATTTGCATCAACATGGATGGACCTAGAGATTGTCATACTAAGTGAAGTAAGTCAAACAGAGAAAGGCAGATATTATATGTGGACTCTAAAAAAATGGATACAAATGAACTTATTTACAAAACAGAAACAGACTTAGAGAACGAACTTATGGTTACCAGCGGGAAGGGTGGGAGGAGGGATCGTTAGGGAGTTTGGGGTTGACATGTACTCACGGCTACGTTTAAAATGGGTAACCACCAGGGGCCTATTGTATAGCACAGGGAAAAACACTAAAATAAAATTACTGTTTAAAAAATACAATGGTATACAGCTGTATACATATATTCTTCACTTTAAACCAGTAAAGACAAAGGTAGTGGGCCTCTTTTTTTTTGGTCACTGTAAGTAGTAAGCATAAATAGTAACAAGTAAGTATAAGAAGGCAGCATAATACTTGTAATGCTAATGCTTCCAGTTATTTTCCCTGACACACCAATCTGGTCCAAGGGGGGAGAGGTGACAAGCCTGCTTTTTGTGCCAGAGCAACGTGAGCCTTCGTGCACACTTGCTCACACATAACCTGTGCACACAACACCCGTCGCAGAGCACACGCACACACAGCCACACCCTTTGTAAACACACTCGTACACATGTGCACCATGGCCTTTTTTTCCGATCAGGCAGTAACTTCAGGCGGAGATAGACCTGGGGAGCGCGTCTGCAACCAGCAGCTGGGAGCTCTGAGTGTGTCCTTGGGATCACGAACTGCTGAGCGGGCAGGACACTGGTCTCCCCGAGCAGATGTGGCTCCTGCCGCCTGTGTTGCGTGGAATTTTCTGGTTAGTCGCTTTGATGGGGCAGGCAGCGAGGTCGAGACGATGCGAACCCTGGTTTTCAGCTGCTTGGTCAGGCAGTGGCAGCGTCTGCGGATGAGCTTGTGCAGCCAGGGGCCCAGGGCGGAGCGGGAAACGAGGGGAGGCCATGGCGAGTCTGAGGTTGAGAGTAAAGGTACTGAACAAGCAGTGAAGGCAGAGGCTGTGACCGGAGGGCAAGGCTGGCCCTGTTTGCCTTGGCAGCCCTTCATGTCCGTCTCAAGGGCAGGCCTTTGTCTGGCTGGACGGGCTGCTTCCTCAAGGCAGGGGTGGCCAGCAGAGACGCTGACTGAGCACGCAGACTCTGTTTTCTGTCTGGACCCCAGCGGCGTCGTTCTTCGTTTCTCCTGCGGCGCGTTGAGCACCGATAACGTCGAGAACTTAGACGTGTGCGTTTTCCTTCCTGCCGCCCGGCAAACACTGTGAAGTGCACTAGATCTTGGCATCCACTTCCATGGTTTATACGTAATGATACCTGGAGGAGGCGTGCGAATTAAACATTATGGACGGCTTACTTTATTTTTTGTTATACTTATCATAAAAAATTCCAAGTATAAAAAAGAATAGGGTAATGGAAATGCCTGGACGGCCACCACCTACTTTCAGCAGTCGTTAACATGTTGATGTAACATTTTTGCTGAAGCATCGTAAGGTAAATTATAGATGTTCTGGACATCAGGGCACTTAATCCTCCAGAGCTTCAGCGTATATCCTTCCAAAACAAGGCTATTTTCCTGTGTAAACACAATGCCATTATCACGCCAAACAAGATTAACCATCACCATCAAATATTCAGGCCGTGTTCACATTTGCCAACTGTCCCCTCAATTTGATGGATCACTTTCGTTCTGTCTCTAGCAGTCTGGGCCTCATTTTTTCCCTTTTACTTGCTAAATAATTACAATGATACCCATATTTCCTATCTTATGGGAACATTGTGAGAATGTGAGTAAACAGTTATGAGTCCCCTTGAAAACTGAATGCACGTTACTAACTTCAGGCGTTATTTTCATGTGGCAATGGGGTTTCTCAGAGGTGAAGAAGGTAGGGCTGTCCACTTAATCCTCACTCCATCACATCTCATGTATATTTGAGAGAAGCCTCTGTGTTTGGGGGTCGAACAGGCACCCCCGTGATCTCACAGAAAGCGTCCCCAGTGTAGGAAGGGCATAGAAATGGAAGCCGGGGAGAAAAGTCACACCTTATGGACCCTGTGGCTGGAGGTGCGGTCTGGTAACCGTTACCCTCAATGAGCCCCTGGCTCTGGGGGCGTCAGAGCCCCCCACGGCCCTCCCGGTCCCCTCAGTTTTGCCTCCGTCACTTCTCGAGCCCACAGTGACCCCTCCAGCTTAGCTCCAGTTTCTGTGGCTTAATTCAGAAATGCGACATTTGCTGGAACCATTTTTCTTGTGAAATCTGGCACACCTTGAATTCTGTATTTCGACATGTTCTGGGTTTCTGATCTCTGCAACTAAATTTTAGCCCCGAAAGGCGAGAGGTAGTGTTGTATGCCCTTTTTATGGCACAGAAAGCTGACGTAATGCTTGGAATATCTGGTAGTCACAGATCATAATTGTTGCTCAGTAACTGAGAAAACCTTCTTCTTCCCTTTTGAATAGTAAATGAAGGATCAGGAGGAATGCCAATTTATAATTTTGATTAATTTACTGCTTAAAAGGAAAACTGAGGCTTTTTCAAGGTAAAATTTATGGCATACGGCACCTGGCTTCTCTTGCTGCTGTTTTTCTGGGAAATATTTTGCATCCTTTACTTCCTTGAACAATTTGACGTTAGATCAAAAATCAGAGACATTAAGGCCAGGGGACAGCAGTCTTCGGGGAACACCTCCCACTGGCGTAATTTCAGAGGAAGAGGAGCCCAGCCGGGTAGAAAGGCAATATTCAGGACAAAACCAAGGTCTTTTAATGATTAGCTCAGCCTTGCAGTGCACTTAAGACAAAACGAACACACCTCCACACCTTGGTAACTCCTTTTGCTTGTTTCTAACACCCCTTCCTGATGCTTTAATCTTGTGTCACTCATCACCCGCTATCATTAACGTTTATTGAGTGCTAAACCCGAGAGGCAGTCTGTCGTGTGTGTGTGTGTGTGTGTGTGTGTGGGGGGGGGTGATTAAGGGCATGGGTTGGGTTTGAATCTCTGTCTGCTGCTTTCTTACTGACCTTGGGCAGTCTTAAGGCTTCATTTCCTAGTTTGGAAAGTGGGGATGATAATAGTCCTTCTGTCGTAGAAACACTTAGTGTGGCGCCTGTCACATAGTAAGTGCTCAATAAGCCATAGCAGTTTTTGATGTGAATAGATGGGTGATTGACACGGTGCCTCCAGGATTTCAGTAAGTGTGGCAGTAAAGAGGCTATGTACGGAGACTACTTATACACATTTAATTCTATGTACAGAAATAATGATAAAATACATGTGGCTCAGTGGAGGCTGCAAGGCACACTGTTTACAGAGGACCAGATGGGGAAGCAGGAGACCCGCCTTCCAGTCCTGGGACTGCCACAGATACCCCGGTCCTCACTCCATCTCAGTGTAGACAGATTCCACTTGATGAGTGGTTCCTAGCTGTTTCCTTTAAAGCATCAAGCCTTTAAGATGCTCCACGGAAAAGGAATCTCAAATAAATTTGGGAAACAGTGAACATTTTATCTCCCACTTGGAGAATCACAGTGTCTTTAATGCTCTGAATTACCGTTTAATTTGGTTAAACTCAGAATTTCCTTTAATGATTTGTCTGTTGATCCCCCCCGCTTTTTAGTTTTTATGATGTCCTTTAACATTCTGTGAACATAATGTTTCAGAAAAATGCTTAGAAAATGTTGTATTAGATGATCCTCCAGGTGCCTTTGAAAAGTCTATTTTTAAGTGTAATACAAGGTTGACATTTACCCTTCATCTCTGTAATAGTCCTTTTCTGACTTTCTCATGCTTGAATATCCTTCTCACTGCTACTCCTTCTCTGTAACCTCAGACTAAGCTGTTTCTGGAAACACGGAGTTGTACCATCCTTCAGTCTACTGTTCAGATTTTGCAAAAGTATTGCACTGTCAGGCCCTCTAAGTCAAACTGTGTATAATAAAGTAGAATTTTGAAGCTATTATGATAAGTAAATGGAATTATTAATATTCCATGAAGGAGGTGAAATTGGGACACAAAACTAGCACCAGTAAACCAAGCCTGTAAATTGAAAACCCACTTGTAAAGCCTGACACATGGCCATTTAGAGCAACAGTGGGTGATGATGACAGTAATACTTATTTTGTTTTTAAGAGTCAGAATTTCAAGGGGGAAAAAGGAAACAAATCTAGTTATTAATAACTTCCTTTAGTTGGAGACGCAGTTTTTAATGGTAAGACTTAACTAGTAACCTGATTTAATCATCTTGAAAGATTCATGGGCCACCAGAGCCTATTTGGGATCAAAATTATTCAAATTTTTACAAAATGTAAAGAGAGGGGAGCTGACATAAGGAAGCTTAACCATGGAATCCAGTGTTGCCATAAAACCTTGTTTATCCAGAACTTGGGGGTGTTCCCCCTCCCCATCTGCTGGTAGTGCAAGCACTGACCAGGCCCTGTATTCTTTTTCTTCCTTAGTTTTGAAAGTCCTTGTCAGACATATGAACTCTGCTGTTATTTTTGTTAAAGGAATCAATAGCTGGTGGGTGAGATTCAATCTTTCTTGTGTGACTAAGAGTCTTGCAGTTTGTCTGGGTCATGATTCTGAAAGCAGATTTTGTTTTGTGTGTGAGGTTGCCATAGAGGCTGGACGGTCGGGCCATGGGGACAGAGTCCTCATTCGGCCACTAAGTGGGTGAGTGACCCAAAGCTCCATTTGCCTGAATGGAAGATGGAGAGCATAAAAGGGCCCCTTGAATAGTGTCGCTGAGAGTCTCCACGGGGCAGGCAGGTAGAGCTCTTACCTCAGCGTTTAGCACATGGTACTTGGGAAAGGTTAGTTCTACTTCTTATTATGAACTCAGATATTACGATGTCCATACATTCCAAAGCACTCACACATTCAATGCAGTCTCTATCAAAATTCCAGTGGCATTCTTCACAGAAATAGAACAGAGAACCCTAAACTTTGTATGAAACCACAAAGGATTCTGAATAGCCAAAGCAATCTTGAGAAAGAAGAACAAAGCTGGAGGCATCACATTCCCTGATTTCAAACAATATTACAAAGCCTAAGTAATTAAAACAATATGGTACTGGCATAAAGACAGACACATAGGTCAATGGAACAGAACAGAGAGCCCAGAAACGAACCCACGCGTATGCGGTCAGTTAATTTCTGACAGAGGAGTCAGTAACATACAGTGGGGGTAAAGATGGTCTCTTCAATAAATAGTATTGGGAAAAGTTGAACCCACATGTAAAAGAATGAAACTGGACCACTGTCTTACACCATACATAAAAATTAACTCGGGACTTCCGTGGTGGTGCAGTGGTTAAGAATCCACCTGCCAGTGCAAGGGACACGGGTTCGGGCCCTGGTCCGGGAGGATCCCATGTGCCGTGGAGCAGCTAGGCCCATTGTGCTACAGCTACTGAAGCCTGCACGCCTAGAGCCCGTGCTCCGCAACAAGAGAAGCCACCGCAATGAGAAGCCCACGCACCACAATGAAGAGTAGCCCCCGCTCTCCTCAACTAGAGAAAGCCCATGTGCAGCAACACAGACCCAACACAGCCATAAATAAATAAATAGATAGATAGATAGATTTAAAAAAATTAACTCAAAATGGGTTAAAGACTTGAATGTAAGACCTGAAACTGTTTAAAACTCTTAGAAGAAAGCATAGGTAACCTCCTTGATATTGGCATCATTAGGGTGATCCTGATCCAACATGACTGTTGTCCTTATAAAAAGGGAACATTTGGACACACAGGCAGCCCTGCAGAGAGGACACCACATGACAATGAGGACGTTCCCCTACGAGCCATGGAGAGAGCTGGGAGCAGATGGTCCCCTTGGTGTCAGGGGACCAAGCCCCTGGCACCTGGCCTCCAGGACCAGGAGACAATCGGTTTCTGTTGTTTGAGCTATGAAGTTCATGGCATTTTGTGATGGCAGCCTTACAGTCACCTAAAATCCTCTGGATTTCTACGTGGAATTTTGGTTTCTGTGGCTCTTGATGTGACTTACTTTCCTTGCTTTCCCGGGTCCTTGCTGAGTTCTCTTCACCCCTGTGGTTTTGTCTTGGTGTTTCTTCTGCAGGGTTGCCCTCCCTTTGCTTCTTCACCAATCCAAGCGCTGTTCAACCTGGGTCTCAGTGCAAGAGCCACTTTCTCTGTGCAGCTTCTCTTCACACTGCTTCCTCATCCGTCCATCCATCCACCCATCCATCCAGTGGTTCCCTTGGTTGCCACCCGGCCGCAGCCCTGCAGAGTTTGGGCTCAGCCCTTCCCTCCCTCTTTTTGTTGAGGGTCTGCCCTGTGTGGTGCAGGGAGCCCCACTCCTTGTGTTCACTGGTTGGCCCCCGACCCGACATATAGTCAGTGAAACACATAACAAATGGCTCGAATGGAATAGAGGAGTTCGCTGATGACAAGAAATGAGGGGCATTATTTTAGAAGAAAATACATACTGCTTGATTTACGTGTTGTTGGGTTGCGTGCTTTCTGCTTCTCGTGTCGGGTTTACCTTAAAGCAAGCTCTTTAGGCCTGGTGCCTAGAAAAGGTGGGCTACTGACTGTGTGTCCCTAACTTCTGACTCTGTACCTGCAGGTGGTGGGATGGTGTCCATCATTTCTGGGCAGGTTTACCTGGAGAGGTGAAGTGCAGTGAGTCGGCAGTGAGGGGCCCTGGCTTTATCTTTCTAAACTGTTGTGATCGTTGCTGACGTCACCGTAAATGGGTCTGGTCTCTTCCCTTTTCTGTGGCGCTGCTGTGACCACATCTCCCCCACCTCTGACGTTTTTATTACAGAAAATAGGTCACTGGCTCTTTCTACTTACAGGGATTTTGCTACTAATACTGCTAGGAGACGGGCAGTAGGATCACACAGTTGATGTGTTTGTGGCCGTCTCACAATGACAGTGACGCCTCACGGTGTCTGACGTTATGCTTCTTTGGGTGTCCTTAGCAGATGTATTTTCTTTGGGGGCCTTTGCTTCTCCATCTTTGAGGAGGAAGCGCATGTTTCCTGTCTTTTCTTCCACCATATTTGCATCTTTCTCATTTTCTCTGCTCTTCCTTCTAATTTACTCAAGTTGATGAAGTCCTGAGTAGTTGCTGGGTGTGGGCCAGGTGCTCTCTGAGGCTTTTATAAGATTCTTATGACTATTTATGATTAAGCTGAGCCAGACAAATCTAAATGAACTAATTAATGAAAAGTGCATGAAGTGATATAATCCAGTCCTAAAATTGCACAGTATCACCTCCACTGAAACCAGGAAGGTAGAAAGTGGTGAGAACTTTCTGGTAATAGAAGAAATAAACAAGAATGCTTAAATTCAGCTTCTCTCATTTTGGCCCTGGAGTTTGGATGTGGGGAGAGGATAGTTATAGTTGTAATTTACATTCCCCCATCCTGGTGGGGAGAAGACAGATCCAGGCGGGGTTCGTCCAGGTCTTGTGAGGCTGTTAGCTCTGTACCATGGACGGGGCGTGGCTTCCAAGGCTCCACATGGACCTGCCTCTGCTGGAGCCACGTTGACAGGAGGAGCTAACAGTCCACGGGCTGCGCCTGGTGCTCTCAGCCTCTGCCTCATGGTGATGATCTCCTTGGCCATCAGGCACTTCCCCGAGCGGGACTCAGGCACAGGTGTAAATGCTGAGCAGAATTTAAGCTGGATTTGCGCGATTTTAGCATGAACAGCCCACCTTGGCTCTGTGTTTAGAGATGGCCGTGTCCTTGAAAGAGCCCTCACAAATCACCCTGTCACTCGGGGCCTCTTTTCCTCAGCTGGGAAAAGCCCTTCTTTGCATTTTCCGTGTTATTTTGTAATAATTTTTTTACACACCCATCTTTTCCACTGGGGTGTGAGCACCTTGAAGGCATAGTGTGTGTGCCTGGCACAGCACCTTGCACGGAAGAGATGCTGAGAAACGTTTCTTAAAAGGATGCATTGAGGCATTTGACCAACCGCAAAGCATCATCTGAAGGTCAAATGAGATAATGTGTTTGAAGGCACTTGAAATTTTAAAGACGTTTATGACTCACTAGTGCTTATTGAGCACTTACTGTGTGCCACATCCTGTCCCAAACACTGTACATTATTCATTCACTAAGATTTATTAATACAATGACCACCTATTTCACTTTGAAAAGAAATAGCAAAAATTCAAGGAGTAATTTTTTTCTTTCTACAAATACGATTGTAATAAGTAATCATACTTACTTAAACCCTGTCAGGGTTTAATAAAGTCTTGAGAGATTTGGTGCAGCTTTGTTTATTATAATACATATTTTGCGTATTTGTTAACTTTTTCTCAATTTATAGTTTCTTTGCCCTTTGCAATATTTATTCCTCCTGGAAATAATTTTTATTTGACAGTCTTTGCTAAAGTAATGGACTTGTTAGTGGACTTCTTTCCATCTTTATTTCTTGAGATTTAAAAAAAAATACTTAAAGAACCTTCATGGTTGTTGATTTCTTGGCAAGTCAGTTCTGTCAAAAGGTTAAGGCGTATTGTTGGATATTGGGCAGGGGAAGCACAAATTGAACAATAGGTACAAGGTAAAGAGATACTCCTGCAAGGATCCAGCAGGCTTTATTTGAATAGTCTCTGTCCCTGTTCCCCGACAAGCTGTCTTGAAGAGATGGGACAATTAATAGCACAGGGAATGAAATTCTACTTCCCAACAGAATGATTTACTGGTGTCAAGATACTTTACAAGGGCAGGGAATTACTTTTATTTATAACCCTATCACTTGGCAGATAATAAACACTGCTGATATATTTCTGCTCTTAGATTGACATTTTTGTTTTTAACTAGGATGGAAAAGAATGAGTTTGTCTAAAGATAGGATTGTATAGTATTAGCGATCATATCTTTGAGTTTTCCTCCAGTATAAACTATTTGGTACTTGTAGCTTTGTGTCTGACTTCTGGCTTTTCTTTAGTGACACCATTTGGCCAATTATCAAAGAAAACTCTGCTATGATTTTTTAAATTTATTTATTTATATTTATTTATTTATTTATTTTTTGCGGTACGCGGGCCTCTCACTGCTGTGGCCTCTCCCATTGCGGAGCACAGGCTCTGGATGCACAGGCTCAGTGGCCATGGCTCACGGGCCCAGCTACTCTGCGGCATGTGGGATCTTCCCGGACTGGGGCACGAACCCGTGTCCCCTGCATCGGCAGGCGGACTCTCAACCACTGCGCCACCTGGGAAGCCCTGATTTTTTTTTTAAAGGTGAATGTAATGAGGACTTTGATTTTGAATATCAGGTCAAAAAATGTCAAGTACAGATCATCAAATCAAAAGTAACTAAATCAATAGCATTAAGAGGCTAAAAATACTTCTACTCAATACTGGAAAACTAATAGGCCTGTGAAGGCATAAGATTAAAAAAAGGTAACATAATGGAATAAATTTCAAGTAATTCAAGGCACGGATAGAAGGGGAAGGAGCGAAGAGGAGGCAAATCTTGGATTTAAGTTAGAAGCTAAATAAGGGCAATGTGTCAGCACATCCTAACTTTTCTTTGTGACGGGGCTGGGACATGTATCAGAGGAAGTTATCAGTGTAAGTAGCAAACACTGGAACTTTTTTCTGTATCGTTAATAGTAGGTTACTTAACAACCTCATTCCCCAGATTGAGTGTGATTTCTATCAGACCTCATCTGTAGAGGTCAACTATTGTCTGACCCATAATGTTTTCTAGATCCAGATGGAATTCTCTCTCTCTCTCTCTCTCACACTCACTCACACACACACGTGCACGCACACACACACACATTTTGTCATGGGAAAGTCAGCCCCTCCCTTCTCTCACCCTAGCCTCTTCGGGCCGAGGGCTTGAGAGCCTGTAAGTGAATGTTTAGGAGGGGCCTCTGGGTCTAGACGTGAGTGTAGCCCAGCTCTTAGTCTTCCTTTCCTCATCTGTAAAATGGGAATATTACTTCCCCGGGTTGGGTTTTCTTTCCTTTCATTCTTTCTCTCTCCCTTCCTCCCTCCCTTCCCTCCTTCCTTGCTTCTGCTCTAGGCCTTTATTTAATTAAATTAATTGATTAATTAATTGAGATATAGTTGATTTACAATATTATTTTAGTTTCAGGTATACAACATGGTGATTCAAAATTTTTATAGATTATATTCCATTTAAAGTTATTATAAAATATTGCCTAGATATCCTCGTGCTATACAGTAGATCCTTGTAGCTTATTCCTTCTGTACATAGTAGTTTGTACTACTTAATCCCTTACCCCTCTCATGTCCTTCCCTGCTTCCCTCTCCCATCTGGTAACCACTAGTTTGTTCTCTATATCCGTGAATGTGTTTCTGTTTTGTTATACTCATTCATTTGTTTTATTTTTAAAATTCCACATATAAGTGATAACGTACAGTGTTTGTCTTTCTCTGTCTGACTTATTTCACTTAGCATAATACCCTTCAAGTCCATCCCTGTTGTTGCAAATGGCAGAATCTTCTTTTTATGGCTGAGTAGTATTCCACTGTGCTTGCGTGCGTGTGTGTATCACATCTTTGTTGTCTATTGATGAACATGTATTTTCTTTATTGAGGTGAAATTCACGTGACATAAAGTGCCCATTTTAAAGTGCACAATTCAGTGACATTTACTATATTCATGTGGTTGTACAACCACCACCTCTATCTAGTTCCAGAATATTTTCATCACTGTGAAAGGAAACTCTGTATCCACTAAGCAGTCACTCCCTGTTCCCGCAACCCTCAGCCCCTGGCAACCACCAACATTTCTGCTTTCTGTCTCTGTGGGTTTTCCTATTCTGGACATTTCACATAAATGGAATCATACAATATGTGATCTTTTGTGCCTGGCTTCTTTCAGTTAGCATAATGTTTGCATCCATGTTGTAACGTGTCAGTACTTTATTCTTTTCTGTGGCCGAGTAATATTCCATTGTATGGATGTACCACATTTTGTTTGTGCATTCATCAATTGGTGGACATTTGGGTCATTTCCACCTTTTGGCTGTTGTGAATGGTGTGGCTATGAACATTGGTGTACAAGGATTTTATTTGAGTCCCTGTTTTCAGTTCTTTTGGGTACATACCTAGGAAGAGAATTGCTGAGTCACATGGTAATTCTATATTTAGCTTTGGGAAATTGCTAACTTACTTTCTACAGCAGCTGAACCATTTTACATTTTCTCTAGCAATGTGTGAGGGTGCTTTCAAAGATTTTTGAATGGACGTTTGAGATAATTACATCTGTTTTGGGGACAGATTCAGAGGAAAAAAGGCTGGAGAGAGGGAATTTGAAGGTGATCTACTAGCTGGGGTTCTTCTGCTCGGGGTTAATTCCTTTTAAAGGCTCCCACCCATGTCTGTGGAACAAGAAGAAAAGAATTGCCCAGGAAGATGGTTAATTTTAACTAAATTACCTCCTACGGAGCAAGAGTGAGTGTTCTTCACTCAAGCCACTGTCCTGACTGTTGCTCCCCAGCCCATCTCTTCTTCTGAGGATTCACCTCCACTGGTTTTCTGTCTAGCTGCTGCAGCGAGCTCGCCAGGGGCCACCTTCCTGTGCTCTGTCCTTGTGGGTCCTCAGGATTTTGTTTGCATTTCTGCCTTTCCACCCTGGGGCTCCTGGTGGTCGATAACTCAGTGGCCACTGACCTGTTGTCCCGACTCTGGGTTCTCCTCTGCGTGTGCTCTGCTGTCAAGGGCAGTAACTGTTGGGGATGGACTGTAGTGGACTCAACCTGGGTCCAAAAAACAAGAGGTATGTGTGTGCTTGACTAAGGCAGTGGCGGCAGCGGAGGGGAAGAGGGGTTTGGGGGTATGGAGATCCACAGAAAATGTCTGTTTTTGTTTGTCTTTATCTCTAGGGCACAAAATGGACATAATCCTGGGGTGAAAGCCACAGCTGTGTGGGGTCATCCTGGCCCATCTTGTCACAGTCTCAGAGACAGTGCTGACCTCCCCAGTGGAGATGGCCAGCTAGGGGGTGGAGTTTGGTAACACACAGGCCATGCATCCTACATATCACGATATCCTTGTGGGGAGGGACAGCGTGGCCCGGTGAGCGAGCAAACGTTGGATCATTCATGGTAACCGGCACTCAGCCTCAAACCATTGTATTAGCCAAGGTTCTTAGTTGACAATGAAACTATGACTATTTAAGATAAAAAAAAGGAGGATTGATTGGAAAGCTGTGGAGGCTCCCAAGTTCGACTGAAGGTTGAAAGACAGCCTTGGAGGGGACAGAGACCCAGGGGCCCAGGGCTGTGAGCGGAGGAGCCCCAGAGCAGCCCCAGGCAGGCCCGCCTCAGCGGCAACGTGCAGGGCTGGTGGGGCTGGGACGCGGCCCCTGGCTCACCCCCATGCAGAACCCCCAGAAAGAGCGCTCAGCTGGCCGGCCAGCAGGGGTGGTCACACACCCAGGCTCTGCCTGGACTGGAGTGGGAAGGGGGCGTCTAGCCCTCCTGTCTGCATGGTCCTCCAGGTGCCAGAAGAGGGAGGGTGCATAGAGCAGGGCAGGAAGCTAGACAGGGAAACATGACGACTGTCCACTGTATGAGTTTTACAATTTCCTTACAACGTGCTGCACCTCGGAAAAGATTAGTCCATCCGAGCGTCTGGCTGCTCCCCTTTGCGAGCGGTAACAGCCTTGATTTATGAAATGGGCACAGATCACTCCCCTTTCAATGACCTCTCACGAACATGGACACTTTGGTCGGGTAGAGAGGACAATTACAGGTCTTGGTTTTAAAGTTCTATCGGTGGATATAGATTTGTAAGAAAAAGCAAGTTAGGAAGTGGGGGTGTTTTTTAAAAATAGGATCGTGTAATTGAGACTGCTTGGTGATGTCAGTGTCAGTTCTGGTAGTCTACCCTAAGGTGATGTCAAATAGAATTATAAACAAAATGTGTTAATGATGAAAAAATTAAACGAACAACAGATGGACAAAAATAAGGATTCAGAGTGTGGTTGTTCAGATCCTAAAGGGCGTAATGTTATGCTTAGTAAATTGATGCTAAGAAAAAAAGACTTGTTAAGTTGACATTCTCCACGGGGTTCTGCTTATCTAGCTGTTCCTGGTGCGGGCACCAGAATCTGTACGGAAAAAGTCCTCAGGACATATCTGGTTCAGATAGTTGCCTGTGACAGTGCCAGGGTGTGGTGACAATGCCAGGGGGTGATGACACGGGATGTGGTGAAGGCAGCCAAGGGCTGGGTGGGAACAAGGAGCCTGCACAGGGGAAGGAGAGCAGCAGGTGTTACTGGAAGCACAAATAATAATAACCATGTTATCAGCAGGACACTTACTGAGCACGTGCTATGTGCCAGGCACTGTTCTAAGCCTTTCCTGTGTATTATAGCATATAAGTACTATTGCTGTCCCCATTTCTTAGAGGGAGACTGAGGCACGGACCGAGTACCTTCCTGAGGTTATACAACTAGGAGGTGTAAGAGCTGCGGTTTGTGGGCCCCCAGGGCTTGTGACCCAAACCACTAGCCTGCCCCTCCAACAGATGTAGCACGTCGACTGTGGGTTCTAAGGAACCTCCTGCACGTGTGGTCTGGCAGGAGCATCTCTCAGCGTAAGAGGATGCTCTCGGGTTGAGCCTGTCTGATTCTTTCTGCGTTACTGTTTCTCCTTGTCTGATGTGGCTGCTGACCCCGCCGGCGTTTTTATTGGTGGGCTCTCCCTTGGGGACTCACGCCCGTTCTTCCCATTGTTCATGGTGGCTTTTGTGAGGCACGAGCTTTAATAATCCTCAGGCTCCTTTGAGCACTTAGGTGTTTGAAGACTTGAACTCACTTTTTAGTTTCCTAAACCTGATGTCTCAAGCATTTGCACTAGCTTTTTTTCCTCTAAATTATTTCATAAACAAAAATAATACCCTGGCATCTATTTCTTGGGAAAACAAATGTGATGGAAACAGGATTGTTGTTAATTCTGGGAAAACATCTGAGGTCCCAACTTAATGAAATTTCCGTGGAAGAGGCAGAGTGGGGAGATCTGAGGAATACACTTCTGTGTTCTCAACCCTGTTCTCCTACGTTCTCCTTGTCTTTGCAGACCACAATAATCTTTCAACTTGATGCAATAGGTCCTCCCTGTTTTGTCTTGAAGACTGTGCTGGGAGCTATAAGGGCTACACATTTAAGCACTGCCCTCCTCTTCAAGGACTTTATAATATTCTTAGAAGTAGAAAATTCTCGTGCCTGAGCTATTCATGTGTGTGAGAAGAGTAGTAGAGACAGTAAACGTCTGGACTTGGAGAGGATGGGAAAGCACCCTGGTGGAGGGAGGTACTGATCTGGCCCTTGCAGGGTGGGGACGGTTTGGAGAGTGAGCGAGCAGGCCGATGGATAGCACAGGAAAGGGGCTGCACGGGGGGAGGGCGCCGAGGATACCTGGAAAATCCCCAGGTGGGGACCATCCTGCCTTATAGGAAAAGGGCTTTCCAGGCTCAGAAGATTGATAGGACGTATGACTCTAGCGTTAATGGTTTGAATGGGAGGCAAGCCGCTAAACAAGGAAAGCAGCATGTGCACAATAGTCTGCCGCTGTGATTCACAGATGAGACACACCAGAGAGGCGGCGGCAGTGATGGGAGGAGAGGAAGCAGCAAACGGAAGAGACACAGCACAGGGTCACCGGCCACAGAGGTGAAGGTAAGGCACTTTAGCTCCGAAACGGTGGTTGTTTGCTTTCGGTGTGTATAGAACTGTCTTCGTGATGCTGAGATGTGAAAAAGTGAGTAAGATGGACCTCATGTGTCTTTGCAGCCGCATCATTGGGGAAAGGTAAATACACAGGAAGTGTGAGTTTCCGGCTGTGGGTGACCAGCTGGTAGAGGTGGCGAAGACGGTTGATGCAGCTGGCTTGGAAGGGAGGACGCTGTGTCGAGTGCTGGTCGTTCTAAGCTTGGTGTGCTCAGGGCTAGGAAATGGGTGGAGATGTAAGGCTGAAGGGTGGGTGTTGTGAAACTGTGAGTGGGTCAGTTCTTTGATCAAAAATTTATAGGAAGCCAAGCTGAAAGGCTGAACGTTGGGCAGGTCCCAGCTCTGGGCTGGAGGAGAAAGAGGGCCAGAAGCAGAGGGAAGGAAGTTCGGAGAGGCTGGAGGTGTCTCAGGAATGAACGTGGCCATCAGGGTCATGCTGGTCACGGGGAAGGGGGCTGAGAAAAGACCTTGAACTTTGACAACTAGGAGGTCAATCATAACCAGCTTATGGGAGCTTTAGGGGGGGAAGCAGATGACAAAATGAACATTTGTTCACCAACTACCATGTTAGCTGAAGGTTTATAAATTTTATTGGTATTTTCAAAGAATCATTTCTTGGTTTCATTGATTTTTATCCTTCACTTGACTGTTTTCCATTACATTGATTTCTGCACAATCTTAGTATCTCTTTCGTAAGAAACCCAAAGTAATTTGCCTTTTATTTGTTCTTATTTTTCTAGCTTCTTAAAGTGGAATTTTATGTCACTAATTATAGACTTTATTACAGACTTTCTTCTTTTCTAATATAAACTTTTAGTGATGAATTTCCCTGTAAGCACTACATTAGCTACATCTCACAAATTTTGATGTGTTGTGTTTTCGTTTTCATTCTGTTTAAGCTACATTTTTCCTTATGATTTCTTCTTTGACCTGTTGGTTATTTATAAGTATCTTGTATACTTTCTACATGTTTGGGGATTTACCAGAATATTTTTCTATTATCAATTTAAGATATAATTCCACTGTGGTCAGAGAACAAATTCTTTATGATTTCGGTCTTTTGAAATTTGTTGAGACCTGCTTTATGGCTCAGCGTATGGTCTATCCTGGTGAATGTTCTCTGTGTGTTTGAAACAAATACGTATTTTGCTGTTGCTGGGTGGGAGTGTTTTATAGTTGTCAGTTGTTTGATAGTGTTGTTTAAATCTTCTATATCCATACTGTTTTTCTGCTACTTGATCTATGAATTATAGAGGGAAAACTAGTAAAATCTTTAGTTGTGACCTATCTCTTCTTTCAATCCTGTTAGTTTTTGTTTCGCCTATTTTGTAGCTCTATTGCTAGGTGCATATATACCTAAATTATTATGTATTTCTTTTGTATTGAACATCTCATCATTATGAAATGTACTTCTTTGTCTTGAGTAATATTCTTTTTTTAAAAAAGTTTTTAAATTATTATTTTTTGTCTGCATTGAGTCTTTGTTGTGGCATGCGGGATCTTTGTTGCGGTGTGTGGACTTCTCTCTAGTTGTGGTGCACGGGCTCCAGAGTGCATGGGCTTTGTAGTTTGTGGCACACGGGCTCTCTAGTTGAGGCGTGTGGGCTCAGTTGCCCCGTGGCATGTGGGATCTTAGTTCCCCAATCAGGGATCGAACGCTCGTCCCCTGAATCACAAGGCGGATTCTTTACCACTGCACCACCAGGGAAGTCCCTTGAGTAATGTTCTTTAATTTTAAAACTATTTGATATGAACACAGTCACTCCAGCTCTCTCATGTGTAAAGTTTGCACATTTTTTCACTTTTACCATCTTTGTATCTTTGAATCTAAAGTGTCTCATGTAGACAGTGTATCATTAGATTTTGCTTTTAGATCCAATCTGGACATAGCTGCCTTTTTATTGGAGTGATCAGTAAATTTATATTTAATGTAATTACTGATATGGTTGGATCATGTCCACCATTTTGTTCTCCTGTTCTTCCTTCTTTTGTGTTAAATATTTAAATAGAGCACTTTAATATACTTATTGGTTTCTAACCTATATTTCTTTGTGTGCTTTTCCTTCTTTTTTATTATTTTGTGGTTGCTCTAGGGGTTATCTTAAACTTATTACAGTCTACTTCAAATTAACAACGACTTTCTTCTGGTAAAGTATAGGTACTTTGCATTGGTATAACATATAGAATTAAATATATATATACACACACATATACACATACATATAAACCTACACACACATTCTATGTGTTAAAGTCTATCAACACATATTATAATTTTTGCTTTAAACACTCTTAAAAAATAATAAACGAAAGAAAAAATGTTTTTGTATATTTATACACATATTTGCCATTTCTGATGTGCTTCATTCTTTCCTGTGGATCTGAGTTACCATCTGGTGTCATTTTCTTTCATCCCAGAGGACTTTCTTTATCACTGCTTGTAGTGCTGTTTTTTTTTGTTGTTGTTTTGTTTTGTCTTTTTGGCCGTGCTGTGCAGCATGCAGGATATTAGTTCCCCAACCATCCAGGGATCGAACCTGCGCCCCCTGCATTGGGAGCATGGAATCTTAACCACTGGACCACCAGGGAAGTCCCTGTAGTGCAGTTTTGATAACAACAAATTCTTTTGGTTTTGTATACCTGTAAATATCTTTTTTTCACTACCATTTATGAAAGACACAGGCTTGAACCTGTGTCCCCTGCATTGGCAGGCGGATTCTTAACCACTGCGCCACCAGGGAAGCCTTGTTTTGTTTTGTTTTGGTTTTTTTGGCCTGGCTCCCTAGAGGTCTCCCTGTGCCTGCATAGTTTAGCAATCAGTGACGATCTGAGTGGAGGTTGTGCTCTGACATTCAGGACACTGAGGATTCCTCTCTCTGCCACTTGGACTGCATATGGATTGCAGAATGCATTCAGAGGCACAGCAACTCACAAATGTCCCATGCGTGTGATTTTTACAGATGCCCCTGTGACCCCCCACCTGCACGTTTATTTTAATTTAATTTAATTCTATTCTATTCTATTTTTATTTTATATTTTTTTCCTCAGGCTCTGTGGAAGGAGCACAGACTATTTTTTTCAATATGTATTTTTAATTACAATGTGTTAATTTCTGCTGTACAGCAAAGTGATTCAGTTATATATATATATATATATATATATATATATACATTCTTCTTCATATTCTTCATATTCTTTTCATTATGGTTACTGAATACTGAATATAGGATACAGACTGTTGAATAAAGCTCCCTGTGCTCTACAGTAGGACCTTGTTGTTTATCCATCCTCTTTGTACTAGTTTACATCTGCTGACCCCACCCTCCCACGCCATCCCTCCCCGCCTCCCCCTGCATCTGTAGTTTAACAGTCGGCTTGTGTGAGTGTATCTCAACTGTCTCCTGGCTTGTTTGCTTCCACAGTACCCCACCCTTCCCCCGCACCTTGGTTTTCTAGCTGCTTTGCCACACACCTGCACCAAGTCCACCCCTCTGACCATGAAGCTGCAGGTCTTCCCCACCTGATCTGGGGAAGAGGAGGGGTGGGAATGCCCCAGGGCAGGAAGGCCACAGACTCACCATCCTCACGTGCTGCAGGTAGGTTTCTCCAAGTAAACAGCCCCCAGGTAGTCACTCACCCTGGGCTGTTTTCAGCGTCCTGGTGCTAGAAGGGGACAGTGGGATCTGGAAGAGAGTGCAGAGCAGGAGAGAACAGGTGGGAGGGATGTAGTTGGTGGTTGAGCTTACGGGACAACTGAGACTCACAGAAACTCCCAACTGAGTTGTTACAAATTAAAAAGGTGACTCTGGGGGACTTCCCTGGAGTTGCAGTGGTTAAGAATCTGCCTGCCAATGCAGGTGACACGGGTAAGAGTCCTGGTCCGGGAAGATCCCACATGCCGTGGAGCAACTAAGCCCGTGCACCGCAACGACTGAGCCTGTGCTCTAGAGCCTGCGAGCCACAGCTACTGAGCCTGCGTGCCACAACTGCTGAAGTCTGTGCGCCTAGAGCCCGTGCTCTGCAACAAGAGAAGCCACCGCAATGAGAAGCCCGCGCATGGCAATGAAGAGTAGCCCCCGCTTGCCGCAACTAGAGAAAAGCCCACGCAGCAGCGAAGACCCAACGCGGCAATCAATCAATCAATAAATTAATAAAAAATAAAAATAAAAAGGTGACTCCAGGAGAGCAGTAACAGTAGCTGTTGGGGCAAAGGGGCAGCTTGCATATTGTTGAGGATGGCGAGCTGTGTGCGCAGCGTTGCAGGCAGAGAGGAGAGTTCCCGCGGAGGGTTCCTGCGTATGGGAAGACAGTCCTGAGCCATGTTCGGGTTTCCTGAATATTATTACATCTGCGGCTCAGCAGCTTTTGTTCTGGGCGGATCCTGGCCACAGAGGAGCTCCTCCAAGCACTGCCGGGGCTCACACCTTGCTGCCCCGGTGCAGGGAGCTGGCGCGTTGCCGTGTGTAGAGATGAGCACGTTGGTGCTCCCCTCTCTGTGAAAGCTGTTTTTTTTTTTTAATGTTTTTGATTTTTTTTTTCTGGCCGCACCATGTGGTATGCGGGATCTTAGTTCCCTGACGAGGGATCGAACCCGAGCCCCCTGCAGTGGAAGCGCGGAGTCTTAACCACTGGACCACCAGGGAAGTCCCAAGCTCACTTTTCTCTTGAAAGGAAGAGGGGAGACTTGGGTATTAGTTTTTTTTCCTAAGTCTCTGGATGTAGCTGTGTAGACAGTGGACAAGGAAGAATGTGATTGGCCCAACTGGCACTGTTGATCTGGAGTCGGAAACCACATGGCATGGTAAAGCAGTAGAAAAGTGAACTGTTATGAGGGTGTCGATGGCAATGACACACAAACTTGTGTGCAGGTGGGTGAGTTTGTGAGCCAGTGGGCAGGGAAGGAGGTGGCCACCAGCCACGTGACGTTGGGTCAGTCATTCTCATCTCAGCCCAGCAGTTTCCTCATCGCCCCAAAGAGGCCGGACTTGAAATATCTAAAGACTGTGTGGATACATACTTAGTAATGATTCTAGTGGTCTGGTGGGGAATATTTATTTGAACATACTTCTAGATTCTTGTACTAATAGCCTCTTTGATGTATGTGCAAAGGAAAGGCTGCCTCAGCCTTAGATATTTTTGTTACATTTGTGATCAAAGCTTGAGATTTAAGCGAAGCCTTTTGGCAGTGTTCAAGATGCCGCCTTCTTAGGCTCACTTCCTGCCTCTAATGACGGGCATTACACTACTGTTGTGGTGCAGTCCCAGCCCAGCTTACCTGGAGGCAGCCGCAGTCACCAGGTGGGAGGACTTGAAAGGCTCACCTGCTCAAAGTTACCTTCCACTCCTCTGTGCTCTGGTGCCTGGAATTCCACCCTGAAGAGCTGCTTCCATAGGGTTAAGGGGTTATATTTTCAGGATTCGTTTTTAAAAACTTGAATACTTCCTGGAAATGATGGTGAATTGCATCCCTGGCACTGTAACGGGGATTCTTTCCTTTCACACCTTTTTGCCCCCTGGGGTGAGGACAGGGAGGGACAGGTGCAGGAGGACGTCTGTCCATCAGAGCGACTGCCAAGGTCTTACAGCTGGTCCACCTGCGTCCTGGGACCCTTCCCTGTACTTGCCCCAAATACACTTGCTAGCTCAGTCGTCTTTTTATAGTCAGTGTTCTTTTAGCCACAAAAACCAGAAGTCCATGCAAGCTAGCTTTTGTTAAAATGGGAAGGGTGTTTATTTTCAGGAACTGGAGAAGCCAGAGATGGGACATGAAGAGCAGTGGGGTCTCAGGTCAGCTGGGGGTGGAGACCAAGTAAGTAATCAGGGGTTAAACCGCTGCTGCTGTAGTCACGTCTTGGTTGCATCCCTCTCATTTCACGCACTGGTTTCCCCGGCTTAAATACGGGTCGCGTGTGGCCGGCCACCTCCAGTCTGGAAGCTCTCCCGGTGCCCTTCACTCGCTGCCTGATTCCTTCTTTATCTCTTGGCTCAAATTTCTGAGAAATCCTCTGACTGACTCAGCTCGACTCGATTTGGGAAGCGCGTTTGCACCAGGTGATGCTTTCAGTAGCTGTGCCAGGGAGGATGGGGTCCCGGGATCTGTTGCCCTCCCGCCCCTCCCCCCAGACTAGGAGGGGATTCCCAGAGATGCAGGAGGGGGGCGCAGGCAGTAGTGGCTGTCTCTAATGCACGTTGAGACTGTTCTGATCGTGGCATTCGTTTGCACAAAAAACTTCAAAAACAGTCCCCATTTCTTCCAAGACTCTCCACGATCTGGCCCTCTGTCTGTCTAAGCTCATTTACTGAGTTTCCTCTTGCACGCGGCACTGTGTCCGCCACCCTGGCCCCTCTGCTGCTCCCATCACGCCCAGCCCGTTCCTGCACAGGACATTTGCACCTACCGTTTCCCACGCTTGGCTCTCTTCCCTCTGTTACCTGTGTGCATCCCTCCCTCAGCTCACTTGTCTCGGTGAGTCCTGTCCCCAGATAGGATGTGATGGGAAGGGCACATCACCTCTGGGGCAGTCTTCTCAGAACGCATAAGCCCAGCCTGACCCACGAGGATGAGATCAGACGACTCCCGCTGAGGTCACGAGGATCCAGGAGGATGCGGAGCCACGCTGAGGGCGCAGTGGGGGCTGTGTGGGGTCCTGGGACAGAGAGGACACTGGCGGGAAAACCAGGGACACCTGAACCACAGTCCGGAGTTCCACTGGCGAAAGCAACGCTGGATTCTTAGCTGTGGCAGATGCCCCCCTGCTAACAGAGAGGAAGCCGGGCAGAGGGTCCCTGTGTTAGCTGTGCAACTTATCTCTAAATCTAAAGCTAATCTAAAGTAAAGTTCTGTTTTAAAAAGTACAAGTTTCCACTTCCTTGGCATTCCTTTTGCCTCCCCACTCCTATCTGTTTTTCTACAGCATTTATCCTAATCTGAGTCTGATCTGTTTCACTAGTTTCATCACTGTCTTACCCTGTTAGAATGTGAGCTCCTGAGGAAGGGGCTTTGCCAGTGCCGGGTCCCCAGGATGGGAGCAGTGCCTGGTGTGTAACCAGTGCTCAGGAAATACAGGTTGAATGCACGAGTCAAGTCTGCGTTTCTTAGTCTGGCATCGGGGCTCTCGGCTTGCTCACCCACCCGTGTTTCCAGGCGTGTTTGCCGCTGCCGCGTGCTGGACTGTTGTCCCCAGATGCTCGTCCTGTCCACCTTGTCCGTCAACTTGCCTCTCCTGTGTGCCCCGGTGCTCACCCCATCCCCCCGCCTGGCGTGCCGAGGGCAGCGATGCTCTCACTCACTCTGTGTCCCCGTGTCCTGGACACGTGGTGAGCAGCCAGTGGGCATCTGCTGAGTGGGTGAAGCCGGGGGCTGACTGACTAAACATGGAAAGACTGGGAGAGTCCATGACAAAGGCACCTGTGCTGGTCAGTTACCATGGGGCTTCTGGTGAAAGACGGCCAAGGTCAGGTTGGCAGGTGGTCTGTGTGTTGAACGTTAAACATCCGTAAATAGTGGATACTCACTGAAAACCTAAGAATCTGGATAAGCATTTAAAAAAGAGAAGGCAATACAGGTTGCCGCATCCCTTGAAGAGGCCAGAGAGCAGGATGCTAAAGAAGGTGCAAGGTGAGGGAGGGTCGGGGCGAGAAGCACCCAGGGGCACCTGGCTTTCTTTCCGAGGCTGTGCCACACGTGTGGAAACATGGCAGCAGAAGGTGCACAGTGAGGCCGGGTCCACAGGCTGCCTGCAGCGCCGGGGCCACGTCCATGTCCGCGGGTGATGGCCACACACGGCCTCTGCAGGGCACACGGGCCGCGCCGGCTCTGAGCGTCGCACGACTGTCCGAGGCGCGGGTCCTGCCTGCCAGGGGAGCACCTAAGTGGAGGGGGGAGCAGCCTCCTGCCCAGCCATGTGGAGACACCTGTTCTTCCCCAGATCCAGACCAGTGAGGGTGGGAGAGGAGAGGGACGGAGGGGCCAGTCAAGCTGATCTTGTCGTGAGCGTGTGAACGTGGATGCGACCTCGCATTTTGGTGGCAGGAGACTCTGCTTTGCGGGCGCAGCTGCCGGGACAGAGGTGGGGGGAAAGCCCGCCCGTGTGCCCAGCGCTCTACAGGCCCCTGGAGCCCCTCAAACCTGCACCTGTAGCAGAATCAAGAGGAACACGAACTGTTGGAGGGACACAGAATCACTGAAGAAATGATGCAAGCTTTGGACCCGGGGCCCGCAAGCCCCACCGGCACCAGCACAGATCTGGGGTGTGGAGATGCTGCTGGCGTCGTTTGAATGAAGGGCCAGCGGGAGGGACAGAGCGGGGAAGCGAGCCGTGGGGGGACCTGGCGATGTGACCTCCACCCCGAGCGCCGGCCGCACGGCCTGCAGTGGTCACAGGTGTTTGTCCCAGTCCCTTTCCCCTCCGCGAGCCCCAGAGGTAACTAGGGAGGGGAACACAGAGGACATGGCTGGTCAGATTCCAGGTTGGCTAGAAGTAGGGCTGCCGGGTAAAATCCACGACGCCGGCTTGTATTTGAGTTTCAGATTCAGCTGATAACACCTTTAGTGTAGGTACGTTGATGAAATGTTGGGAACACACTTACCGTGAAAAGCATTCGCCGCTGGGGGCTTGTATTTACTGGCTAACCCTGCTCATCCTTACAACCCCGGGGAGAAGGTGGCTCTCGTGAACTCGGGATGTGGTCGGACCCCACGTGTAATAGTTGTCTCCCACGGATAGATTCCTTTTCCCTGGTTAAAGATCCGAACCCTCCCCGTCAGCTAGTCTTCCCGCCAGCAGTAGCTGCTGGGGACTGGTTAAGGGAGCTGGGGGCACGGCTGACCCGTTAGGGCAGTGCCTCTCTCTGTGGGGGGATTGGCCAGGTTAGGGTGACCCAGGTGGTGGCAGAAGACAAAAACACCGGGGACAGGGTGTTTGGACCTCGGTTCCCATTGTTTCTGGTCATCTCGTCCGTTCCAGCCACGGTGCCCCATGAAGTTCCGGCTTCTGACCTGGAGCCTTTTGAGAATTACTGAGCAGAGAGAGGATCAGACCCCGCCCCCCCCATGACCCCTGCGTCTTCCAGGCTGAAAGGAGACCTGCGGTGGCACTGAGTCCCCTCCTCTGCAGGCGGGCAGTTGAGGCCGAGGAGGTGAAATGAAGACCTTGGTTACGAAGCTCTCCCTCCTCCCCTGCCCCTGCCGTCTCCTCGCTTCCAGCCACGGGTCAGTGATTGGAGGCTTGGAGCTTTGTGAGCACAGCCAGGGTCTAGCTTCCCTGGGGGCTGGAAGCTCCGTTCGTAAACATACCTGTAGCAAAAAACTGCTGCTTCAGAAAGGTACAAGGCAGTGTGGGCAACAGGGGAAACTCAGGGGGTGCCTGCAGCTGACTTTTGAAAAGAGGGTGTGGCTTTTGTTCTAACATGAAGTGTTGATATCACCTTGGGCAATAGAGGGCTAAAGAAATAAGCTCCTGGGAAGTTACTAAGTTAGACAAAGGTAAACAAATTAATCGGGCCCTGACCTTCCCACTTCCCCAATCCTGACAAGGTGACAACTACACGGGGAGCCTGTAAGATTCATACGTTTCCTAAGATCTCAGGGTAGGCAAGGCCTTAAAGGAAGAGGCACATGGTCCGACCTCGGGTCTCCCTTTGCTCCGGCGTTTCTTTTGATGGGAATCTGAAATCCGTCCTTCACTTTCCAGAGTAGCCGTGTTTGTTCCCAGGCTGTAGCAGGAGGTCAGCTGAATTCCGTTCATGTGCAGCTCACTCGTGGCTGGCGAGTCAGGTGAGGAAACATCATTACCTGATCCATTCTTCATTCACACCTCGTTTGAGCTGACACATTCTGCAACTCCCTGTTGTTGGCAGTAAAGCACCCCTTTCTTACCTGCAGGAACCCAAACTGGCATATCTCTGCTGTGCGCCCTAAGATTTTACCTAGAAAAGCCATTTGGTAGGACTTTGCTTCCTCAGTGTCCTTTTCCTCTTTTAACACCATAGTTGAAAACGTAGGGGCGACGTGCGTGAGGCTCTTTGCTGGGAAGGAAAACCGGTGGTTGATGGGATGGCGTCTGGTGGAGGTCTAGCACAGACTGAGAAGGGCTGTGTTCTTTCTTTCTTTTTTTAAATTCAAGGCGTTCTATTTATTTTTAAAGTTGAAGAACAGTTGATTTACTATGTTGTGTTAATTTCTGCTGTACAGCAAAGTGATATATATATATATATATATATTGTTTTTTATATTCTTTTCCATTATGGTTTATCCCACGACATTGAATTTAGCTCCCCATGCTCTACAGTAGCACCTTGTTCTTTATCCATTCTATATGTAATAGTTTGTATCTGCTCACCGAAAACTCCCAGTCCATCACCCCCACCCACGCCGCCCACCAAGGCTGTGCTGTCTTGGATATGTTGCCTGTTTGAAAAGTAAAAGCATATTTTATCCAACCTGCCGCTGTTTGCATATTCATTTCCTTGACAAAATAACAAGATTATTGGAAACACCATTTCTTTGGATTGTTTGCTTGCTTAGCTCAGAAAGGTTGGGAGTCCACGGGATCTGGACCACAGATGCAGATCCAGCTGGAAGATGCAGTTCTGTTTACTGGACACATTTGATTTGACTTGGGAAGGGTCGCTTTTCCTCGGGAGCCTTATAGTTGGGCACCTAGCATGGAGCATAAACCCGGGGTCAGAAATAACAGAAATAGAAAAGATGGCGGATGGGCTCCAGGGGAGATACAAAAAAGGTCAACATTTATAGAAGTTTTGACTCTGACATGGGGCGTGTGGGCCTTGGGGACGAGCTTGAGGCCAAGATTTATCCAACAGCCACAATTCTCTGCTCTCTTCATTAACTGTGAGATGAAAACTAAATTCTCACCTTGGAGCAGATGCTTTCTAGAGGCCGAGAAGCCGCCGTCCTCTCTGGTGGCCTCGTGCATTGACATCACCCTTAACCTCCAGGTGTCAGAAAGCTAGCTCACATCAATTCTTTTTTATCGATGTATAGAAATGAAAGCAGTCAGAATGCACCTGGAGTTTTAGAAGCTTGCAAACTGTTCTGACACAAGGAGGGAGTACATTCTTTCCATCTTCCTCCCAAATGATCTTCAGGAAAAAATGACAGTTTTTTGAGTTTCCTGTCATATGAGGAGTCAACCTTATTAACTTTTTATTCATTTTGATACAGTTGGGGTTTCTTTTTGAAATCAGAGTTAATCGAAGAGTTTAATTGGGATGTTTTACGGGCAACACACAGATGTGAAGCCGGCATTACCGAGTGTCAGTTTCCTTTTCACAGTTGACCCTTTGGAGCCAGTAAGCACATTGGTAAAGTATGCACTGACCACTCCCCACGGTGTGATGGGCAGGCAGAGGGCACTGCTTGCCCTGAGCTCTTCCATCTCTGAAGAGGCGGCAGGACGTTCGGGCGCGGGGCGGGGGCTGGTGGGCCCCCCCCAGGGCCCGCCATTCACAGCAGAAGACGGTTCGTCCATGGAGGGGGACACCGGGCACTTTCCGACAGTGCAGCTTTTCTAACAGAAGTCGAAAATGCCAATACGGTGCCGTAACGTAGTGCCGTAACGTAGTGCCGTAACGTAGCGCTACAGCATCTTCTTATTAAAACCACTGTGCTCTTGCGGAGCGAAGGAAGCTTCATCAGGGAAATATGATTAATGGGAAATGGGTTAGGTCTGGAAATTTTGGGTAAACACTCTCTACTTTTGAAACGACCTTAGGAATCATCATGATGGGAATGTTGGTGGAGAAGAGAGTCAAGCAGACACCTATTTGTTTAGCAGAGTTTTTGGCTTTGATATGTGTGTATATGGAAATGATCACCCCAGTAAGTCAACACTGATCACCTCTCAGTTACGGGGTTTTCTTGGGATGACAACTTCTCAGGTTTACCCTGTTAGCAAGTTTCAAATAGACAATCCAGTATTGCTGTGGTGTCCAAAGACCTTATGTTTAGATGTAGTGAAATCTCATGCAAACCTGTGTTGTTGGGGACAGCGTTTCCAAAAGATTGGCAAGCAGTTAAAAATATATGGAAAGAGTCACAGACTAGAGAACAAACGTATGGTCACCAGTGGGGGAGGGTCGGGGGGGGGAGAGTTAGGGAGTGTGGCATTGACATGTACACACTGCTCTGTTTAAAATGGATAACCAGCAAGGACCTACTGTACAGCACAGGGAACTCTGCTCGGTATCACGTAACAACCTAAATGGGAGAAGAATTTGAAAAAGCATAGATACGTGTATATGTATAACTGAATCACTTTGCTGTACACCTGAAACTGACATGACATTGTTAATCACCTATACTCCAATATAAAATAAAAATTTACAAAACACACGTAAAGAATTATGAGTAAGGTGCAGACGTCGTGTGTGTGTGTGTGTGTGTGTGTGTGCGCGCGTGCACGCGCGTGTGTGTTTCCCGGCGGGCATGCCCTGCACCTTCCAGGCAGGAAATCAGCGACCGTGCGTGGTCTGGGGCGAGGGAGCCGGCAGACACAGCAGCAAGCGTCCACCTGCTCTGTCCGGGATGTCTTTCTCAAGGGAGTTCAGCTTACCTCTTCTCCTCTTCGTTTCCCTTTGCTTAATTGCAGGTGATGATTCAAAAAAGCCTTCACCTGTTTTCACCCGGCTTTCATCTTTCACAGACAAAGCAGGCTGGGGCTTGGGCCTTGATCTGTGGCGTGCTTAGGGCCTGGGTATTAAAGGGGCTGCATCACCCTCAGGCTTTTAAGGTTTTTTTTTTCCTGGGTTAAATTGATGAGCATGTATAATAAATTGAAGCTTTGTTGTTTGGCAGATTTTTAAAAATTTGTTCTTCTTTTATCAGTTGAGAGACTGGGGAGGGGGTGTAGCATCTTTCCTCCCACTTCTCAGATCTGCCTTGAGATTTGTAATTGACTCAGATGGGCTTTGATATTACAGATATTTTTGTATGTCTCTGCTCTCAAATAATAACCCTAACTCCAAGTATCCGAGTGTCCGGATAAGTGATGTTTAAAGGCGTAGCAGAGTCTGTGCTGGGTCTAGCGGACTGCTGTCCTGTTCTGCGTCTCTCTGCAGAGCTGTCAGACCCCGCAGTGAGCGGTCAGACCTACCTGTACTGACCTTCTCGTGTGACCGTCTGGGCACGTGGGACACGCCCGATAAATCCTCTGCTGGATATTGGGAGTTCACGTATCCCAGTCTGTACTTTCTTTCTGTTTGTTAGTTTCTTTGGAGTTTCATTTTGTTCAAAGAATGAGTGAAAGAATTCTGTGAATATCTATATTCTTAGGACTGCTTGCCTTTGAGAAGCACCCCAGATCAGAAAGGCAGAACATACATAATACCTAAACTGTTAGATCTGCGAATACTCAGTTTCAGACAAGCTTGTCCGGGATTGTAAACATACCGTGTAAGCATAGGTTGTGTAGCTCCTGGGTTCTATGTGACAAGGGGGTCATTTAAAGGGTGCTGTTAAATATCGCTGCCATGGAGTGGCAGAGTGCAAGGTAACGTGTGTGTGTGTGTGTGTGTGTGTATGTGTGTGTACTGATATATTCATTGTGGGGTGGGAGGGGGGAACAGACAGCAAACACTTTATTTTTCCTTTTATTCCAACAGGGTGCCGTGCTCGGCAGTGGGTGGGGAGGTCACAGAACACACGCGGGGGTGGTGTTGGCGTGATGTTTTCCTGGGGTTCAGGTGGTTGAACTCTGCCTGTACTTGCTAAAGCGCTCGGCTCCTGCTTCATTCTTTGTAAATACAACCGAGCTCCCTCGCCCCCGCCCTGTGGCTTACTTCTAGTTTCATTCACTACTACAGTTCAGTCTAATCGTATCTCTTGGAAATAATATGAGAAAGTTATGCTGTTTTACTCCATCAGATTTAATAAGTTTGGATGCTTTCCAAGTGCTAGGCATTAATCACACTTAAACCCAGGCCTCAATAGTTCATCCACCCGGAGTATTCATGTCAGAGACATAAAACAATCTGCTTTAATGCCCACAGTTTTCTTTAAATTGAGCGCTTGCCTTGTGTTAATGAAACTTGCTTTGTATTGAGGGGCTGGGATGAGGACTGGGGGTGGGGATTTTTATGTCATGTAAAGCATTTCATGGCAAATTTTCCTTCCCTGTCTTAAAGCTTTGCAGGAATGATTATGTGTGTGTGTGTGTGTGTATATATATATATATACACACACACACACACACACACGTGTAAACGAAGCTTAGCTGTGTCCAGAGTGTGGTCTCCATCAAAGAGATGGAGAGAAGCGTGGTCCTTACCATTACACAGCCCTCCTTGATCTCAGGGTTTCCATTCCGGGATTACGATGGAACTGGACACAGATACTTGCTTGTTTTCTAGTAGGTGGGTGTGATGCTCGTTGACCGGTCAGCTTGCCGTGAGAGTCGGGGGACTGCAGGGAAGCAAACGAGAATAACAGAGCTTTCTTCGTCACCACTCTATATTTGGTCTGTTTCTGAGGTTGCTTTGGCTGGAGTCCGTTTAGTCTGCCGTCTCTCCTCCACCCTGATGATGAGGACGCTTTCTAAACCGTTTTTCCTTTGCTTGTTTTGGCATGAAAGTCCTCGTGTTGTAGCAGAGTTATTTTAGTATTTGATCAGCGACAGAAGTTTTCATTTGTTGGTACTTTGCTGATGATTCTACCATGTCCTTAGGAGAGATTGGCCCCAGTGGACCTAGTACACGTAGGGGCATAAAGTCTGCCGGGGGTGGCCTTTATTGACACTGGGTGGGCTCCTCAGTTGCGCTTGATTCTCAGTCTATAGAAGGTGGTCGCTGCGGATTGTCTGCCAGCCCTTGAAGCAGAAATGCCTGTCAGCCAACGCATATGTATGTAGACTGTGTGCTTGGTGCTTAATTACTTTAGGAAATGCAGGAGAAATCACCCCTGTGCTGGCTCTGCCCCCAGATGGTTTAAACTCTCCGTATGGAGAGAAGGCCCGTGTGTTCCCCATCACACAGCACGGATGGGGCAGCTAATGACAGAGTCGTGTGATGCAGATGATGGTTTCAAAGATGTTCTGAGAAGGGGCCGACCCGCTCACCAGGAGATGCTTGCTTGCTGCCAGTGAGTGAGGGAAGGAAGCTGGGCCTCAGCCCTGTCTTGACTCAACAAGCCCCATTCCTTCTACTTGGCTCAGGATTCCCTGACCCCTGCACACATCTCATGATGGTCCTCAATTGGAGGATTTTTTGGAAGCCTGTGTGTGCATATTCTATTTCATTGGGTGAAAACTACACATGCAAGATGTTTCAGCTTCAATCTGACAACGGAATAAACTTTCTGGACTAAAGCAAAACAAAACAAGCAAGCAAACAAACACACAACAAATTAAAAAATCCTAGTGTAATAGGAGACAGTTTACAATCGCATAGCAATTAATTACCTTGAGACAAATGAGAAGCTGGAGGGTTGCTCGTCTCTCTTTTTTATAGTCTCTGCTGACAAGGAGTCTATATTTAGAAAATGTGGCTCCCATCTGAATGGAACTTGTTGGTTTCAAATTGTGTGAACATCTGAAATTAACACCAGCCTTGGTTTTAATGTTCAGAGTTTAGAATATGTTTAATTGGGGTTGACTTTATCTGTTGCTCATGTATAAATACATCTATATGTGTTTGTATGCTTACAAATTCAGCAGTTATTTGGGATATCTAAGCAGTCAGCAAGTTGAAGTCAAGTTTGAGGGCACAATTTGCAATGCTGATGTTGGCAGGTAGCGCTTGTATCTTAGGAAGTTTATAATTTCATGTGGTACTTGTGACCTTTCCTGGAAAATATCTTAATCCATATGACATCATACTGTGAAATAAGCTGTATTATGACTCATTCCCTAAACAGTACTTAACAGAATGCTGATAGAATGCCTGTTAGGATCCAGGCCCTCTTGTGGGTGTCAGGGACAGAGCGGACAGGGGGACAGACGGAGTTCCTGCTCTCACGGAGCTTGTGTGTTCCTGGGGAGGGGACGACAGAGAGGGGCACACAGGAGGAATCACCGTAGGTCAGGGTGGACGGGAAGAAGTGCACGTCGGGTAGGAAGACAGGAACCGCGGGTGGGGGGTCAGAGAAGACCGCACCGGTACAAGGCACTAGAGCAGAGACCTGAACGCAGTGAGGGAGCGAACCTTGGAGATGTACGAGGAAAAGAAGACTCTAGAAAAAACAGCAGGTGCAAAAGCCTCGACGTCAGAATGTGCTTGATGTATTCGGGGAACATCCCTTGTCCTCTCACAGCACCATCTGTATAAATGCATTTTAGCTTAATCAAGGTTTTCAAGTAAAAATAGATTGCTTTCCTAACCAGATTTATAACTATTTGAGGGCTGAAACTATATCCAGGGGATTCCCTGGTGGCGCAGTGGTTAAGAAGCCACCTGCCAATGCAGGGGACACGGGTTCGAGCCCTGGTCCAGGAAGATCCCACATGCCTCGGAGCAGCTAAGCCCGTGCACCACAACTACTGAGCCTGTGCTCTAGAGCTGTGAGCCACAACTACTGAGCCCACGTGCCACAACTACTGAGCCCACGTGCCACAACTACTGAAGGCTGCGTGCCTAGAGCCTGTGCTCTGCAACAAGAGAAGCCACCACAATGAGAAGCCCATGCACTGCAACAGAGAGTAGTCCTTGCTCACCACAACTAGAGAAAAGCCCACACGCAGCAATGAAGACCCAACACAGCCCTGCCCCCCCCAAAATATGTATATCTCGTACCTTCATCGTGTTTAGCCCAGTGGTGAACCCATAACAAGTGCTCGACAAATGCATGTTAGATTTAATGGACTCAGTGATTAAAATATTAATATTAATATTAGCTGAACTGTAATGGATATTTAGTTCATATGGAACATTTTTCCAAGGAAGAGAAAAAATTCAGCTATCTCAACCTTTCTTTTTCAGTTGCCTTTCCATTAAGATGTTATGTAGCCTCATCAGGCTCAAATTAATAATTGAACACTGTTCCAGGAAATAGCCCAGTCCTGGATATTGGGTAGAACTTTTTCTTCCTGTAGAATGTCCACAGAATATAAAGGTTCTGCCCTTTGAGACTCTACAGTGAAGGAGAGTTGAATGGGCTGTTACAGCTTCCTCATGTGGCACAGGGACATGTTATGGATTTTGGAAGTTAATTCTGAGTTCACTGTCATTTCTATCAAAGGCACATTTGACTTTATACCAGAGGTGTGCTCTGGAAACAATGCATCTGATGATTGGAGTGAACGCAAGGTGCTTCACATGCATTTGGGGAGTTTGGGTTTAGAGGACATGTATGGTAAGTCATTGGTAAAGCAAAGAATGCTCATGTGACTATCCCAGCCCTCGTTATGTACGTGCAGTCCTGGTGCATGCGTGGGTGTGTTTCTCTGTATTACACAGTTATAACGTGTAGAAGAATATTCCAGAAGGGCAGTCAGTGCAAAGGCCCTGACGTGGAGGGTCCTTGGAACGATCAGTGAATGCCAAGAAGAAGACCCTGTATTGTATTCACTACTGTAGTCAACGTACAGCATACGCTGTCAGCACAAATCTCTAGTCCCTGAAGCTGGGCCCTGAGTGATGGGAGGACCAGAGCTGAGTCACAGAACTTGACACTATCGTGATGTGCTGTGCTGTTCCCAGGATTGAAGGACACATGGGGGATGCAGGTCACCAAGGACGAGAACAAGAAAAGGCACAGGGAGTCTTCTGCTGGCCTCGTCTGAGTTTCCCTGAGTGCAGCCGTGAGACGAGGATTTGGACGTGGACGATGAGAGGACCCTTGGGAGGGAGGAGGCCACCAAGCTGGACCAGCCTCGTCATTTGCAGGGTCTGGCACAAAACGGAAACGCAGAGCCCCTTGTTCAAAAGGGATGGAAAATTCAAGACAGTCACAGCAGAGCATTAAGCCAAGGGGCCCATCTGAGTGAGGGGCTGTGTGCAAGCCTGGGGCACAGATGGTGCAGCCACGGAGAAGCTGGCCCCGCAGGGGGTCGTGTTTGCGGGTAGGCGTCTGCCGTTGGCAGCGGGGCACGCAGTGTGGAGGACACCTCAGGGTGGTCTCTTGAGGAGCGGGTGTTCATTCACAGCCCCCCTTCCACAGGGGTTGAGGTTGTCTTGGGGGTCTTATCCCCACCGTGTTCCTGGCCTACCCCGTGGATATAGGCGAGCACAGTCAGGGGCTAAGGAGCGTCATCACACAGACAGGTGCAGGCATAGCTCTTGTTTGTGGGCAGACGGCGGCACCAAAAGCACCTGCTGTGTAGGCTTGTCTCCACCAGCCCCCAAAGAGGCTGCTTTCACAGAGGACGTGCTCATGACGCCCTTCTTCTCCAGGACCAGCCTTCAGGCTGAGTGCACATGTGGTCAGTGTAGCACTGGGGGCGAGGGTGGGCTCTGCTGGAGAGTGAGCCTCAGGAGGACCTTTGCTTTAGCCCAGATGCCGTGGAGAGGCCGTGGTGATGGCGAAGGTGCTCACATGAATCCAGGTCGGTGAGAAAAGCCTTGGAAGGGAAAGTCTGTATGGACAGAACAAGCTCAAAACGTGAGCGGGAAATAGACGGTTGCAATCCTGGTCCCCAAGTGTAGTCCTCTTGGGAATATTATAAATGCCCCCTCCCAATGTCATTCACATACAACCGCTATTGAATAGCAGTCGCATAGTACTTAGGAAATTTGTAACCCAATCCCCCCAGGCCTCCAGGTCCTCACTCGGGAGAATGTTCGTTGCCTCTGTCTCTCCTGATTCCCCTGGGGGCTGGGCCAGTGCTGCGTGTCCCCACCGTTCCCGTCCCTGGGCTCCCAGGAAGAGACCGTCTCCAAGGTCCCTCCCTCATCGGAGCCCTGTGGCTGAGCTGTACGAAGGGTGGTGTGAGCAGAGCTCCGCGTCCCTCCAGGGGAGGCTCTCAGGAACAGGTGTGCTCATCACTGGTGTCTTCCATCCACACGCCCTGGAACCGTCTTATAAAACCCTTGTAGGAAACTCTCTCTCAGGTGTGAAGCCTCTCTCGTAGGGCTCTTAATACCTAAACTGCCCTGTCTCTTTATTAGCATCAAAGATTCCACACACGTGCTCTGCACAGGTGTTTGGTATACATTCACCAAACACTTACCGAGACCCCCCCAGGTGCCAGGCATTGCTCCTGGCGGCAGGGATTCTGGGATGAACACGACAGAGCACACCAGCCCTCACGGAACTCGTGTTCCACCGGGGAGACAGATAATCAGCAAATGAACAACAGACGGCCGCTGAGGACAGTGAGCAGTGCCGTGGAGGAAACGAAAGGTGCGCTGGGGAGACGGAGCTAGGGCTGATTAGGTGGGAGAGTTAGAGAGCCCTCGTGGTGAGACACCACGTGAACTTAGATCTCAGTGGTGGGAAGGAGTGAGCCATGCCAAGGTCAGGGGCGGAGTGGTCAGGTGCAGATGGAAACATTTGCATGTCTGAAGGATGGGACACAGCCAGTGTGTCTTGTAGTGTGGAGGGAAAGAAAGGAACCAAGGATGCTCTTGGTTTTTTGCCTTTGAGCCCCTGGGTGGGTGGTCGTGTTGACTACGGATGGGGAATACTGAGGGAAGAACACTGAAGCCAAGGGATTGGGTGGGAGAAAGTGGGGACAGATGTGGGTAGATGACGATGCTCTTAATGGAATTTCCACTGGGACTCATTAGTCTGTAGGTTTAGTAAGTACATTTGGGAACGTCACTGATGATTATCCAAATCAGAAGTACAGTTCAGAAGTACAGTCCTCGGGACTTCCCTGGTGGCACAGTGGTTGAGAGTCTGCCTGCCAATACAGGGGACACGGGTTCGAGCCCTGGTCCAGGAAGATCCCACATGCCACGGAGTAACTAAGCCCGTGCGCCGCAACTACTGAGCCTGGGCTCTAGAGCCTGCGAACCACAACTACTGAGCCCACATGCCACAACTACTGAAGCCCACATGCCACAACTACTGAAGCCCGCATGCCTAGAGCCCGTGCTCCACAACAAGAGAAGCCACCGCAATGAGAAGCCCACACACCACAACTAGAGAAATCCTGCGGGCAGCAACAAAGACCCAATGCAGCATGCATGCATGCATGCATAAATAAATTAAAAAATATATATATATATTTTTAAAAAGTACAATTCTGAACAAATGGAAAATTTGCTTTTGGGGAGAAAATGTTTTATGCTATCTTAGGCCCAAATTCTATACTAGAGCAGCATTCAAAGTTTTCTAATTTCTAAAGACTTAGGAAAAGTCTTTATTTTCTTGGAGGCAGCTGTGCGATACATACGCTTATGTATGAAGCATAAACTCTTTTAAATTTGTGTTTGTGCAATTGATGGAAAAGTTACACATTCAGAGTTGCTGTTTTAAAATATAGCCCGTAACCATTACCTAGGAAGGCACCCTTGCTTCACTTCAATGTAAATTTACAACTGTTTAGTGTACTTAATAAAATGACATATTTTTAAAAATAATTTTGCATGTGAAAGATACGTTACAGCCTGAAAACAAGATATTCTTATTAATCTTGGCCAGAGTCAGATTTTCCCAGTGAGCTGCTTAAATTTGGTAAGAATGTTAAAACAGGACTAAGAAAAATAGAGGATAACCAGCCCCATGACCTAAAGCAAGGGCTGGCCGTCCAGGCTGCACAAGTGAAGAAATTGTAAAGGTCGGTGTGAGTCTCCTTCTTTTCTACACACTTGCAGCCTCTGTAGAAGATATGGGAGACTGATGCTTCCTTTGGGGAACAGCGAGGTGTGGGGAGAGGATGGCATCTCCAGAGCTCACACTTAGCAGCCAAGACTCATTTGGATACCTTGACATATATCCCCTGCAAGTGATACCATCATGGCCCAGGGTCCCAAATTGTGTTGGCCGCTAGGCTTGTCTGTCCTTTATAGCCTGTCTTGGGTCATTTCTCTTTCTTTTACATCACTGTTCCCTTCTAATCCGTTGTTCTAACACCGATTGCTTCAACTAATAGAAAAAAACTGTCAAGAATCTTTTAAGACATTTCATAGAATTTATGTATCCACCATCAACCTTTGACTCGATAGACAGAAATTGTTAACTGGGCAAGTTGAATGTTCTTAATATTGATTTAAGCTTTTAAATGGTTTTTCAGATGTTTTATCCTAATGCCATCATGAGAATCAGGAGGGCAAAATGATTTTCTAATTTATCAAATCCCTGTATTAAATGGTGTAAACCAGTGTTGAGACCTAGCCCCTTTTATATTTCACTCGCATTTTAATATCTGTACTTTTAGACAAATTGGGTGCCTTTTCTGTATGCTGATGATCAGAGACCTCGATTCATGTTTCTGGAGTGGTGTCAAGAAGCCCTGGATTTGGCAAATTATGGCCAAGAGTATCATCTAAATTATAATTTTGCCCAAACTCAAATAACCATTTTTGATAGTTTTCCTTTGGCACTTACATGGATGATATCAAATACTTCTATTAAAAGATAAATATGACTTATTCAGTGGTTCATTTTTAATGTAATCTGTTGGTACCTATAATACAAAAAGGGATTAAAGTTATACAGTGGAATATGTGGGAATTTGGTAATACCAAGACAAATAACCCAGATCATGGCTTGTTTGGTATAGAACTCCATGGCTTCAGGAAACCACTCAGGCAGAGACAAATACTGAGTCTGCCTAGGGTTCTTCCTCCATCTCACCTCCCTGCATTATTTGCCAGTGGACAAGTTAGGTTCCTTTGCCTTTTCAAGAAAACAGTCTTTGCCAGCTACATGGCTAAAAACCTCTCAGTTTCCACAGCCTTCCCTCCAGCCCTTAGGGAAGTGCTTGTCACGTGCACTATCCCCACTGTTACCACCATTTTTAAAAATAGATAAGGCGACGTGGCCTGAACCACATCAACTGGACTCTTAGAGAAGGAAATGTGCAGGATTGTGCTTCCACATTGTGCCCACAAGGCCAATAAAGACACAGCCACATGTAACTTAAATCTGCATTTTAAAGAAAATGTTCATTGATGGCATTGTTTAGAATCACATTGCTTGGGACCAGGAAAAGCTCTATTTTCACATGAACTGCTCTGTTGATATTAAATAAGGATAACGTAACTCAGCTCTGGCTTGACAGACAGGAAGTTTGTCCATCCATCCATCCATCCACCCACCCACCCATCCATCCATCCACCCACCCATCCATCCATCCATCCACCCACCCACCCACCCATCCGTCCACCCACCCATCCACCCACCCATCCACCCACCCATCTATCCACCTATCCATCCATCCATCCATTTATCCATCTACCCACCCACCCACCCACCCATCTATCCATCCATCCATGTAGTAGGTAGATATATAGTGACCACTCTTACCTACTGCCAGTCCTTACTACTTGACTTTCATCTTTTTCCCAGTGTTGGTTGATTTTGGTTTTATTATGTCTATACTGTTGTAAACCATCTGAAATCCTATTTGGAGATAGTCTAGATGTGAAAGAGAACCCATTAGTGCTAAGCGTTTAAGGTTGATAGGGGTAAAATATGCTAATACGCTCCATGAAAGTATATTTGAATTTTGGTATAAGCCTCTCATGTGTTAAATTCAAGTGAATGACTAAGGTTGGGAATTTCAAGCCCTGATGGTAAGTGGTGGGCCATAGGGGAAGGGGTCCAGCCTTTCTCTGTGTGGACAACCTACTATAAGTAAGGCCAGTCATGTGTGTTCATGGGTCATTCATGATTTTAGTTAACTAGATATAACGAGTTAAAACTGGGCTGCTGATACAAGTATGTGGTACCTGAAAAAAGAGTTTCTAAATTACATCCCAAATCCAGCCTTTGTGAGTCTGTTACTGTGTGAAACTTTACTCTTGTTACCGTCTCACTGATTTGACCTGTAAAGGATTGACAGGTACATCCTTCGTTTTTTTTCAGACAATATTTATTGAGTCTGTACTGTGTGCATAACACATAGCATGTGGTAGGAATATAGCTGCAAACAAGATGTATGCTGCCCTTGCCCTCCTGCACCTACAGAAGTGATTAAGAGAAAGCCTCATTCGTTCCTATTACTATGGAGACGTGAAGGATGCTGTGTAGAGGTGCCAGGTGCCTTCCTAGCCTCAGAGGTCGGGAGCCCTGTTGAGGAAGCGCAGATCTGGGTGGTGTTTGTATGGACTCCAGACTGACCCTCAGTGAGAGGCCGGGAGGGCTGTGTTCCAGGAAGGGCTCTCAGGGGCCCTCCTTGCAGTCCTTCTTGGCGGCGTGGTTGTCCTCCCACGTGGAGAGCCCTCTGCCCAGCCTCTCCACCCCTGACCCCCTCCTTCAGGCCTAGCACCATCCCATCTCCCGGGAACCTTGGCTGCAGCGTCATGCCCGCGTGAACATCACCATGGCTTTCCCTGCTAACCTTCCCTACTAGCATTTTCTTTCAAGTAAACAGTTATTTTCTTGATATTTGGAGTAAAGATCTAAAAACAGGACCCTAAAATATTCCATAAATACTTATCTAAGGAAAACTCTCATTATTTGAAAAAAAATTGTACTTATGTAGCACACGTTCTTGGCAGAAAATACGGATAAGCAAATAAGAGAAAATAAAATTCACCCCCAACTCCATTATCAAGAGATGGATTCTTTAATGTTTAGATGTAATAAAAACCTAAATAACCTTCCAGGCTTTTGTCTCTCACCTAACTATTACTATAACTATTATATATGTAATATGAAATTATATATATATAAATGGGTGTTTATACATATGCATATATATCCCCATATAACACATTATAAACTACAGCACTTTAAAAAATTTTGCTTAATAACATATATTAGCACTTTTCCATGTTAATTGTATTTTTCTACAACATTGTTTGTAGAGTTTGTTTCTTTTTTATCTTCCATTTCATTGAGATATAATTGGCACACAGCGCTGTATAAGTGTAAGGTGCACAGCACAATGATTTGACTCACATACATCATGAAATGATGACCGCAGTAAGTTTAGTGAACATCCATCATCTCAAATAGATACAAAATTAAGACATAGAAAGAAATTTTTTCCTTGTGATGAGAACTGTCAGGATTTACCCCCTTAACAATTCTCCTATATAACATACAACAGTGTTAATTCTATTTCTCATGTTGCATATCACATCCCTAGTACTCATTTACGTTATAACTGGAAGTGTGTACCTTTTGACGGCCTTCATCCAATTTCCTCTCCCCCCACCCCTGCCTCTGGTTACCACAAATCTGATTTTTTTCTGTGAGTTTTTATTTTTGAAGTATAATTGACCTACAACACTATGTTGTTTCTATTACACAACGTAGTGATTCAGTATTTCTGTATATTTTAAAATGATCACCACGATATTTACCATTTTGTTTCTTTTGATGATAAACATGCCTATGGAAAAATTTCTGAAGATTAAGAAGTTTTAAGAAGGAAATTAAGAGCATTCATTATTTGACCATTCAAGCGTAATTTTTAATATCCAAGTAGTATTTATTTCACCTCATGACTAGACCATGATTTAGCCAAACAGTTACCTATTGATGGACATCAACATTGTTTTCATTTTTGTCTATAAAAAATAATGCAGAGGTGAACAGCCTTGTGGTTAAATCTTCACATACATCCTAAACTATTTCCTGAAAACAAATTCTTGGAAGTAAAGATGCAGTGTTAAAGAATGTGCCCCGGTGCTTTGTGACCACCTAGAAGGGGTGGGATAGGGAGGGTGGGAGGGAGATGCAAGAGGGAGGAGATATGGGGATATATGTATATGTATAGCTGATTCACTTTGTTATAAAGCAGAAACTGACACACCATTGCAAAGCGATTATACTCCAATTAAGATGTTAAAAAAATGTGCCCAACATAAATGCTCATTTTGAAAAATTTCAAATTTCCTTTATCAAATTTTCCATCAGACTGTTTTATCAATGTACATTCTCATCAGTGTTTTATGAGCATTCTTATACTCTAGACCATTGGGGTTGTCTTTTTTTAAAAAATTATTATTTTTTTCTGATTATCAAAAAACATATTTATAAAAAACTCATTTGCTCTCCCAGCTCAGTACCTTGGAGGGTCCAAGCCACAAAGATGTTCAACTCTTGGGACGGGGTAGATGGATGTGGGTGGAGCCTGGCTCCATACGCAGCTGGTTCTGGAAGGACAGATAACCTTGCCTCGTGTGAGTGCCCTGCTTTCCGGCCTTCTTCCTGAGAACCCCAGGTACTGAGTATCCTGGATGAAGGGACATATTTTATTTTATGAATCTCTTTCCTCCTTCAAGCACAGTAGAGAACCTGAGTTTAAAATATCAGTTCAGATTCATCCGACAAGTGCAGAGCCATCTGTACTTCTTGGTATCCCTGATATCACCTGGCTCTCCGTGGGCCCTGCCCAGCAAGGTCCACACTGAAACACAGCCATGACACCAACAGCTGGCCCTTGCGGAGAAGCAGCATCTTGTTTCCATCAGTGTGAGGGATGCTTGGTCGATAACTTGGTCTCAGGGCTACTCGACTGTCAATATCGAAGTCGAGATTTTAATCCAACTCGTAGCTGAAAACCACTGCCTATGTCTGTGGATTGAGGAACCAGTCAACCTGATCCTGCCCAGATAGGTGGAGGGGTCACAGCACAGTTAGTGATGCAGAATGTGCGCTGCAGGCATGCTTCTCAGGTGCCTTAGTCAAGTAGAAGGAAACCTGAAGGACCTATCACACCAGGAGGCCTGCACATTCTGAGTAGATTGATGAGAGAGGAACACTGAATCATTTGCACAGTGGGAAATGTGCTTGAAGAAAAGGAATGGAAATAGGATTATATTCTTAACTGGTTGGACCCCAGTGTTCCTATAGGACCGACACCTTTTCTCTCCTTAGTTACAATTCTGTAAACATAAGAAGAAAGTGACATTGAATCAGATTAACCTGCATCCCGTTTATTTGGTTTTCTTGTCATATGTCTTTTTCTCCATTGTGCTTCCTGACTTTTGAGGACAACTCAGTGGTTCTCAATCATAGCTGCAGTTAGAACCATTTGGGATTTTTCTTGAAATTCCAAAACTGAGGTTGCACCCCTGTCCCACGAAATCAGACCTGCTGGGGGTAGGACTCTGGCATCAGCATTTAAAAACCCCCTCAGATGATTCGAATCTGTGGCCAGGATCGAGAACAACTGGTCTCCACATTTTCCTTATTTTACTGAGTCAGTGTGTTCCAGCAAAGTTGGTTGTAATGTGAATTTTGGGAAAAGAACCTCTAACCTTTTTATTATGAAACTCAACTTGTGTAGCTACAAAAAATAGCACCCACTAAACTGAGGTGACCATCTTTGGTAAATTAAGGGGTTGACTTTGGTGATGTTCTAAATGTTTTCACTGTACTTTGAGACCTTAGAGGCATCACCCATACCTGGGATTTTCTGTTATCATCTACCTCTTGTGTTTCTCAACCACAGAGTTGTCTCTTAGTTACGGATTTCCTGACAGGCATCAGAAACCCTGTGTTTGCCCTCCTTCTTTTATCTCCTGTGCTTCCATGGAATAAAGCCGCAACGTCCTGCCTCATTGGCTTTTACTGTCTTAACTTAGGCATGATTTACTGTAGCCTGAAAACTTGTGAATTCTGGATCTAAGATTCCATGAAGTGGATCAGTGTCTTAGTTATCAATCCATTGGCAGTTGATCTTTGATGTCCCTTTAGCAGCCTTCCTGCCTGTGGGATGGAGGAAAGGGGATGGGAATTGCTGGGGTACCTTGGCCCTGGAGCAGCTGCTGGGGTCATCTGCATAGTCTCTGCACTTGGTAACTGAGGACACCGAGGTCTAGAGAGGCCAAAAAAGTGTCCAACTTCATGAATCAGCCAATTTTGTTACTTGAGAGTGGATATAATAAAGTATTGATGGCAGAAGGTTTTGAAATTGAACAGAAATGAGGTTTCTGGATTACCTGTGGACTTCAATTACCTGATCCATCTCTTTCTCACTGTGGGACAGGTATTCTGTGATTGTATATCATAAAGGCTCTTTTTGAAATGGGCTTGACCCAGAGAAAAATGGCAAAAATGAGTAGCACAGTAATGAACTTTCTGTGTTTTATAGATCAAAATCTAATTTTAGACTTTGGTATCACTATAGCAACATGCTATTTCTAGCTTATTATTATTGCATTTTTGCTACCATTTTAAGCCTCAGTTTTGAGAAGAAATTTGATACATTGGAAATTTTAGGCTTGAAAGGAGGAACTTGAATGAGACAGAATAGCGATTTACAAGTAGTAACCTAAATCACCTGAGGGGGAAATCAGTAATGTAGACATAAATACGGAAGTGATTATTCATGTTATGAAATGACTCTTCACTTTATTGAAGGGTAGTCCGTCTGTGCTCCCCAGACTGGGGTACCTAGTGTGCCAGGGGCACTTAGAGACTCCACAGGAGGATGGACCTGACCTTTGTTGACGCTCACTGTGGAAGGCTCTGCTCCGTCTCCTCTCAGCTCCCTCCTTTACTGTCTTCCCAGCCTCCTGGGAGCCCTCTCAGGCTCCCTGATGTTTTTGAATCGAGTGTACCCTGCCTCAGGGCCTTTGCACCTACTGCCTTCTTTCCACTTGAGACGCTTCACCCCGTTACGTGTGTGGTCTTCCACGCATTTCCTTGGGGTTTTTCCTCTTCTTTGCAGAGTGCTTATCTCACCACCGTATCTAGATTCACCTTGTGCCCACTCCTTCCAACACTTCTCCTGTGCTCACATCTCCAAGAGTGGCATCACCAACCGGGTGCATGAGCCTGAAGCCCAGGACTCCTCCCTGACACGTCCCATAGCTGAGATGTCTCCAGGTCCTCTTATTCTCACTCCCAAAGACCCACAGATCTGTCTACCTCTGACCATTACCTTAGTCTGAGCTCTTAGCATCTCTTCCTTAACCCAGTTATCTCCTAGCTGCCTGGCCCACTTCTACCCTGATGGCTCTTGGAATGAGAAGGAGACTTCGTTGTTACTGCAGGTAGCTGCTGTCCTACTCATTCTCATAGCTGCACGACATTCTTTGTGTGAATTTGTCACAATTTATTTATTCTCCAGGTGAGGACATTTGAGTTGTTTCTCGTCTTTTGAACTGTTCTGCTGTTAACATTTTTGTATATTTTTCTTCAGGTACTTGCATGAGGGTTTCTCTGGGACAGATGCCCAGGAGGGGAATTGTTGGGTTGTAGTATGTCCAAATGCTCAATTTCACAAAATAATAGCAAATTGCTTTCCAAAGAGGTGTGTCAATTTGTACTCTGTGACCCCTTGATCCATAGGCTCTCTGAGCTTTGGTGTTGTCAGAATTCTTAATTTTTATTAATATAGTGGGCATAGAATGGTATCTCACTGTGTTCTTAGTTTACACTGAGCCGATTACTAGTGAGATTAAATATCTTTTCAAGTGCTTATTGGATTTTCTTTGTATATCTTCTTTGGTTAATAATGGCTTTGCTTCTTCCTTTCCAATTCTTGTGACTTTAATGTATTTTAACTTCCTTGCAGTGCTGGCTCTAATCACCAATACAGAGTTGAATTAAAGCAGCAATTGGTGGCCATCCTACTCTTTATCAGGCTTTAAGGGAATGCTTCTTCCAGTGTTTTCCGATGAAGAATTATGTTCATGGTAGATATTTTATACACGACCTTGACCAGATTAAAGAAGTTTCCTTCTGTTCCTAGCTTGGATGATGTTTAATTATATCAAATGTGTTTTCTCTAACTTCTGAGATAACCATATGATATTCTGATGATATAGTGTATGAAGTTTATCGGTTTTCTAATATTAAAATACTCTTCCATTTCTGAAATAAATCAAACTTGGCCATGACATGCTGTATTTTCTTATTCAGTGTTGAATCTGGTTTACTAAAATTCTGTTCGGTATTTGGATTATATATTCATGAATGAGGTTGGTCTTGTCTAAATTTGACTTTACGTTTATACCGCCCTCAGGAAATAAGATGAGGGTGTCCTCCTCTTTCATTCCCTGGAAGAATAAAATTCCATGCGAATGAATTGATCCGTTTCCCGAAATTTTTTTAGAACTCACTTGGAAAAACCACCTTGTTTTGTGTTTTCTTTCTGGGAAAATCCTTAACTACTGCTTTGGTTTCCTTAATAATAAAAAGATTCTTCAGGAATTCTGTTTATTTTTGAGTTATTATACGTTATAAAGAATTTATCCATTTGTCCAAGTTTTCACATTTTTGGCATTAAGTTATTTTAATAATTGTATCTGGCATCATGCCCCCCCTTTTATGACTAACTAATATTACTTAGTTGTGTGTTTGTCTTTTTTCTTGATCAATTTGTCCAGAAGTTTGCCTATTACTCTCCCCAAAGAACCAAACTTTAGCTTTGTGGATGGTCTTCAGATTTCTGGAGGTGACAGAGGGAGCACTTGGGTTTGGGAACAAAGTCCCATGAGTGATTAGAACCTTTACGGGGCCTGCTGGGTTTTCATGCAGCGGCAGAGAGTGTGTGCTGAGTGGCTTTGAAGGCACAGAAATAAAAACGCTTCCGTTCACACGCTGTGTCCTTCTTGTTCAGTCTGCAGCCACTGGGACATCCTTGCCGGATCACAAAGCAGCAGGATCACGAGACGTACTGAAACATGGGGCTTCCTTAGAAGGAGCACGTACTGGAGGGCAGTGAACGTACGGGATGTCTTAGCTTCTAGGTGCGACCTAGTCTGGAAACACCAGCAGGTTATTCAGAATTTACAGTGGTCAGTACGTGGGGGTGTTGGAGCGGGTTAAGGTATCGTTAAGGGGTTGGGGAGGGCACAGGTAACCTTTTGAGGCTGACGGTGGCGTTGACAGTCAGTCTTTCTCATACCATATCCTGAAGGCAGAGATGAGGCTTGAAGGGGTCGTCTGTATGCTTAACGTGCTGTTTCGTCTTGTCTTTTCCATTAAATAAGTTGAGTTCACTAAGTATCTTCTCTCCCTGCCTCCTTCATTTCTCAGGGAGCTTTCACTATGGTGTCTATTATCAGAAACCTAGATCAGCATTGAGAGAGTATCGTGAGTCCAAATGGTTGGGGATCCTTGACTTATGCACACACAGTGGAAAAATGTGTAACCTTTTAGCTACATACAGCCCAATTTGATTTAAAAAGCCTCCCATCATGATTTCATTCCCTAAGTTAGGAGAGTTTGGAACTCCTGAGTAAATGACAGCGAGGGATTGTGAGGGGAGGGTCTCAGGGGAAAGCCGCCCAGGTGTCCTCCGTCCCCTGAGGACATCGCCAGGTAGTCGTGCAGGTTCTGTTTACCTTGGAGTGTCTTTTCGCCTAGAGGTTCTCCTCTGGCTTCTTATACGATTATTTATAAGGATACTTTGCCAGAAAGTGAATTAGCCAATATGTAACTAGACTCTTCTTCACCTTTCTTGGAGCCTCATGTGTCCCGGGACAGGTATGTGGGCTGTTCCTTTGCGTTTGGGATTTCCCTTTTGAGCAATTCTTCAAGCCTGGCAACTTTCAGAATAACATCCCCTAGACACACACACACACACACACACACACACACACACATTTTTGTGACATTGCAAGTGCACAGCGTCTGGCCACGTACTCGGTGATCTCATACGTGTTTCAGGAAGCCAGTTCCTTCCTCCCTCTTCCTTCCTTCCTTGTTTTCCTTCTTCTCTGTCTTTTTCTCCTTCTTTCCTCCCCATCTCCGTTTCCCCTTCTCTTTCTCTTTCTCTTTAAGTGGACCTGCCATTATGCCTATACTTGCCCAGACAGTCTCATTTACAATATTGTCAGTAAGGCCTGCACATTATTACTTAATCTCGGGCGATGTTGCTAAATCTTCTGTTCCAAGGACAATGTTAACTGATGTTATAATGCGAATGATACAGGCCTGCCTCTCTTAAAAGTAATTATAGACCCATAAATTATGGGGTGAATTATAAAATAATTGACTACAGTGTTCCTTTAAGTATTGATGATAATTGATTTAATTTATAGGACTGCTTTTTTCCTCTTTTCATAACTATTGAGTAAAGCATCAGTACCAGTCATGAAGGCATGTGCTCCATTCTGTTTGGGTGGGTGTTGTGAAGTGCACCCTGTTTGCCGGGCACCGTTCCTGGTCTGGAAGGGGCGGCTGGAGGGTCGTTGCATCCGTTTCAGTGTTCTGACCAGCTCGGTGATTGCTGCTAGGCCAGGCACACGCCAAGGCCCCAGAACAGGAAGAACACAGCGTTCACGTCACAGGACAGCGGGCCAGTGTAGCCAACATCTAGAGTCAGAACCCAGCCCAGAGCAGACTGGTTGATATCAGTACACGCGAAGGTTCTTTTTGGAAGATACGGCACCTCTAGTTTAAAGAAACCCAGTTATTCTCCGTAGGAAGGTGAGAGCAGACTTTCTCCCCTGGAGTTAACACGCACTGGCTTCTGCTGATGCGAGTGGGAAGAAACGGGGCCAGTGCAGGACCAAAGGCCCCTCCTTCCCGAGCATCAAAGCCGAGGCCCCGAAGCCCTCACCCTTCCCCGAGGGCAGCTTGCTCGCCGCGGACGTCTCTTCCCGGAGGAGAGAGGCCCCGTGTTTTGCGGGCCTGGGCTTTGAGGGCGGTCTGGGCCCCTGTCCCACCCCCAGTGCACGGGACAGGCCACTGAGGTTTGGGCGCAATAACCCAGGCTGGGTCTGTACTATGTGTATGACTTGTATCGTAACTAGCGTGCGTGATTAGGTTTTCACACGTCTATTTAGCATTGACATTGTGGGGTGACTACACTAATGACATCTTCTGTGTAGCACGGGGGGTGTCTCCCCTCAGGGCAGTTCTGGGGGGGCTCTAGGGAGCTGACCAACTGATGGGTGCTCTGAACTTGATGAAATTCCTGAATTCCCAAGCACAAGCTGTAAGAAGAAGGCTGGATTGTGTTTAGCCCTAATAAATTACAAACTAAATAGACATAACACTAATCATTTTAAAGTGAATAATTCAGTGACATGTAGTACATTCACACTATTGGACAACCATCACCTCTATCTAGTTCCGAAACATTTTCTTCATCCCCAAAGGAACCCGTACCCACAGGCACTTACTGCTCCCTCATCCCCCCGCCCAGACCCTGGGAACCACCAACCTGCTTTCTGTCTCTAGACATTACCCGTTCTGGACACTTCACCTAAGTGGCTTCATTCTATGTGGGACCTTGTGGGTGGCTTCTTTCACCTGGAGAATGTTCTGAAGATTCCCCCCTGCTTTGGTATGAGTCCTTCATTCCTTTTTATGGCCGAATAATATTCCATTGTACGGATAGACCACATCTGTATACAAAGTCAGCTGTTGATGGACATTTAGGTTGTTTCCCAGACTTTTGGCTACTGTGAATAATGCTGCTATGACCATATGTGTGCAAACATTTGTTTGAGTCTCTGTTTTCACTGCTTTTGGGTACATACCTAGAAGTGGGGTTGGTGAGTCATACGGTAATTCTATGTTTAACTTTCTGAGGAACCGTCAGACTTTTCCAAAGCAGCTGCACCATATTATATCCCCACCAGCAGTGTATAAAGGTTCCAGTTTCTCTGCATCCCTCCTGGAGGTCACCTGCATCCAAGGCTGGGCGGTGGTTGGGCTCCCAGTCGGGAGACCAAGGGCCTCTGGCCTGAGTGCTGGCCTGGTCGGGATGTGGGCAAGCCACCAAGATAAGATCTCAGTGAGCCTTAAAATCTTTTTCCACGTTCTGAGATCTATGAATTCGTCATTTAAAGGGTTTTGCCGCCAAATCTGAGGTATTCTCATCCTTTGTTTTGTCCTCATTCCCATTCTCAGAGAAAGTTCTTGCAGTCACCCCGACTCTTCCTTCACCTAAGATAACTTTAGCCAGAATTTAGAGTCGGGTAAAATGGGATCAATTTCTAGATTGGTTCATAATTAAGATCAAAAAAGCAATAATTGCTCACCCATTCTGTCTGCGGATTTGGTTAGGTTTCTCAGAAGGGAGGGTGAGACACATTTCTCAGACGAGGCGGGGCAAGCCGTCTAGGCCACGGGGCAGAATTTCTGGGGCTCGAGACCCCTCAGCTTCTTCCTCGAGCTGTTTTTCAGAACCTCGGAGAGGAACGTCGACGGCAGGCCCACCGCTGGATGGAGCTTTGAAGTCATAGAGAAGCACAAGGGATGCCACAGTTAAAAATGAGGCCGTCTTACTGCTGGCTTAGGTGGTGCTCGGGAACTCTCCACGGTGGCCACGGCAAACCTTCCTCCCATCGGTGCTTTTTCCTAATAAGTCGCTCTGCGGGCGGAGGGGGCAAGAGGGAGAAATGGTCTTTAGTGAAAGGAGCGCATCCTGTCACTCACCTGCCGCCCACAGCTCACTCGTGGGGCGATGCTGGGGGGGAGGAGACTGGCCTCTGGGGAGGGCAGACCTGGGTTGCCCTCCCCAGAGGGGAGCCTGGGTTTCCGCGCTGCCAGGCGCCCTTCAGAGTCACACCTCATTTCCCCTCCTTGTCCACCTTGTCTAGGGAAACAGGGCAGCGCGAGCAGTGAAGCTGGTCAGGACTCTTCCATCTTCGGGGGGCGGTGACGGGCCCCGGAGGACACGAGGCCCACATGTGGACGGTGGGGACCGTGGCCGTGGCCGGAGTGGGCGTCCTATGATTCGGCACCACTCCCCTGCCGGCTCTCCCTTCTCCTGGTCCCCGTCTCTGTGCTCACGTCCTTCCCTGTCTCTCCTTTCCCCGTCAGTCAGCGTTTCCAGAGCCCGAGCCGGCACAGTGCCCTGACCCTGCCCTCGGAGCCTACAGCCCAGGTGGGGACACAGCAGCAAGGCCACCATGTGATGGGGGTGGAGGAGGGGCTGCAGGGGGCGGGGCAGGGCCCGCTGAGGGGCTTGGAGGCTTCGGGAGGAGCCGCTCTCATCCCAGATGCGTCTGCCCAGAAGGGCCAGTGGAATAAGGGGACAGGCATTCCAGAAAGACAGTACAAAGCCAGGGAAACAGGGACGGCCACGTCATGTCCTGAGGAAATCAAGTCTGCTTTCTCCTGAGGGTGTCCCAAGAGACAGCTGAGCTTGGAAGGCGGCAGGTGGGAGGTGATGCCCCTGCCGAGGGTTCGGGCTGCAGCCAGTTGTCCATGGACAGCCACATGGAGCCAGCAGACCTGCTGGGGGGAGCGCAGAAGGGCTTCCTTTGCTCACTTTATCCCCATTTCTAAGTCTGTGTTTGACCATGACTCTGCTGGTGCAGTGACCCATCGCCATGGGGGGTGGTCAGTGTGGCTCGCTTGAGAGGTCTGACCACTGTCTCCCAGGGAGCATGAGCTGGGATGGCCGAGCACTGGAGCTTCAGGGGACGGCTCTGTGGTCACGTGCATTTCCCTGGAAGGATGCTTACGTTCTGGGAAGCAGAAAGTGAACTCAACTCTGAGGTCTTTGCATTTTTCTCTCCCTGATTATTTTGACTCTCCAAGTCCATTGTAGATCTGTGACTTCAAATTTTCCTCTTAGGAGGAGGAAAATATTCCCTCGGTAGCAGTGTTTGATTGAGAAAGCGCCAATTTGCGCTTTGCACTTCATGACGAAGACACCTCACCAGCATCCCCACTTGGAAAACGCCTTTATTCCTTAAAAGCAGATGCATGTGGAAGGAGTTGGTGGAAGTTCTACATTGCAGGAACGCATTCAGTGCTGAAGTTAACCGAACTTAACGTGTACCCGCTCAGAGTAAGATCATTGTCAACGGAATGATTTCCAAGTTTATTTTCAGACTGTATTTGTTTTTAGTAGCACTTTAGGATTTAATGTGCTGAAAGACAACTGTCGTGTGTTTTAAATTTTTCATCCTTCTAGCTAACAAAGGGAATGCACTGCACGTTTGATTGAGCAGTCTTTCTCTCTGTCGACACCAGATGGCGCCATGGTGCAGGGCCTTAAAACGAATTTATTTGAAAAATGAATTTGGGAATTACAGCTGCTAGTATTCTAGGTTCAATAGATTTTGTTTAGTGTTTCAAACTGTGCCAAGAGAGTCAAAGACTGTATTTCATATTTTTGTCAGTCTCCATTCTCATCTGTTATTATAGTAGAAAGACTCTCTTCCCTCCCAAATCTTGATTTTCAAGGGAGGTGTGGGGAAAGCAGCTTTACACACAGGCTGTTCTGGGCAGAATTCTGATGGCTTTGCCCCTCTGCCTTTCCATTTTTCTCTTCTGTTCTTCCCTTCTACCTGTAGAAAAGTGATTTACTAAGAGTAACTTATACTACAATTTCAGTGGCTTATTTCACTAGAGGAATAGGTGCAAAGAATACTGTTTGAAGCAAAGGATTGAATTGCTAATGAAGTAGGGCTCTCAGGGACAAACCAGTTCAGAAAATTTGTTCACGATTTACATGCTTTCACCCCTAACCCTACCAGTATTCTTTTTATCTGGATACAGAATAAAAACGTATGTCATTTAGCATGATAAATCCATTTTGCTCAAGGCAACTTTGTTTTTCCTTATTTTCACAAGAACACTGTAACTAAGAATGGCCCCCATGAGTTTACAGTGAACGAAAAATGTTTTGAAGCATTGATTTGAAGTCTGCGAGGAACTGTGTAAAAAATGGAACAGGAAAAGACATCTGAATATCCAGGAACGCTATAATTGATGTATTTAACTCTTAAAACACTATTTATCATTGTCACTAATGCGGATATAATATGTACCGCTGATGCTTCAAACGAATAGGGTAAATTCCATCGCTGAAATTACAGCTTCTCGTGTGCGCGTTCTTTCAGGTTATCCTTTATTTTTATAAAAATATTCCTCTTGCTGAACATATATTTTGAGATTAAGAAGCGCCTTTTCTCTCTCATAGAAGGCTGTTTCTCACTCCTCAGTTCTTAAAGCAGATGCGCTTCAGAAAGATGATTCTGCGGCACGCGGGGAATGGGGTGACGGAGAGGCAGGGGGGACCAGGAGGCAGCTCCCTCCCTCCAGCCGTTCATTCAGGGGCTGTCTAATGAGCACCTACTATGCGCCAGGCAATGGGGGGCAACAGTCAACAATGAGGAAGGAGAGACGGCTTCATTCATGGGTGCTGAAGGGCTGAGTTAGGGGCAGAGAGCCAAGGGAGACTGCGGAGGTAGGTGTACAGAGCATGATGGTCTTCGGGGGACAGAGGGCAGGGAGGTTCCCATGGGTTCCTCTCTTCCATAGGGTTTACAGCCCTAAAGGAAAAGGTGAGTCACATGTACATGGGTGGAGCCCTTCTAATTCTCTTTATTTCTTCCCATCTCAACTCCTGGCACCATTAGACACAGGTGTTTCCAGGATGCCCTGCACCCACACTCCTCATCTCGAAGTTAGTTAAGGGTAGGATTGCGATTAATAATTTTAAAAATTGCAGGCAGGCCCTGGAATTAAGAGTCAGGAAAAGCGAACTCAAATACTGATGGGTTTCCACGATGGGAATATTATGTAAATGGACTTGTGTATTAATTATGTTCCTATAGACACCGTACCTTTAACACGACAAAGCCTTAAGGCATTCATTTCTGGTGCCTCTTCTCCCTCCAATTACAGTGGAATAAAGGCCTGCAGTTTTCACGGTATTGGGAAGGGAAATAAGCTCCTTAGTATGTTATGTGATGTTTACTGACTCTATCAGTCATTCAGTGAGCATTGATGGTGGCCGTGTTTGTACGGAGGTCTCCTCTGTATGGCACAGTCCCTGCCCTAAGGATCTTGTCACCTGTGCTGCCTGCCAGCTCTGAGACCTTGCCAGTCCCTGAGCCCTGCACTTCATCCGTAGAGATATGTGAGGACCTTGAGGGGTTCTGGGCACATAGTAGGAACTTAATTCATATTAGTTCCCTTCACTCATAAGCAGGTCACAGGCCAGTTACGGACAAAAGACAAATACCAATGACAGAGGCTTCCACTCAGTTCCCACCTGTCAGGGTGAGAACAGCTCCTGGAATGGGAATCCCAAATCAGGTTTCAGCTTCTTTTCTGCTTTATCCTTTTTCGCAGGCCTCTTGAGGACACGGGTGTTGGTTTGTAAAGCTTCTGACACTGAGAGCCAGCTCGTCCTGGCTCTGGGGGCCGGCAGTGTTGAGTGATGGCCAGAGAGGGTTGGCTTTTTCTCAGTGAAGCGCAGAGGTGGAGGGAGGAGACAGCAACGGCCTCGCAGTGCAGGAGGAATTCGGCCGTCCTGTGTTTACGGTGTCCTGAGTTGGTGTTTTCCTAAGTTTTCGGGAAGGAGAGAGAGCAGGGCTGTGCGCTCCGGTCCTTCCTCTGCGTTCTCCCGTCCGCTGCCCAGCTCTGTCCCTAGTCTCCTAGTTCAGGTGTTCAGATGAATCTCTAAGAAACGTTATCGCGGGGCCGACTTCCAGCCCGAGTGCGTGGTCCTGTGACCTCAGGGTGACAAAGATTCTGGACTTCGATTCAGGCATCCCGGAGGCTCGTTTTCTGTCCATTTCCACCCCAAAACCACAGAGGACGGAGTACGTCAGGACGTGAGTCTTCTCAGCAGAAGCTCACCCTCCTTTTGCGAAGCCAAGGGCAGGACAGAGCCGTGCACGTGTGGGGGATGCACGCCGTGAGCACTGCGGGGTTGCAGGGTAGGACCTCCGGGCGCCGGGAGCGGGACTCAGGGACGGGCCCTTTGACTTGCCTGTGACCAGGCAAGCCTGGGGTCATCTTTCATCACTTAGTCCATCTCTTGAGTCCTGGGTTATGAAATGGATTTTGTGTTGGGTCACGTGGGCAGTGTTGTGTCAGAGTTGTCCCCCAGCTGGGAGGCTGCACAAGGGGCCGCAAGAGCCTTGTCGTCACGGCTGCTCTTGCTCAGCACGCGGAAGGTGCACGTTGCGACAGGAGCGTAATCAGGCCGCGATGGGGAGGACGCTTCGGCCTGGTACTGCAGGTTCTCACCGTCGCGGTGGTTTGCTGGGATCTATGTTGTAGGCGTCACTCCATCACTAGGGAAAGGTTTCCTATAGTGACGCGTCCCTGTGTCTTAGTAAACAGTCTATCTCGGATGATCCCAAGCTGGACTGCTTCGTCTCGATCAGAGAAGGACTCATCTTTGAGAGTCAGCCTTCATCTTTGTTCCCTTTGTGCGCTGGAAGGGGCGGGAGAATGGCCGATTGTTGCTGAGTTCCGAGATTCTTCTCTTCGAGCATCAGTGACGCCTGACTTTGCCCAGCCTCTTGCCACTTCAAGAATTCCAACCATTCCAGGAAGGAAAACCCACTTCAACTCCTAAGCTACAAACAACAAAGACACACAAAAAGCTGCCCTCGGAACTTAGAGAAAGAAGGTATTTGCATGATGGCCTTCTTTCTCTCCTCTGGGTATGAAGTATTTAATTTTAATTACTAATTGATGGTAGGAACTTAGGGACCAGTCTGTTTCATCTCTTGCCTTATAGACCAGGCAACGGCAGTTTATTTGTCATAATAAAATTTCATTATAGGAGAAACTGTAGGATGTTTTTTTGTTCGATTCATGTATGGGGATTTAGTCCATATAATGAGTCTCGTTATGAATGGGTGTAGATAACGTACACAGTGGTAGCTTTTGTCTCAGAGGTGGTAGGAGTAGTAAAATGTGGTCACCACTAAATTATGTCATGGACTGAAGTAGATTTTTACCATTAATTGGATCTAGGCCCTCTGACCTTTCTGCAGGAAGCAAACTAAAGGTATACTAATTTTTATAAGGGTGAGCTTTCTGTACTTCTAGTAATTTTTTTCAAAAACACTGACATAATTTCTGGACAGTGAAAGAACTCTGACTTTACTGCTCTTGAAATAAATACAGTTTGGTTTCCAGGGTTTTCACCTTCTCTTTCTCTCACCGTCACTCCCCTGCCCTACCCCACTCTCCAGCTGAGGATCAGACAGGTAAACGAACTCAAAGATAGCTCACATTCAGGAGCAAACATCTAATTGAGTCAAATTTAGATTTCAACCAATATAGTTTTTAAAATGATCTCATTCAGATACTTTCCTCAAATGTCAAGCCAAATAGAAGCCAAACCAACATTTGACAAAACTGAAAGTATATCTTCAGTGGTATTTTTTTTTCTTCTGAGACTAAATACTTTATGTAAGATTTATAAAAACTCTGGAACTGAAATACTGAAAGCAGGCTAAAAAAATCAAAAGCTCCAAATGGGCTTTTGAGATCATATAGCCTGGATTAAGCAGGAGGAAGTCGCCCACAGGTCTAAGCTTGTTTATTTCAGATTCTAGTTTATTTTATTATTATTATTTTTTGGGTTCTATTTTTCAAGGTCTTTTCTCCACATATTGGTTGGGCCACTATTGTTCTTACCAGCTCTACTAAACACTGTGAGTTGGTTCAAGATTTTTTTTTTATCATTTTCTAATTGATGTTTGTAAGTCAACTGATAGTTTGCTTCATACCTGCCACCATCATGATATAAAGACCAGGCCAACTTTTCTGAGTCTAAAAATCTGATGACCTGGTCAAAGGCTACATATATAAGAAGTGCTCAGTTAAGTATTGGTGATGGGTTAACACCAACGAGTATGTGGAAAGCTGCGATCTGCAGAACACCTGGTGTTCCCTAGCCTCTCGCCACTTTGAGAATTCCAGCGGCTCCAGGTTGGAACGTAGGAAGAGTAGATGCCTTCCAGGTGCCCAAAGCCACATCCTACGCTATGCAGACTGGGAACAGCCTGGCAACACGGGTCAGTTAATTGTTCAGTTATCTTTAGTATTTATAAATTTAGATGAAATAACCAAATAGTTTGACCTTTAGATATGAAATCAGTGTCTTGAGATAATAGCGTAGAATCCTCTCGTTTAGGATGGCTGCATCGATGGTTGGAGATAATTACTTTGTTTTGCAGTTAAATAATATACAAAAAAGTATGTGCCTCTATACACTTATCTCCATGTATTTTATGAAATAATTTCAAAGACACAGATGCAGCTTCTTATATGCCCTACTTGTGCAGCCGCGGAAAGATAATTAGCAACAAATATGAAGTATTTTGTAAGTAAAGACACGAGATAAGCAATTACTCATGCTTCTGCTGAACTGTCAGAGGTTGTTTGGAAGTAAGGTCAGCAAGATGCTGGCTACGTGGCTGAGTGGTTTATTTGAAGCAGAGATGTGTGATCTTTGAATGAAGTTATTAATGATGTGACAAAAATCTTGAAAAAACACCCATTGCAATGAGAAACTATCATCAAAGCCTTGTACTAACAAGTTAGCTGCCAAGATGAAGCTTTGGGGAATATAATATTATGCTTGCCGGTATTTGTTGCAACAATAAAAAGTGGGAAAAGCAATCGCTTCGTTAATCGTCTCTGTTGTTTCTGCTAGAACTTTATCGCGATCATGTATTCCACAGCTAGAGGTTTTCCTAATTAGGTTAGAACTTGGCTGTCTTAGTTTGCGTTGAATAGGTATACATACGGATTGTGCTAGCGAATTAGCAAAGGATTTCATCTAGCGCTCACTCTCACTCCTGCCACCTGGATAACACGGAGAACCTGATGGGGAGGGAGTGGCCAGGGGTGTGGGGCTGGCCGAAGGGCCAGGAAGGTCAGGACAACTTATGCACGTACGCGGCGAGGAAGGCCGCACTCGGGGCAAGCGACAGTTCTAGCAGTCCTGGTAGTATCCTGGCTCCTATGTCTCCCCAGATGAATAGATTCCGGGCAGTTTACGAAGGAAGGAGCCACCCTCTTTAACAAAGAGAAAGCCGTCTCGCAGGAGCTGAAGCCAAACTCCGTCATCACAGTCGTGGGCCACAGTGAAGAGCTGGTGGGCAGCTGGCTAACAAGCTGGTTTGGGGGAGGCGTCTGCCTTGGTCCTTGGGGCTGAGCTCAGGGGGGAGTCATGGCTCCAGCTCCTCCACCTCTGTCTCTTGCAGACACCCAGTCCCGGGCCAAGAGCCACTGTTCTTATGTTCTCAGATAATCAGATTATGCAGGTAATAAAAGCTTTGCTCCTTTGGAAAACAGTTTGAGAGCAGTGTTTTTCGTAGCAGATTGGAATGAAGTGCTGCCTGTTGCTTTCAGTTTACTGCATGGAAACCACTTCTTGGCTCTGTGAGTCTCCAGTGATGGAGAGCCGGGATGTAAGGGGACCTTCCTCGTGCTCTGTGTCTCCCGGTTAATTTTGGTTGCCAGATACTTACCTGTGCTCCTCGGACTGAGTGAGCTGATGTTTTATTCCCCATCAACTTAGAACGAAGAAGCCTGGGGAAGCAAAATTCTGACCTGACCACATCCCTTTACTTCCCCGAATATAAATACCCACAGGGCTTCCCTGGTGGCGCAGTGGTTGAGAGTCCGCCTGCCGATGCAGGGGACACGGGTTCGTGCCCTGGTCCGGGAAGATCCCACATGCCGCGGAGCGGCTGGGCCCGTGAGCCATGGCCGCTGAGCCTGCGTGTCCGGAGCCTGTGCTCCGCAACGGGAGAGGCCACAGCAGGGAGAGGCCCGCGTACCACAAATAAATAAATAAATAAATACCCAGAAACGAGTCACTTCTGGGCAAAAAGACACGGCTCTTTTGTGGGGTTTTTTTTGCAGCACGTTGTGCTCCCTGAAGCTACGAAACATTCCCCCATTGTCTGTGTGAAGCTCTATCTGTCTCCTGGGTGTCTACCTGTGTCTGTCCCGCATCACGTGTGGGGACGAAGCAGCGTCCCCCAGACTGTCCACATGATAAAACAGCAGCCTGGGTCTGAAGGGAGATCATCGGAGCTTATTCTGAATAAAAGGAAACAAAGTATTTTAAGTGGCTGGTGGGCGAGGGGAGTCAGGGACGCCAGGGTATCTGGTAGGCGGGGCCTCAGCCGGTGCTGACAGCTGAGGTTTTAGCAGAAAATGCTGCAGAGTAAAGAATGCTCTTCTCTCCCAAACATCAGCTATTGTTTGAATATTATCGACTTTTCAAGAGGGGTTTTCGAATGTGTGCAGACTTCAAATACGTAGTGCTTCTGAGTTCAGCTTTTTGAAGCCTGTGAAATCTAGTGCGACAACCAGAGTTGGACATTTTATTACAAAAATAACCTACAGGGAAAATGTAAAGTGAAGGTGGTGTTCTTACAACTACTGCTTAATGCAAAATTTGTTAAAGCCTCTTTAGCAGATGCACACGCACACGTGCACACGCACTCAGATACGTGGGCACACACACACATGCATTTGTGATATAGTCATTGTGATACAGAAATTTATAGTAAATATGGTGACTAGAGATTGAGTTGTTATAAAGCCGATTTCTGCCTAGTTTTCTCTGTGCTTTATACACACATAGACCATATGGATTTTTTTAAACATCATCTTCACATAAAGGAAAAAAATCGGTATACCCAGATTTAGAGTTTTAGAAAAAGCTGATATTTTAAGAAAAGGATTTCTCAAGCTTGACCCATTCGTTCATTCACTCACCCAGATATAAGAGGTAGGTGTGTTCGGGTACTGTTCTGGGTTTTGGGGACAAAAGAGAAGAGACCAATTCTGTGCCTTAATAGGATTTAAATTCTCATTTGAGGAGAAAGATAATGAATAAGCAAATAAGTAGAATATGTCAGAGGTGCTAAGTGCTGTGGAGAAAATGAAGAGGGTGTGTGTGCTGGTTGGGTGAGTGGGGTCTCGGCGGTGGGTGGGCTCTCGGTGGTGGGTGGGGTCACGGCAGTGGGCGGGGTCTCAGCAGTGGGTGGGGTCTCGGCGGTGGGTGGGGTCTCGGCGGTCGGTCCGGGGCATGCGGAGCGGAGTCCTGGGCCGCACGCTGGCCTCTGCTGAGGTGACAGGCCCTGGGGCACCCGGGCCGGGGACAGCAGGGTGGCCGTGGGGGACGATGGGGAGTGCTTTGGGGCACAAAGTTGTGAGATGATGAGATGGGAGCCATTGGAGGGTTTTGTGCAGAGGACGGGCACCCTGTGATTCATGTCTGAAGACCGTTACGCTGTCTTCTCTTTTTTTATTGCGGTAAAATACACATAACATAAAATTTCCCTTTTTAGCCGTGTTTACGTGGACACTGGCGTTAAGCACGTTTACACTGTTGAGCAGCCGTCACCACCATCATCTCCAGAAGGTCTCCTCTTTCCCAGCGGAGACTCTGTCCCCGTTGACACCCCCGCCCCCCCCCCCCCCCAGCCCCTGGCCCCCACACCCTGCTCGGTCTCTGTGAATGTGACAGCTCCGCCCCTCCTATGAGGGAAGCCACACAGTACTTGTCTTTTTGGCTTATTTCACTGAGGTCCTCAGGTTCCTCCATGTGTAGCCGTGACAGGATGTCCTTCCCGTTTGGGGCTGAGTGATAGCCCTCTGTGTGTGGCCCACATGTTGTTCGTCCATTAGTCTGATGCTGGATGTTGGCATTGTTGCCACCTTTTGGCGGCTGTTATGAATAACTCGGCTGTGAACGTGGTTGTGCAAAGACCTGAGTGTCTCTGTGCTTTCAGTTTTTCTGTATCTATACTCAGAGGGGAGTGCTTGGGTCACAGGGTAGTTCTCTGTTTAGTCCTTGATGGGCTGTTTCCACGAGCAGAGCCCCAGGGTTCTAACTTCTCTGCATCCTCACCAGCACTTGTTCTTTTCTGTTTCTTGGTAATCTGACTTCTCTTTGAGTCTAGATCGCAGAGCCCAGGGCAGAAGCATACACGTACCCAGGCGAGTGCTGACAGTGGCTGCACCAGCGTGGCGGTTGCACAGTGATTGTATCCAGGTGTGTTTTGCAGGTAAAGTCACATGTGTTGCTGATGGATTAGATGTTGGGTGTGAGAGAAAGAGGGATGTCACGGAGGACCCTGATGTTTTTGGCCCGAGCAGCCGGCAGGAGGGCATTTCCCTTTGCTGAGATGGCTGTCAGAGGTGTTTCAGGGTGGAGAAAGAAATGGGGTGTATGTACGTCATCTTCTTGTATGTACAAGACTAGGAAAAGCTGTGGTGTGATTTGTATATTTCTGATCAAATCCTGAGCCGTCAAATGTAACACTGACCTCTAGAAAGTACCGTGTACAACACAACACGGAAATGTTGGACTTGTCACCCAGCAGTGGCTCAGAAAAGGGCCCTGACCTGGAAGTGCACCCTGCCTTTCACCACCCTTGTTCCCTGGAGCCTGTTCCCTTCTCCTGCCAGTTTCTCCCATCCCTGGGGATGGCCCATGGCTCCCCGAGGCCAGGGTCTGCCTCTGTGGGTAGCACTCCTTTCTCTGTAGTCGTCATGGTTTCCCGCCCACCCGCGGTGATTTCTGTCTCATGATCTCAGCTTTCCGCCCGTAGCCATTGATACTTGGTTATTTAAGCTCTTAGCCTAAGGATGTGATGAATGTTACTATGTTGCCCTTTCAGATCTGAAGTTTATCTCCAGCCCCAGAGTGTTAGGTGTCAGTATCATGGGAATAGTAGGGACCAGTGGAGGGCACAGGTACCTGTCCGAAGGCTCTTGTCCTCCTGCAGTCTGGGTTCTCCTGTCGCCAGAGCCATCCCCCCCACCCCAACCCCAACCTCCCCGCCCTCCCCCATCCACGCTCCAGTCTGGCTTCGGCTGTGTTCTGGTTTAGACGACATCGTGACAAAACCCAGTTGTCGGCCACTTATTCCCCTTCCACTTGTGAAACTCCCTGCAGTCCTCGAGGAGCTTTGCAGGACCTGCCCCTCCGTAACATCTTATCTGGTCATTGCAGCCTGTATTAATTTCCTCCTTTTCTTAAACCTCGTAGCATTGTTTTTTGCCAGTTTCAAGCCATTTGGGCACATAATCATATTTCTGTGCGAGAATGTCTTGCATCTCAACAGAACGGTCAAAGCATCTGGGGACGGGCACAGTTTCTCTGGTTTGTTTTGTCTCCCTGTCATTTTCCAGCTCAGTGGGGGGCAGATTAGGACGTGCCCAGTAAATACTTGAGGGGATAAAGGGTCTCCTTCCGCACACATCACACACTAGGTGTCTCAGACTTTCTTTCACATAAATCTATGGTTTATTGTGAGATGAGTGATACAAGGAGCTAGCTAGCTCGGCACCATGGCCTGTTACGTTTGGTGACGGTGGTCCCTGTCTCTGTAAGTAGATCAGTCTGATATCAGTAGGAGTGTTTGGATTTGGAGACACAGAACTCAGGCCAGGATGTTCTGATTTGGTCACGTGCTCGTGTGGACGTCTAGCCATGGACTAGACCTCAGAGCGATCGACATTTGTTAGAATCTACATAAAACGTCGTTGTCCCAGGTGCCTTGGGCACAGGTACGTTGTAAGCCCTCTGTATTCGAGATGATACCAGACATTTCTACGTAGACGTCTCCTCTCACGCTGCGGGTGGCACCGTCCAGACCCTCTCTCTGTGGGAAGTGCTCTCAGGACCCCCGATGCCGTCGGGCTGTCTCATCACGGGGTTGAGCGCTGTTGGGTTGTATTTACTCTCAAAGTTCTAGTTCAGGGCTTGGGCTTTTCTTAATTCATCCGATGACGTTCAATCAGCTGGAAAAAATTCTAAACACTTGTTTCATTACATTCCAAGCCCTTGAAGGTGGCAAAGCCATTTTCTATACCATAGGACCCAGCACAGAGCTGAGTTCATTCATAACAGGCACCGTCCTGTTTCCTGAAAGAGTAAAGGAATGCTGTTGGTGTCAGGCTGCCCCGAAACTCCCAGCCTGGAGTTTGGCAGGTAGAAATGTCTTCTGTGGTTACCAAGGCAGGTAACTACTCAGGAAGAATTTCTTTCAAATGTCTTCTAGTCTCCTGGAAATTCTATACACTCACAGTCACCCGCCAGGGATCAAATTCAAGCCAAAAGTCATCCTATGAGGCTGAATAGAATTCCGCAAGTTTTATTTAGTAACCTCCCTTTACAAAGCGATTTTTTTTTCTAAGTGGGAAACAAAACCAGAATTCTAACTCTGCGTTAAACCTAAGCAAACAGTGGGGAACACAATGGGTTACGCAGCTGTAACTGGAGAGAGGCCCCGCCCTGAGCAAACTAGGAGGAGAGGCCGTCTTTGATGCCCTCTCCTCTGTGGGCCCCGCCCCGCCGGGATGCCGGCTCCTCCGCGCCGCATCTGTGAACTTCAAAGTTGAGCCCGCACCTCCAGCCCAGCCCCACCCAGACCCCGGGAGCAGGCAGAGCGCGCACCCAGCCGCATTCGCGCCCGAGATGCAGCGGCAATTTGTTCCTGCTGCTGTGACTTTGAACTCGGTATCTCAGGTTTCTCTCTGTGTCACTGGCTTTGAACTTCAATTCCTCACTGCCTGAATTATCTCTTTACAACTGCACCTCGATACCTGCCAGAGGGCCTCACATTCCAGGCCCTCACCTGCCTGGGCTCAGCTGCCACCTCCCGCTCCGAGCCTCATCTGTTCTCGTCACCTCCATCAAGACCTGGGGTCTCGGACGTGTTTGGAGCACTTCCTAACAGTCCCCGTGCGTCTTCGCTGCCTTGGAGGCGTCTTCTGGTTGAAGACGTGCGGGCAGGGCAAAAGCAGAAAAAGATGGAGCCGGGAAAGCCGGCAGCATCCCTGGGGCTGTGCTGGGATTCCGGGTCCCCTCTTCAACCATCCCCCAGAGGAGGATGCCAGGTCCCCTCCCTTTCGAGCCCCAGTGCTTTTGCATCACTGCCTGTTCTCTCCTTTTCCTGACCCACCTCCAGTTATCTGACCAGCTGGTTAGTGGCCGACCACCACTTCCGTAACCTGAACGCTTCCTAAACTGCAGTGTGCTTTCAGGCCTGGCGCTTCATCTAGCGACAGCTCTGGCCACAGAGATTCCAGGACGGAAAATCATTTTGGTGGCCTTTGGTCCTTTCAAATCGTAGGCACACAGGGCCCACCTGCGTTTCCTCTAGGATGAGATGCACTTATCTATGTCGAGAGCTTTAATTACCAAAATGAGAGAAATAAACGTCACTGCAACTTGTGCACGAAACCAAAATGAACAGATACCTAGATTTTTCTCCTGAGAACCCCAGAAATTCTACCTGCAAACCAAGATGTAACCATGATCATAGAAGTCTTGAGTGAGATGTGGTCCTGGCCCTCATTGTACAGATGAGGAAGGTGAACGCCCAGGGCCAGAGCCAGGCCCTGCGTGTTTCTAGTTGTGACCTCAGCCCTCGTGAGCAAACAGGTCTGGGGCCCCCGCGAGCGAACAGGTCTGGGGCCCCCGCGGATGGGGGTGCCACTCTGCCCTTAACCTCCTCTCACCCCCTGGCCATTTCATCTCCTCTGTGGACCTTACTCTGGGCGTGTGGTCACTAGAATGTGATCTGCCCCAGGGTGGAGGCCTTGTCTTGTCCACTGAGGTCCCTGGGCCTTTGGGTCACACCTGCCCCGTCCCGTCCTCAGCTCTCTATGTGTGTGGCGGATGCCTGACTGGGTTCTCTGAACACATTCTGAGCTTGCTGACTCCATGGCTTTAAATGGGATGTTTTCTTGCTAAGAATTCCTACTTCTACCCAACTTTCCAAAACCTGTCTGATTCTTGAAGTTCCAGCTCAAATTTTCTTTTGTGAAATCTTTCTGAAATGTTCCTCTCCTTCCTCTGAATTCCTATGGTGTCTCTGTGTGTTGTTATTGAAATGTGGTTTTCTTAGTTTTCTAAGCATATTATAAGCATCCACAAAAATGTCTCTTGTACCGGCTCAGTGATTGGTCTTGTCAATGGAGATTTAAACAAGTGTCTTTGTGTTTTTTTTTTTTAAACATCTTTATTGGAGTATAATTGCTTTATAATGGTGTGTTAGTTTCTGCTTTATAACAAAGTGAATCAGTTATACATATACATATGTTCCCATATCTCTTCCCTCTTGCGTCTCCCTCCCTCCCACCCTCCCTATCCCACCCTCCCTATCCCACCCCTCTAGGTGGTCACAAAGCACCAAGCTGATCTCCCTGTGCTACGCGGCTGCTTCCCACTAGCTACCTATTTTACGTTTAGTAGTGTGTATATGTCCATGCCACTCTCTCACTTTGTCACAGCAGTGTCTATGTGTTGGAGGCCGTAGGGTCTAGCTTCAGGGTGGATGTCCTGATGTCCTGAGTCATTGGTCCACAAAATAGACACTTTCCCCAGTGGGCCAGGTGCTTGGCTTGGGGACAGACCCAGTGGCAGCCGTTGCCAGAATTTGGGCAGGCAGAGAGGACTAATTCAGTTCCTGAAAGGCAGTAATTATGAGGCTGGGGGCCGGCAGACGTCTCAGCATTGGTGGCTTTGGCAAACAGTGGTACGATGCCGAGAAAGAGCATCATTATGAAGCAGAGGCCGGACGGGCATCTCAGGAGCCACCAGGAGCAGAACCACGATGCTCTCAGCGGCCGGGCTGGAGATGCACGGAGGGTAGCGAAACGCTGTGAGCCGTGGCACAGTGGGACTTGGGATGGTGAGCCAGTCAGATCGTTGTGCAATAATTTTCTGATTCTTCTGTTTGTAATATTGTAATTTCGGTCCCCATGCGTTTAGCAACCATCTCTTTTCTTAAAAGACATGGGCTCTTGGATTAAACTCTTAGAGCAACATGGACGTTGTCTGTGGTGTGTCGGCTTTATTTGCAGGTCACCACACAGAATTCTGGTTGGATGGTTAGTGGCTCTGCGGGCCCCAGGTCCTGGGAGGGAGGGGCTGTCTGGCACCCCCTGAACTCACAGCTGAAGGTCCAGTGGGCTCCTCTGGCTTCTGTGGGGAGACCGGGGCCTTGGGAGGGTCAGAGCGTTGTCCGAGATCTCAACTAATGCTTATTAATTTGGTGATGGATGTCCGCGGTCCGGCTCCACGTTCCCGTTCACGCTTCTCTCCGACTCTTTCTTCCTCTGCCCCTCCCCACCTACAGCCCCCTCCCAGGCCCCGCCTCCCCTCCCCCTCCCCCCTCCTCCCCTCCCCCTCCCTCCTGCCATGTAAGCTTGGCTTCCAGACTGCCCAGCTCCCCAGACCCGTTTCTTCTTTCCCCTCCAAGTGTTCACTTGTGCTGTCTCCTGTCTCAGAATGCCTCTCCTCCTCCCGTCCAGATCTCCATCGCTCCTTAAAGGTCTGGTTCATGTCACCGCCCCCCTACGTTAAGTTTTATTTCATCCCGCATGGACCTGGCGCTTTTGTCCCTCCTCCGGCTCCTCCGGTGAGGACCACACAGTTGTTCCTGCACTTTCCGGCGAAAACACCTCCTTCTCGAGGCGGAGACCACATCTTCCTCTGCGTCCTCGCCCCGCGCTGCCACCCATGCCCGACTAGCCCTGCGGGGCGACCCGCTCTGTGAAGTACAAGATTCAGGCTTGTAGTTTCACGTCCCCTTACAAAAGGGACAGGGCAGCCCATCTCTTTTTGAGACTCCTGAATCTTTTTGGCCTTGTCCTTACGTACAGCCTTTCAAGCCTCAGTCAAGGCTCCCCCAGCCTCGTCCGGCCAGCACCCCTCGGGCTCACTGGGTGGTTCGGCGGCTCCTCTTCCGTTCCCTCTTCACTCCTTGGCCTCCTGTCGGACTGTGCGTGTCTGTGGGCTCAGCCCTCACCGCCACTTGTGATGTGGGTTTGGGACGTGGAGTCGGGAGCACAGCGCCATTTAAGCTGATAACACGTGGCACGTGTGAGCCCGTAGCTAACCCAGGAGCTGATGAGGTTTCCGCCATCGTGAGCGGGGATCTAAAGCAGGAGCACGTGGGAGCCCAGCCTGGAAACCTCTGGCCTTGGTGTTCGTTACGTTGAAGGGAAGGTTCTTGGCGGCGCTCAGCCCCACCAGCAGCGTCCTGCCTGCCGCGTCCTGTGTGTTTAAAGCCGTTTCTCAGTTTCAGTTTAGTTCTCAATGTCACCTGCTGTTGCAGGCAGGACGGCTGTGACTGTCCCAGCTCCAGGAGGGCGGGGAGCTCGGCTTGAGGGCGCGAGCTTTCGCCAGGTGGCCCTGGGGCCGGAGCCGGGAGCCGGGCTTTCGGGGTGGTTGGCCTTCCAGAACCCGCAGGGGGGGCACAGGCCCTGGCACCCAGCCTCGGCTGCTGTCGCCAGGGCAGCCTGCCCTGCCCCCGTCGGTCACACGGCAGCGTGGGACAGCCACACAGGCCCAGGGTCGTGCTCATAGTGGGGACCACAGACGGTCCCCGTCTCTCCCATTTGGGGAGCTACTTCACACGCTCTGCGGGGCGGATGGCCCTGCTCGGACTGACTCGCAAGGTTTCCATTTTAGCCTCTGGATCATGCTGTTGCCGTTGTTATGCCCCCAACACCCCCATGGCATTTAAAACACTTCATACGCGTTTAAATGTCACCACACATGCATATATACACACAGAGCCCCCCCAGACACGCAGTCGTATCGAGAAAGTTCTGCTCGGGTTTCCATGACCTCGCATTAGCTACTCTTCCACGTTTATGAAGGGATAACACAATTGTATAAGCTGTAATTACTCTGGGTCATTCCACTGTCCTGCATGTAGATCGGCAGTGGCAGCGCTGTCCTCCCTGATGGGTCTGTTTCCCCAAATAGATCTTTAAAATCTTTGGCTGAATCTTTCGGTCAAACAGGGGACCTCACAGCAGCTCGCTCAGTTACACAGCACTTTAATGTGACCCGAAGTACGGGACGTCAAAGCACGAGGCTTTCTCCCCTCATGTTTATTTAATAACTGTGGGCCATTAGAAGATGGATTTGTTTTCGGCGCCTTAGCGCACACACACGGGGCCAGCTGTGCCCTCACCGCCCTGTTGGTGGCGGGAAGCGCGGTGCTGGGTGCACTGAGACCGCAGAGCGGGGCTGGAGGGAGGAGGCCAGGGGGTGAGGACGGACCTCTGGGAGAGACGTATGGGAGGCGGATTCTGAGCCCTGCCGTCAGTCAGCCTGCCCTTGCCCTTGGCAGGGCACTTCCCCACACTAAGCCTCCGTTTCCTCGCCTGTACTGTGGGACAACAGGGCCACCCACGTGCCTTCTGCAGGGCGGGCGTCCCTGACCCAAGTGGGTGACAGGGCTGCCCCGTCCTCTCCCTGCACAGCAGGCTCCCTGGGTGCACGGCAGCCGCTCTGTTCAGCCACCTCCCCGTTGGGGACTCATGAGACTTTTCTAGGGCAAATGTAGTTGTCAGTTCTTTCACCTGCTTTACTCACTGATGTCTGAACTCAGGGCCTCTGAAGGTGTGTTTCCAGATCCACAGATTCTGGAGTACTGTGGATTCATTTTAGGATTTCTGAAGTGATTTTCTTGGTTCCAGTGAGATCTGAGTCACAGTCAAAAGGAGAGTCTGATCCGGAGTTGTCTGCAGTTAAAGAAGAGCTCGAGGACCATATGATCCAGCAGTCCCGCTCCTGGGCATAAATCCAGAGAAAACTATAATTCAAAAAGACACATGCCGCCCATTGTTCATAGCAGCACTGTTTACAATAGCCAAGACCTGGAAGCAACCTAAATTTCCATTGACAGATGAATGGATAAAGAAGTTGTGGTACATGTATACAACGGAATGTTACTCAACCATAAAAAGGAATGAAATTGTGCCATTTGCAGCAACACGGATAGACTGAGAGACTGTCATACAGAGTGAAGTAAGTCAGACAGAGAACGACAAATATCATGATATCGCTTTATATGTGGAATCTAAAAAAAAGGCTACAGGGGCTTCCCTGGTGGCTCAGTGGTTAGGACTCCGCCTGCCAATGCAGGGGACGTGGGTTCGAGCCCTGGCCTGGGAAGATCTCACATGCCGCGGAATGGCTAGGCCCATGTGCCACAGCTGCTGAGCCTGTGTGCCTAGAGCCCGTGCTTCACAACAAGAGAACCCACCGCAATGAGAGGCCCGCTCGCCACAACTAGAGAAAAGACCGTGTGCAGCAACAAATACCCAATGCAGCCAAAATTAAAATAAATAAAATAAATAAATTTATAAAAGTTTACTTAAAAAAAATTTTAAAAGGCTACAAATGAACTTACCTACAAAACAGAAAGAGAGTCACGGATGTAGAAAATAAACTTATGGTTACTGGGGGATAGGTGGGGGGAAGGGATGAATTGGGAGATTGGGATTGACGTATACACACGACTATATATAAAATAGATAACTAACCAGGACCTACTGTACAGCACAGGGAACTCTACTCAATACTCTGTAATGATCTATATGGGAAAAGAATCTCAAAAACAGTGAATATATGTATGTGCATTAACTGTTTTACTTTGCTGTACAGCAGAAACTAACGCAACACTGTAAAATAACCATATTCCAATAAAAAGTAAAAAGAAAAAGAAGACCCTGAGGAATGTGCTTGGCCACCGCTTCAATCTGCTGGGAAGGACTAAGGCCCTCCGTCCAGCGCTGGGCCATCCAGGGGGTTATGTGCCAGCAAAACCGAGGCTCCACGATTGAGAAAGAAAACACTGTCTTGGGAAGAACTGGTTTTTTTTAAGCTTTGAAGTAACTGTCGTGAGAACAACCAGAACTTGCTGAACTTCTTTATTTTGCAGAATAATAGTGTTTTGATTGAATTAAATATGGGGGCACAGCAATCCTTCTGGGAGCTCACGGCCCCCGAAGGTCTTCATTTGGTCCTGAGTTAACACCGTCCTTAGAAATCAGCCTAAGTGAGGCTGTCTCCAAATATGCAGCACAGAAGAAAGGAAATTCTGGACACATGAGGGTGGACGTGACTGTTTGACCTTTTCACCCTGATGGCAGCATAAAGTAACAGAACGCAGAGGGGTGTTAAAAAGTGTCCCCAGATAGGAAAGCAGAGAACAGAGGAAGCGGTGTGGGGAAGGAACGGCGGCCGGGCACAGACCCCCGCGGCCTGGCCCCCGTCTCTCGCATCGACTTACTGCTCGCCCTTCAGTGCTGGGGGGAGAAGACCCTCCACACACACCTTACGAGCTGAACTAAGGATAAACGCGAGGGAAACACGGATATGGTGGGGTTTCTACTCTGTGCAAATTAAGGATACGCTTTCTAAAATCACAAGAAGTTGTAGAACTAAAAAAACACTAGCCTGCGTTTGAGTTCATTCTTGCCTTCAAAAAACCACACCATCTGTTGCTAAATAAATAGATAAAATAATCTGAGCCATAACGACGGACACAGAGTACTGGATGAAAGAAGGAGAAGTGATCCACGTTCACGTGGTTGAAAGGCCATCAGCGTTGTAGCAAAATCTCGGTGTCTGTGGGAAGCTCATAAAATACGGAGACGTGAGAGGTTTTCCTAATGGTGTGAGGGGCTCAGCGTTTAGTGGGGCGAGTTGATAACAAACAGCTAACAACCACTCGTTCTTTAGGCGACTGCCGGTGGAAACCGAGTTCCCGTGGGTCTTGACGGACATGGAGCCTCCTGCTCCTCCCCTGAGTCAGGGACTGCGTTGGTCGCAGTAGCTCCTTGCTACCTGGTCCCTTTTGTGCTTCTGGAAGAAGGTCCACGTCGGGAATGGTGGAGCGCGAGGCTTTTCCAGCCACTTTGGTGTCCATCTCAGTGAACTGGCCCACGTTAAGACCTTGTCCTCTTAGGATGATGCCCTTTTTGGGGCTATCGCTCCCGAGGGCGGGTCCGTGCTCCCACCCGCGTTTGCGTGGCTGCAGCGTTTCCCATGGATGGTGCACAGACGGTGCGTGGGAAATGCTCCAGACACAGATCCTCTCCCCAGACTGTACAGATCTACTGCTATGGTGATAAAAACTGGCCAACGAGAGAAACACCCGCAGCCTTAGGTGAGCCGGCTCAGCGCATCTTCCATTCTCCCTCCGCCTCCCTCTTCCTCGCTCAGCGAAGGGTGCTCTCCCACTTGGGGCTGTTTGGAGGATGGTCAGGACGATCCTCTCTCAGTTGACCGCGGCTTCCAGTGAACGGTCCCAGTTGTTTCTGACTTGAGGCCTTCCTTTCACGCTTCTCTCTTGGCCAAGGGGCCTGCCCCACCCCTTCCGACCACCCAGCCCAGGAGCTGCTCTGGGTGCTTCCTGGACACCCCCCAACCCATACCCCACGTTTCCTTTCCCGCCAGTTACTGGGACCGTTTCATACTCCCCTCGCGCTGCCACGTGGCTGTTCGCTGGCCACACTTTCCCCATTGTCATTCTAGCTCCTGGAGTTCGGTTTATGCCTCTGCTTCAGTGCTCACTGTGTGCAGAGCAGGGGCCCAAAAACCTGTGCTCGTGGTTGTTTCTAGAAGGATTCTCCAAGATTTATTTAGTGACGTGTGCTAGAAACAGACGTTGTCAGGGAGTCTGTGCACAGGCCTGTGATCTCTCTCTCCCTTTCTCTCCTCTCTGTCCCTCTCCCTCGTCCCTGAATGTATATTCATTTAGCCTTTTAAGGGAGTTTTAGGTAATCAGAAATTCCCCTTGTCCACCGGCATCGCTCATGCTTTAAACTACTTAAAATGCCAGCACACTGAGTCTCCACTGCTGCTCGGTAGCGTACTATTTATTGGTTGTTGTGTTCCAGCGTGTCTGGGCAGTGAAGACCCAGAAGCCCATGAGGCAGAGAAAGTCTGTTCTCTGGGTGCGTATCTTCTATCCGGAGAGCTCGGCAGTCATTGAGGAGGCAGATCAGGGAGCACTTTGCGTGGTGGAATGTGGTGGAGGGTCCCTGGGGAGCTTCGGGGGCTGGGGGAGCCTCGGTGAAGACGGGACCTGTGGGTCGAGACCAGTGTCCAGTAGGCCCCACGTGTGTGAGACCAGGGCGGAGGGACCAAGCGCAGGAGCCTCTGGGGGGGCTTCGGAGACCTAAGGGCTGGAACCTACCACATGGACGGGAGGCGCCCTGGAGGAGTAATGGTTTACTTAGTCCAGTGGGAATTCAGAATGCATCATGACCAAGCACACCTTCTCCCAGGAGAGCAGGGGTGTCTCATCAGTTGAAATTTCTCCTCTTAATTCACTGCACAATACACCAAAGGAGAAGAATCATTTGATGACTGCAGTTGGTGCAGAAACACATTTGATGAAGTTCGACATTTACTTATGAAGACACTTCTCAGAAACAAGGAACGTATATAAAGAAACTTCCTTAGCTTTATGAGGTCTGTATAAACAAACGTGAACAGTAAGCAGCGTGGCTTGTGGAGAAGCGTTAGATTATTTCTTTGTGATTAGGATCTAGACATGGATGATTGTTATCCCTGTTAATTGCCAACATCTCCCTGATCAAAGAAATAGGACAAGTCAAATAAATACAAGGATATACAGTATAGAAGTGTGAGAAGAGAGACAAAACTGCCATTTTTTCATATGATATGATTATCTGTACAGAAAACCTAGCAGAATCAATGAATTAATTATTAAAACCATACAGGGTCTACTAAAGAAGCTGGATTCAAAATCGACCTACAGTTCTCAGTTGTGTTTTTCCTCATCAACAGCAAACAGCTCGATTATATAATATACATAAGGCACCGTTCAGAATAGCAACACAGCTATTCAGTATCTAGAAGTTAACCTGACAGAGAATGCATAAGACCTTTATAAGACAACTTAAAAACTCTATCGTGGAACACAAAAGGGGATTTTAATTAATGGAAAGATATTCTGGTTTCATGGATGGGACAAGTTAACATTGTCAAGATGTCAGTTCGTCCCAAATTAATCATTAATTTCAGTGTAATTCCAATAAAAATTCCAGTAAGGTTTCTTTCAGGAACACAAGAAATGGATTTATTTGGGAATATAAAGGTCCTTGAATATCCTAGAAATTTTTGTGACAGAAGATCCAAAAGAGGAAAATCCCTTACCACATATTAAGGGGCACTAACGGGCCAGAGCAGACACAGAACAGAGCCAAACCCAACCCAAGAAAAACCAGGAAAGTGACAGAGGCAACGGCCAGCAAAGCATCAGTAAGTCTCACTGATGGTGAGAAATGACAGTACCCGGCGTGGGTGGGCGAGGCCTCGGCGGCACAAGGCTGTGGTCAGCGTCGCGGGGGCCTGGGGTGCGTGAGGGCCTGATCTCCCCTGAGGGACGGAGCAGCCCTGCAGCTTCGCCCTCCTGTCCGGGCTCCTGGGAAAGAACATAGAGATTGGGATGGGCAGACGGTGCTATGGGCTGAGCCCACGCTTCCAGGTCATCCCCCGTGTGTTTTAGTGTGAACATGGCCTGTCCCTCTGCAAATGGAGGGGGTGCAAATGGAGCCACTTTAATTCCTGGGAGAGCGGCGGGCCCAGCGCTGTCAGTTTCCGCTGAAGTTCATTCCCAAGTTCCCGAGGGAGCCACGTCCTCCTGCAGCTCTTTATGACGGTTTACAACGTGTTGCATAAATTGAAAATCTCGTCTCAATAATCCCCTTCTGTCCTCGCTGCTTCTTCCCTTTAAATATCTGATGATGTGTATCTTGTCTTCACTTAGTCCACGATTAGGAAAGCTGTGCACACTTAGCGGCCTTAATCTTTCTTCCTCAGTCAATCCTTGAAACCAGGCTCTTAATATTGTTGCTGCTCTGTTCTTCTCTGAACCTCTTCCAAATTGTCTTTCTTGTGTCAAGCTGCCTGGCTGAGTGAGCTGAAAGCCGTGCTGTTCAGAGTGCAGACTGACTCGTGTATCCCCCCAGCCTGATGATGCTTCGGCCCAAGCCTCCTAAACTAAGCCTTCTCCTCCTGCCCCATTTCTAGCTGTAGATGCAGCTAGACCTGCTGTTCTCTGTCAACTCTATTTTTTCATGCAGGATTATTGCTTTCTAAATACCTTCCCAACGTGCTAGAGGCTGACATTCAGATCAGGAGGAGGAAAAGTTCAGGCATTACAAAGGGAAACTTCCTTCACTTTCCTTCCAGTGTCTGAGAATGTAGGGTCCTTTCTCTTTTTCCCTGACAGGAACTGTGTTTTACATGAAGATATCCCTTTGTATTTTCCCAAGAGTTTTCACATAAGATCCTCCCAATACCTCTGCAAGACGGGCAGTGTCTGATGGTCTCCTCTGATAGGTGTTGTAACCCGAGGCCCAGAAGGAGGGTAGGTTGGCTGCTTCCGGTCACCTGCTGTCCTGTGTGGCTGCGCGTCTCACAGGGTTGCCTGCTTTCAAGTTGGCAGCAACGCTCAGCTTGGACCTCCTTCCCTTTTGTGAGTCCGTTCTTATGCTCTCTTCTGAGATGAAACCTTAAAACCATGCCTGCAGTAGACACACTACAATTTGACAGCCTTTCATCGTGTTACCATCTACCTTGTCACTGCAGGCTTTCTGCACAGCTGTCATATACACAACTTATTTATATGTTATAAATACGAGCGTGAGTTACCACGTGAGCTTTTACCACCTGCATTATGCTGATTAGTTCTAACGTGTGACCAGGGCTAGCTTCCAGTTCCCAAGTAGCTAACTGCAAAAATCCGCCTTGTATACAAAAAGCTGTCGGACGGGAAGCAAAAGTAAAGGCTGGACCGCCCTGTACGGTCGCGTTGTTGAACACTGCACACGTCCGGGGGCACTCTCCTCCCAGACGGCTACATGAGTGGCAGCCCCTGGAGTTCTGCACGGCGCAGCCTGCACCTTTGTGAGCAGAAATGCTGGCAAGGGCAGGGGTCCTCCCCAACCCCAGGAGGCGGAGGAGCTTTACAGCCCCCATTGCCTACAGGTTAGAATTTCAAAGTGGCATTTAAGGCAACTTCCAAACGAGCTTCAGTTTGCATTTTAAGCGTTGTCTTCCGCCTTCTGTTCCAACACAAATGTGCACGATCCCCCAATCTTTCTTTCCCCATACTGTCTCACAAGCTTGTCTTTTGTCCTAAATGTCCCCTCCCTCTGCAGCCCAGGGCCACTTCCTCTGAGACCTCCCTCCACCCCCCACTGCTGTCCCGTTGGAGTCTTCGTGGAGTGAGTTGCTTTTGTCCTTCTTTTCTGTTCACAGCTGTATCATTGCATGAATCCCGTTGTGTCAGTGGTGAGCTGTCTATGTGTTTGTCTTCCCAACAGGGCCTTGAGCTGCTCGAGGACCCGCCCAGCTTTCATCCTCCTCTTTTCAGTGCGGGGTGTGTGCAGGGCGGGCCCTCAGCACCTTGTGGAATGAATGTTTGGAAAGATGATAGCTCTCCTCTTATCTCTCTGAGCTCTTCTCTCTTGTCTTTGCTCCACATTCACAAAATCCGATAACCCCAAACTATTACAAGAAAAGTTTCAAACGTTGAGTCCCTAATATATGTGCGTTCCATGGGGGAAAAACCCCCTTTGTCCTTGTTCTCCAGGCATTTGGAGAGGCAGGACCGGCCTGCTCTGCAGGAACGGGGCCAGCAGTGATGTTATCTGTCAGTGGCTGTGATTGGACGCTGGTCAAGGAGATTGCCATTTTGTCAGGCTCCTTGAAGATAGAAAAGACATGGGGGTAAAGGCTCCGAGGCGTTTAAGGATCCCGAGAAAGAGCGTTGTGGGTTGAATGGGGCTCCTGCTCACCCAGAACCTGTGAATGTGACCTTACTTGGAAAAGAAGGTTTTTGTGGATGTCGTTAAGGTCAGAATCTCAGGATGCGATCATCCTGGGTTACCAGGTGGGCTTTACACCCAAGGGCACAGACACGGAGGCATAAGAGGAGGGCCCTGTGAAGACAGAGGCAGCGGGTTCGAGGGATGAGTCTGCGAGCCCAGGAATGCAGAAGTAGGAGGGGCCTGGAGCAGCTTCTCCCCTGGGTCCTCCGGAAGGAACCAGCCCCGCTGACGCCTTGATTTCAGAGTTCTGTCCTCCAGCACTGGGAGAGCGTAAAGTCTGTGGTTGTTCAGCCATCCAGTCTGCACTGCTTTGTTACAGTGGCCCTGGGACGCTCATGCAGGGTGGCTCCATGATAGGGTGACGGGATGCGTGCTTCTACGAGAGGTGCCCGAACTCACTTCAGCCCAGTCCAGGGGACATGGAAGGGCGCCTTCTGGCCATTGCCTGATCTGTTTCTGCTGTTGTTACCAGCCACGGGCAGTTTCATTGTGCGCAGGAGGGGCAGGGAAGAGCACCAGGCACGCCTTGCTGGGGACCAGCTTTGTGCGAAGCCCACCCCGGCGGCCGGAGGCCAGGGCAGTGTGCATCCTGGCCCCCCCGGAAAGAACGGGGTGCTGACACCACGTCCCTCACAAGTTTTGGTTGACTGGACCCTCGTTGTGTTCAGTGTTTCTAGCTCAAATAATTGTCCTCCACCTTTGGCTGGATCCTGGAGCGTCTCTGAGACAGAAGATAGATGCAGCGTCTACCTTCCAGTTACTGTGACTTTTATGTGCCCTGTTGGAAGCCCTGGGGTGTCTATTAGGATAAAAACTCTCTTCGGACCATCACTGTCCAGTCTGCAGAGCTCTGACTCTGGCCCCGTCCACTGACAGAGTAAGATGAAGGCACCGAGGCTGCTTCTGTGGCACCTCGGGGTCCCTACGTGACCAGGGGACTTGACGCCTAGTTCTGATGTCAGAGCTCTTGCCCACCACGCGCTATGTTCGCTGCAGGTTTCAACGTGGTGACTGTGAGTGGCCTTGGAATCAGTCATCCTGTGACCGTTGAGCAGAATGAACACAGACACATCTTTTCAGCTCCCACGATCTGGATCACAGTGGGGATTCGCTGGTGCGCCAACACCCGCCGGTTCTAGGACGCTCCGTCAACACGGTATTTTGTTAGTTTCATCATCCAGACGAAGTGCATTTCTGAACCTGAACCTTGACCATGTCATGCTTCACGGAGGGACACAAACCAGGCAGGTCATTCTTGCAGCCTCTTGAAGCCACTGGATCGGGACTCATTAGTCATTATCGTTTTTGAGATTGTTCGTTTTTCTTTCTTTCTTTCTTTCTTTCTTTCTTTTTTTTTTTTGCGGTACGCGGGCCTCTCACTGTTGTGGCCTCTCCCGTTGCGGAGCACAGGCTCTGGACACGCAGGCTCAGCGGCCATGGCTCACGGGCCCAGCCACTCCGCGGCATGTGGGATCTTCCCGGACTGGGGCACGAACCCGTGTCCCCTGCATCGGCAGGCGGACTCTCAATCACTGCGCCACCAGGGAAGCCCCATTTTTCTGTTTTACTAAGGATAAGGTTCATTTAATTGTGATTGTCAGGATCACGTTCTCTTCCTCTCTGTGTACCATTTTTTTCTAATCTAACACATCAAGATCTCGGGGTAGGACTGTCTGCAGCAGGACGGATATTATTATCCCAATTATCGTGAAGAAATTCGGATTGAGTTTCAGAACATGAAGCAGCCCTGGAAATACGTGCTGGCTGGGGAGATGCTGTGGGTTCTGGCGGGGAGCAGAGGCCGGAGGGATGTGACCCCAGCGGCCCCACGGCAGCCCGTGGGCCACGCCGGCCTTCTCCCTGGGGTGTGGAGGTGGCCTGGGGAGAGGAGGGGTACCAAGGGGCGTCGGCGATAGAACCTGGCTTTAACGGGACTCACAGCGAAACGAACGAGCAGGGGCACAGTTGCAATTGTAATACAAGTTCAAATGCGGCGAATTTCATGGAAGAGATTATGAAAAGAAAGTACAGTGGGAGCTAAGTCGGGGGAGCGACTCCTTCCGTGGGGAGGATCCGAAAGCCTCTGTTGCGAGGCATTGAGCTGCGGCTTTGTTACTGACTTCCCGAAGCCAACAAATTGTATACTCTTAATTTTCTAGGTGTTTTCAAAGCATGGAGCCTGTTCAACTCCCTCTGAGTTTAACTTACAAAGCAATTAGCAACTTAAGGTTTAGAAACTCCTTGCGAGTGACACAGCGCACTGCCTGGGGCTGTTTGTTTTGTCTCCCTCTGGCAGCCGTGGAGCTCGGTAAAGGTCATGCTGTCTCTTCCCGCAAAAACTGAGGCAAAAGACAAAACAGTTTTTGCCTTGCGTTGCCGTAATAAGCTCCCTGTCTTTTTAATTGCTTGGCATTTGTAACCACCGCTTATGGTGCTACAGAGGAAAATACTTCTGTGATTGCTAAGAATGTGTGAGGGGAAAGAAAGGAAGGGAGGGAGGGAGGGAAAAGAAGAGAAGAAAAAGGAAAGAAAAGAAAAAAAGGAAAAGAAAAAAGGAAAGGAAAGGGCAAGCAAGCTAAGAGAGCCATCGTAGAAATGAGGTCATCTTTTCGTGTGTGCAGTTTAATGATTTCTTTCGTCTGAAGTGATGTAAAAGCAAGTAATTCTTGTCATTCCTAATATCCTAACACCAGTTTTAAACCAGGGGCTCTGGAGAAATAACTGGGGTGCTGCTACTTAATGACCCCGTGTGTGATAGGTCACAGGTGATGAAATAGATCAGGGCCATTATATAGTTTGATCAGGTGGCCAAGAGATCTATCAGCACCTTCACTTGCATTTATGTGTTTGTTTTCTTCCTGCCTTCAGTTCCTCACCCTGGGGAGTAGAAGCAGTTTGCAGAAAGGCACCTGGCTGTGGGAGAGCTTCACCCGGGTGAACACCTCGGGCGTTCTGGAAGGCTCCTTCACAGGAGCGAGAATCAGAGGTTTCCCCTGCAGCCAATGAGGCTGCACCTCTGCTCGAGCCCTGGAAATGCTAAGCGGGTAATTAACAAATCATAAGGCACAGGTGTGCCAGGTGAAGTTTGGTAAATTGCTTTTGATCTAAATTGAGCTGCTTTGGGGATTTAACTTCTTAGACAAAAAGGGCATAAATAAATAATCAGGATTTTGAGGTTGGAGCTTGCCAGCAAGTTCTAAAATGCCTCAGTGCACTTGAGGAGGTGAGGCGGGGAGACGCTCGGAGGCCAGCGCCCGGCTCGCCTGTCGGGCCGTGATGTTCGTTCGCCTGACCAGCTTAGAGCTGTGGCCTGGCAGGGCGTCCAGGGCGAGTGTAGACTGAACGTTTGGAACAGGAGTTGCTCTCAAGTGCCTCCAGTTTCATTGCTAATCTCCTAAGAGAGGAAAAAGGAAGAGACGCGGGCTCCTCAGCGGTCGGCCAGGGTGTCCACGCGGCGTCGGGGGTCCCGCTGATCACGGGGTGGTGGGTGGGGTGTGCACCAGCCAGAGGGAGGCCCTTGGGTGCCCGTCCGGAGCACCAGGCACGAGGCCCGCGTCTGCACGGCTCACACCGCCCCGCTGCAGGGTTGGGAAGGGCGGGGCCTCGGCCCCCTGAGGCAGGACCACGGCGGGACACAGGCTTCCGCCTTCCGGACATTCGTAGGCTTTCTCCTCCCTCTGCCGGGCCGGGGGTTGCTCTCCGTGGGCTCTGACTTCTCCTGAGCTCGAGCAGTGGTGGAGCTGGATAGGGACCAGTGGCAGAAACGGGCTCCCTCCCTGCCAGGCTGCGGCTGTTGGGATCCGCTGTCCTCCCAGGGCCAGTGGCCTTTGGTAGTGGGCCTGCCCCGCCCTTAGACCCCAACAACCAGACGGCCCCCCCGTGTGAATCCGTGGGTGCTTCAGCGCCACGGTCAGGGACCCCGTGGCTGCGAGGCTCTGGTGCCCCCTGTGCCCGGCCGCTCCTTTTACCGTGGGATCTTCTCCCCGCTGCGTCTGCGCTGTCAGCACAGGCGGCCTTATCGAGGCTGTCGTGAATCGTCCTAGAAAAGTCCTAAAGCACGGATGCTGCTGCAGTGGCCGTCGTGGTACTAGTTAGAAAACACACGAGCTTTTCGAGGAGGTAACTCCCTTTGCTTCAGCTCGCTTGGGTTGGATGTAACGTGGTGGAGTTAGGTAGCAATTACTTTGATGGGTTTGTTTGCTCGTTCCCCCGCTAGGCCCTTGAGCAGGAGGTGGAGCCATGCTCAGCAGAGAGGATGCAAAGGGGTGAAACAGACGTTCCCACCAGTGACTAGACACTAATCAAATAATCTCACTAGAATGTAAGCACAGCCTGTGTTACCTGCCCTGATGGAGGAGCAGGGCACGTGAGGGTATAGAGAAGGGGCGTGAGGTCGGCAGCTTGCGTGTTTTGGAACAGGAGCTCAGGGCGAGCAGTCTGCGGGGTAGGAGCAGTCTGGGCAAAGGCCCTGGGGTGCGAGGAGGCGGCTGTGCCAGAGGACGGAGGCCAGCGCATCTGGACGAGGGTGGCCGGCTCGGATCGCAGTGGTAAGATCACTGTGGTTACTGGGTGGAGAATGGGAGTGTGGGTGGGTGTCTCGGATCGGGGTGGGGGAGGTGGGCTGATGGGAAATGTACGGCCGTGGAGACCTTTACTGGGAAAATCTGGCAGACCTTTGATGGCAGCTTGAATTTGAATTTGGGCCGCAGTGGAGGGGTGGTCGGGGAGGAGCACCAGTGTCCTCAGCTGAGGCGGGGGTCCTCGGAGGAGGCCAGAGTGGGCAGGAGTCGTCAGTTATTTCCGGAGCTTTCCGGATGCCCCCTCCGTCACCGTTGACGCTGACCCTGAAATCGCGGGTAGTTCCGCTGAGCTGGGAGCTGTGGGCATGCAGAAGTGGTCTGGGGATCTTACTGTGTTTGGTTCAGAAGTGTTTTCAGACATGAAGCAATTAGGCAGAAATACAATCAGATAAGGCCTGTCATTGCTAGGCCTGCCCCAGTGACTGTTGACGAGGGTCAGAAAAGGAGAAAGCGGCGTGAACCCCAGTGTCCGAGCAGGCACCCTTTCTGTGGGGAAGAGATCTCCCTGCTGTGAGCGTGGTGTCACTAGGGCCCCGGGCTCTTCCTCCTTCTCCAGGGGCAGCAGAGGACGGCAGGGGTGAGGCTCGCAGGCAGGGCTTGTGACAGCCCCGTAGTTAACTCCCAGAGCCAGCATCGCTGGGCGACAGTGGTCAGGTGCCCGCTAATGTTTAGAGGGCCGGACAGTTTATTTTAGTTTAACATCTTTATTGGAGTACAATTGCTTTACAATGTTGTGTTAGTTTCTGCTGTATAACAGTGAATCAGCTATACGTATACATATATCGCCATATCCCTTCCCTCTTGCGTCTCCCTCCCACCCTCCCTATCCCACCCCTCTAGGTGGTCACAAAGCACCGAGCTGATCTCCCTGTGCTATGCGGCTGCTTCCCACTAGCTATCTGTTTCACATTTGGTAGTGTGTATATGTCAGTGCTTCTCTCTCACTTCATCCCAGCTTACCCTTCTCCCTCCTGGTGTCCTCAAGTCCATGCTCTACATCTGAGGAGAGCTGGACATTTTAATCAGCAATTTTTGTTTGTTTGTTTTCCCCCAAATATGTCTGGGGAAGGGGAGCACACTTTCCCTTCAGCTGACCGGGGGGATGGGACACTTGGTGAGGGGCTGAGACAGTTCTCTCCAGCGGGGGTTTCCATGTGCCAAGACCCCCATTCCTCTCTCCGTTTCCTTCCTGTCGCCCATCGTCCAGCGTGAGGACTTGCACGTGGCTGATGGTTGACCCCACTGCTGCCCCTCAGCCTCCGAGGTCACTGTGGCGAGTCGCCCAGGGCCAGCCTTTCCATCTCCGCCTTTATCTCCAGCAGGTCAGCAGGCCTGACCTCCACCCAATGTCCAGCTTTGGCTCGGGGAAGCGGCTCTGCTGATGGGTGCCATGGCTGGTACCCGAGGCCTGCACCAGGTGGCCGGGCTCGGGCCAGAGAATGAGGAGGAAGGAAGCTCTAGCCCTTGGTTCCCGGGGTCTGCTGCACTGGGATAAGGAACAGTCGGCTGTCGGGGGACCCGGGTGGGTGGCCTGGGGAGGGCTCTCACGCCAGCTGAGTGAGCAGTGTGGGAGGAGAGCCCTGACCTGGTGGCAGGGCTGAGCCCAGAGGTCGGGAAGCAAGAACGCGCCAACCGGGAGAGTCCGGAAAGCCAGAGCTGCGACCCCGGAGGTTCTCACACTGCGTCTGCTCCCTCTGGACTCTCAGGTCCGCACAGAGCGTTCTCACCTTTTAGAAAACCCACCACCTGTGCGCCAGTGACACCTGGATAAAGCGTTGGGAAGAGCCATGGCAGACGAGGAGGTGCTGTCAGGACCTGTGAGGAGCCCTGGATGGAACCACTCACGTTTCCGTCTCAGAGGCTGGTTCCCAGTGACTCCGTCTTTCCAGAGCCTGCGAGAGGCTTGCTCCTGCCCAGGCTTCCCCAGTGGGGGCCGCGCTTGGAACCCTGCCTTCCTCAACCTTACCAGTTTTCTCTGAGTTCTGTCAAGAAGTACCTACTCTATAGACCAAGGCTTCAATGCATCTGGAAGCTTAATGGTCGAAAGAACTTTCCAGCAACTTCTTTAACGTAAAGAATCTTTTTCCAAAATGGATGACCCCTGCTCTTCAGCATTTCCCTTCTTCATATGATTTGTTTCATGAATACATATTATGTTGACATTATATGTTATATATTTATGGATTATTATATTTTATAGGTACTGTGACCTATGTCTCAAAGCAAAGCAGAGGATGGTTACATTGTTGTAATTTTCAAGCAATACTGAGAGCTAATTTAATGGGCTTACGGTGAAGCTGTGTGCTTTTGAAGCAGGTAAACCTTAGAAGGTTGTCTAAAGGGACCTGAGTTGCTGTTCTACACACTCAGGTACTTGAAGGTCCCATGAAAGGTCAGGGGGACTCACTGTGTGATTTTTAAGGATTGATGTACCTTATATTTTGTTTTAAATTTCAGGGAACTCTGCACTGACTCCTGAAAGTATGATGTCTGTATGTTTACATTTCAAGGCATTTTGTTTTAGGAACTTTAATCCAATCCCTGAATTTCTGTATCTCAAATGTACTGGGAATCAGCCAGGTAAACAGTGTTACTTTTCCTTAAATAGTGGTTAAAAAATAGTGAGTCATCATGAGCGTGGTGAGCGTTCATCGTCCACCTTTTCTTGCCTTTCACGGCACTCACAGGCAGAGCTCTTTTGTTTGATTATTACCTGGGCAAATTTGCTGTACGATGAAAAAAAATGATGCATGATCCCCATCCAGATGGCGTTAGGAGAAGAGGTTCATTTTCATCTTCTGTTTCCCAAATGAAGCTTTAAATCTAATTCGACCTTGGAAGGAAAAAACTGTGATATGGTTTCTGTAAGTAAAGGGCCTCTCATTTAAATAATGTTCGTATTTGTTTATGTGTGTGATTTACAGTAAGTGATGAAATTCTTTGTGGCTGGCACGCTGCACGCTTAAGGGATCCTTTGCATGGAGCACTTTGAGCAAGAAATAAGCCATTCTAGACACAGAAAAATGTAATTGTTATCACATTTAATCATGTAATAGCAAACCCCATACCACAGGAGCCTGCGTGGGCTGCCTTTCACGTAGTGGAGGCTCAAGAAATATTTGCAGAATAAATGAACTCATGCTTACCCATCACCTGCATCAGGATAGAGCAGCTGTTTCATGAAAGTTCAGCTTCTTCATGTTGGTTTTCAGTGGGAAGTCTTGAAGGGAAAACTCCTAGATGTTACCTGTTTCAGTCTCTGAAAAAGAAGGGTCCACCCAGACCAGTGCCGGATGCGGGAAGGTGGCTACTGTGATGGGCGTTGCCTGAAGGGATGGAGGGCGTGGCTGGCCGGTGGGAAGTGACTCAGGCTGCTGGAATGTCACACTTGTCTGTTTGAAGGATTTTTCTACTTTTTTGTTGTGTTTGAAGGATTTTTCTCCTTTTAATGGAGTAAGTTACCTTACTCAGGGCGTCAAGCTACAGCTTTGGATGGATTTACAGAATATCCGGCATCCTGAAACAAAACGTCTGCCTAAGCAGTTTTTCCATAAATGTGTGTATATATTTATTTATAAATTTAAAAGTAGATTTCCATGAAATTTTCTGTGTGATGAGCAGTTCAAATGTTAATGCAGGCTCACACGAAGAGGTCCACCGTCCAAGCAGCTGGTTCCACTGGCCATGGCTGATGGTGGGCCTCATTCAGTGTGCTCTGAGCTCCCGAGAGAGAGAGAGAGAGAGAGAGAGAGAGAGAGAGAGAGAGAGAGTGTGTGTGTGTGTGTGTGTGCGTGTGTGTGTGTGTGTGTCTGATTACGAATGATTAAGGTGGCAACATGGTGACCAGTATTGAGCACCTGTCACTGCGTTTAAAGACAGTAACCGTCTCTCAGACGTCTCAGAACTAAGCCTCCTTGTTTGTCAGGAGCGCCCCGCCTCCTCTCCTTGCCACTTCTCCGAGTGGCCCGACTGAACCCTCTTACCCAGTGACTTCTCTGCTCTGAGGTGGTTTGTAAATATTTGAGAGAGTCAGACTGAAGATCAAAAATACAACTCAGTCCTGCTCTTGGGTTTTCTCTGAGCTCCCTGCCTTTGGGGGATGGCACAGTAATTAGGACAAAGGGATATTTGAGATTACACCTTAAATAAACTGGGACAGAACTCCTTTAAGCTTCACCAGTTATTTTTATCTCTGAGGCAGAAAGCACCAATACCAGTGTTGAGCTTAAGTAGGCTTTCACCTAATGTAGGAAAAAGAAAGGTTGGGAGACAGTTAGCTCAGAGGCCTCAAGGCCAAGTCAGGAGAAGGGTACAGGTGTCCCCTGCACCCTGGGGACATAGAACAGTGACCACGCTCAACTGAGGACTCTGGGGAGATCAGAGGGTTGGGTTTCTCCTGTGTTGAGAGGCCCCTGACCTCTTAGGGGCCCCATCCCTATTTGCTCACTTCCCCCCCTTTCAGGGTGAAAGGAACTGTTGGGTCCAGGATGGTGGAAAGAAGACATGTCTGGAAATTAAGCTGCCGGGCATGTGCCCCTAGGTCCCCGGAACCCCCTGCGTGAGCCTGAGTGATGCCTTTTCTCTTCCTGGCCTTCGGTCCCCACATCCTCCCACCATGAGATCGGGTGGGAGGCCTGCATCACCTCCAGGCTCATGGGAGAATGGCCGCATCCTATGCTCCTGGGTTCCCAGGGTCTTGCCTACAAAACTTCTTTGAGCTGAAGGAGAAGATGTTCTAGAACAGCAAGATTTCTCGGGGATGCTGACTTAGATTTTTTTCTGGAAGGGAGCACCTAGTCTGGGCGATGGCATGTAAGGATGGCCTTTTTAGGGGTTTTGCTAACTCGAGAACAGCAAAACAGAGCAAAACAGAAAAAGGAGGTAAGGATGGAACCGGAGAATTGAATATGGGTCTTTTTTTTCCTTGTTTCAAAAATGAAATTTTAATAGGTGTTGGCGCTGATCTTTAGATTACTCACAGCTTTGTAACCTTGAGCACGTTAGACAGCCTTCTGACTCCCGGTTTCCTAATCTATAAAAAGGGACGATAATTATCACTCATTTCCAGCAGGATTATTATGTCCGAGGTGCCGAATGTAGCCCTAGTTCATGGTGAACACTCACGACCTGGTCACTATTAGTTTTCTTTTAAATTGAAGTGTAGTTGCTTTACAATGTTGTGTTAGTTTCAGGTGTACAGCAAAGTGATTCAGTTATACATGCGTACATACACACACACACACACACACACATATATATTCTTTTTGAGAGTCTTTTATTATAGGTTATTACAAGATACTGAATATAGTTCTCTGTGCTATACAGTAGGTCTTTGTTGGTTATCTATTTTATATGTAGTGTGTGTATCTGCTAAACCAAACTCCTGATTTATCCCTCCCTCTCCCTTCCCCTTTGGTAACCATAAGGTTGTCTTCTATGTCTGTGAGTCTGTTTCTGTTTTGTAAATAAGTTCATTTGTATCATTTTTTTTAGATTCCACATATAAGTGATATCATAATTTTTGTCTTTGTCTGACTTACTTCACTTTGTATGATCATCTCTAGGTCCATCCATGTTGCTGCAAATGGCATTATTTCATTCTTTTTTTTTATCAGTGAGTAATATTCCATTGTATGTATGTACCACATCTTCTTTATCCATTCCTCTGTTGATGGACACTTAGGTTGCTTCCATGTCCTGGCTATTGTGAATAGTGCTGCAGTGAACATTGGGGTGCATGTGTCTTTTCAAATGAGAGTTTTTGCCTTTTCTGGATATATGCCCAGGAGTAGGATTGCAGTATCATATGGTAGGTCTATTTTCAGTTTTTTAAGGAACCTCCATACTGTTCTCCACAGTGGCTGCACCAATTTACATTCCCACCAACAGTGTAGGAGGGTTCCCTTTTCTCCACACCCTCTCCAGCATTTATTATTTGTAGACTTTTTGATGATGGCCATTCTGACTGGAGTGAGGTGATACCTCACTGTAGTTTTGCCTTGCATTTCTCTGATAATTAGTGATGTTGAGCACCTTTTCATGTGCCTGTTGGCCATCTGTACGTCTTCTTTGGAGAAATGTCTATTTAGGTCTTCTGCCCAATTTATGATTGGATTGTTTGTTTTTTTGATATTGAGTTGTATGAGCTGTTTGTGTATTTTGGAAATTAAGCCCTTGCTGGTTGTATTGTTTGCAGATATTTTCTCCCAGTCCATAAGTTGTCTTTTTGTATTCTTTTGCTGTGCAAAAGCTTATAAGTTTTTTTAAATTAATTTTTATTGGAGTATAGTTACTTTACAATGTTATGTTAGTTTCTACTGTACAGCAAAATGCATCAGCTATACATATACTTATATCCCCTCTTTTTTGGATTTCCTTCCCATTTAGGTCACCACAGTGCATTAAGTAGGGTTCCCTGTGCTAAACAGTAGGTTCTGATTTGATACTATGTGTAAAATAGCGAACTAATCAAAAGCTTTTAAGTTTGATTAGGTCCCATTTGTTTATTTTTTCTTTTATTTCCTTTGCCTTGGGAGACTTGGTCACTATTAGTTTTTATTGTTGTAACGATATCCTAAAGGGGTAGCAGTCTCTTTTTTTTTGTTTAATTTTTAAAAAATTTTTATTCGGATATAGTTGATTTATGTTGTGTTAGTTTCTGCTGTACAGCACGGTGAATCAGTTGAATGTATACTTACATCCACTCTTTTTAAAATTCTTTTCCCATGTAGGTCTTTACAAGAGTATTGAGAAGAGCTCCCTGTGCTCTACAGTAGGTCCTTATTAGCCATCTATATTATATATATAGTAGTCTCTTAATTAACTTTTCTCTTAAATATTTTTGCAAGACAATGATGAAGATGACGGAATTTTGAAGGCAATTATCTTCTTGGCAAACGCTTGTCACATTTTGCTCTGACTTGGAGCTAAGAGTTAAGTGCTGTGTATAGTCTAACATAACTCTCCTTCTCTGTAGTGAAATACCTGGTTGTTCATCTTCAACTGGGTTTTTCTCTGAGATGTTATTTTTTCCCCCGATTGTTAGTTTAAGGTTGGGCTAAGGTATGATAGGCCACTTCTGCTATCAGTTATCTAGTATGAAAACAGAAAATAATTTCAGGCACGTGGTAGTTCTAGATGATGTGTGTGTAGCTGCGTGTGTATGTGCATGTGTTAACGTGTGTGTTTAAGGGTGTCTCTGTGTGTTTGGCTGATTGCGAATGATTGTAAAAGCCAGAAGTACCCTGTTTCCATCCATCCACCCATCACCCACGTGTCCATCTATCCACCGTCCGCATCACCCACCCATCCCTACGTCAGCCCTCACGTTCCCTGTGTCTCTGTCTTGCCCATGGGCCTTGGATTAGGTTTCCCACTCCACCAGGAAGACCCCGCGCTGCTTCTCGGCCCCGGCACTTCACATCATTAACTCCTCAGGTTTTGGATCTCACTCAGACCTCACTTCCTCCGGGAAGCCTTCCAGGTCCCCCAACCGTAATTTCACCTGGTAGCATGAAGTTGTCAACCAGCCAGACGCTGCCCTGCGCCACCTTTGTACCTGCACATCCCCCTTATCGTCAGGTGATGAACTCCACGACTGAACTCCGGTCTAGAACTAGTTGAACTTGTTTCTTGGCTCTGAGCAGCTGTGTGGTGCCCAGGCCTCTCCCGCTCAGGCCAGCAGCTAGCGAGCTGCCATGTGGCCTCACTGTGTTGGCGTCCCCTTCTCTGTGGGATGCTCGGTCATCGACCCTGATTGACCTTGGGCTTTTCAGACTCTTTCCTCTGCCAGGAATGACCTGCCCTCCCACCCCACCCCCGACTGACCGTGTGTGCTCCTCTAGAGGTTACCCATCCCGGAAGACCCAGCCCGTTGCTGCGTGCGACCGTCCTGCCTCCCCACAGCCAGGCGCCTCTCCCTTTCTGAGCCACGTCTGACGTGGCCCATCCGTTCTTAGTGGCCCTTGCCCTCTTCTTACTGCACCTCTAGGAGGGAACTGATGGTCATACTCATCTTTGGGTGATGAGCTTCATCCATAATTGAATTATTTTCCCCATTTATTTATTTATTTATTTATTTATTTTTTGCGGTACGCGGGCCTCTCACTGTTGTGGCCTCTCCCGTTGCGGAGCACAGGCTCTGGACGCGCAGGCTCAGCGGCCATGGCTCACGGGCCCCGCTACTCCGCGGCATGTGGGATCTTCCCGGCCCGGGGCATGAACCCGCGTCCCCTGCACTGGCAGGTGGACTCTCAACCACTGCGCCACCAGGGATGCCCCCATAATTGAATTTTTGAATTCAGTGTATGTTTTTCTGTTATTTTCCCATTTAGTTATGTTTTGGAGTCACTTTATTATCTCCTTTGTTAGATTAGATTTTGTATCCCACATGGACCATTCACTTGATTCCTCACTGCTTTGCATCCACGCCCACCCTGCACAGCCATGAGCAGGAGTGGGGAGTGACCTGAGGGCCTTTAGGATGACCCTGACATGTCACCCCTGACGCCGGCACACTGCCGGCAGTCCCCTAGCAGTGCCCCCTTAACAGACAGGTATTCTGTGGAGCTGCCACACCCCCGTCTTGGCAATTAACCTGGGATGTTGATCGGTTTGCTAATAAGCCCCTCAGTGATTTCAGCCTTTTCTCAGCAACAGGGAGGAGAGAGGGACCAGTTTGGAGCAAGGGCCGATTTGGGATCAACCCACAGCCCGGGGACAGCATGGGGTGCCGGCCAGGAAAGGTCCCTGGGGAGAGAGGACCCCACGGACACTGGGAGGGGGCATCAGAGGGCCGTCCATCCACCTTGGCCGGCGCCCAGCTTGGCGGCGACTTGGAGCATCCTGTGGATCGCTGCACGTTTAATTAGCGTGCCACCTTCCTGACTAGGGACCAGCACATGGCTCGGCGTGCATGAGAAGCTCCGCGTTGCTCTGGGAGCCACAGGAACGGGCTACAGGCGTTTGCTGCTTGTGGGTCAGGAGAGTGGGCGCACATGGGGCTGCTGGCCTGGACCCGGGAGGGGGCCCATCAGTCGGCGAGCCTGTCCGGGGCTGCGTTGGGTTTGCTCTGACACACAAGAGGCGAAGGTGCCCGAAAAGGAGCTGGGCGTGGCCTCCAGAAGCTGGGGAGGAAAGAGAAAACCCTCTTCAATGCGGGCTTGAGGCACCTGTGCCAGGGGAGCCGCAGGGTGGCTGCTGGGCTGGGTGTGCCCGAGCTGCCCTGTTCTCCTCCCCAGCACGTGCTCCCACCTTCTGCATGAGGCTCGGCATCAGCCGCCCGCCTCCTCCTCGCTTCTCATCAGGGGACCCACCCTTCCCCCAGGGAACGCCGCAGCCCAGCATGTCCAGTGGGAAAGCCGGCTCCCGGCGCCCTCCTGGCCTCCTCCTGAGGGGCTGCTTTCCGCCCCCGCCTGCAGCCACTTCCCTATGGAACAGTCTCCTTCCTTCTCTCTCTGAAGGTTTCTCCTCTTCTCTGATGCTTCTGACCACATGTAAAAGTGCTCCATCTCAGATGGCCTCTGCTTCGCCCCAGGTCCCCATCACCTGCACGTCCACGTCTCCGCCGGCTCCCACCACCCAGTTCCCCGCGTGGTCCGCCGTTGCTGGGCTGTCCCTCACTGCTGGGACACTCCCAGGCCACTCTGACCAGCTCCGCCCCGCTTCCCCGGGAGTCGGTCCTCGTCCCGTCCCGTGTGGCTGTTGCCCCCTCCTGAGACCTGAGCTCCGTCCCCTCCCCTCCACCCAGTGGCTCTGCATTGGGAATAGCTTTGGTCTCTTTCAGCTCTTTCCTGCACGTCAGGGTTCCCAGCTTCTGTTCTGGGCTTTTGGCTGTCCCTCCATACAGGCTGTCTCAAGGCCACACCGTCACTTCTGACACCTCCCAGGTGGGTGTCCGCAGCTGGACCTCTGTCTGCGCCCAGACTCACCTGTCGTCTGATGGACACCTTTCTTTGGATGTCCCACAGGTGTCAAACCTCCCAAAGTGAACTGCTTCCTTGCGTTCTGCTGTGTAGTCACCTGTCCCAGTGACCGGGGTGTCTGCCCAGCTCCAGGAGCGGACAGGGGCAGCCCCCATCGGTGACCAGCCCCGTGCGCCCGGGGGAGGGGAACTGGTTCCCACATCAGGGCACCGTGGCAGGAGCACGTGTGAGGGCAGAAGAGGGCTGGGGCGCTGCCAGGGGCCTCGGAAGCTAGGCCAGGGGCTGGAGAGAGGGGGTGTAATGCGGTGCACGTTTTAGAAGGACCCCTGTAGCTTTTGACTGGCGAGGCCACTGCAGTGGCCTGTGGTGGGGACAGTCTTCTGCAGGACGTGGCAGGGTCGGGGGCGGGGGAGATAGCAGTGCAAGCTGAGCGTCAGGGCGGGCTGTGCAGGGTGGCCGTTGGTCCCTCCCAGCCGGCGCTGCCATAGTGGACGTGGGCCCTTATTCCATGCCGCCCGTCTGCCAGTGCAGTCAGCAGAGGGCACTGGGGAGGCTGGGGGTGATGGGGTGGGACGTCCCGACGCGGGAGTGACCCAGCAGGGTCTGGCAGCACCGGAAATGCCTCCAGTGCGTGTGGCGTGTGGGCAGCTTTCCTGGCGCCGGTTTCCTGCAGCGCGGACAGCTCCTCCGTGCCGCCTTCTGCAGACCTGGGGCTTCGCCGGGGCCTGGCCCTGCAGGGCAACAGCAGCTTCCCCTGGTTACCGCCTTGGCCGGTTTTGCGGCTGAGCTCCCCCAGGAGACCCCTTGCTGTGATCAGCTTCCTGGGCGTCCTGCGCGGGGGCTTTCTGCCCCTAACTTCTGCCAACGTGGCACCACAGAGGCTCGGCCGAGCGAGCCGTGGGCGGCCTCTGTGGGTGCTTCAGGATCCCAGCCCTGGGGAGGGGCTGCTCGTTGCCTGTGTGCTTTAGGGTTCGTCTGAGTGTTCATTGGCAAGTCCCTCGTCACCCTAATTCCCTGTTATAGCCAGGCGTTCTTCATGCTGGGCTTTCCCTGCTGAGATGACTGTAGGTCTTCTCTCCTGCTCAGACCCTGACTGTTCATATTGTTTCTGCTCTATTCTCTGTTGGTGGAAGCAGCCTTGAGCCCTCCTCCCCTTTGCGGGGGGTCAGATGTTTGCACCCACCTGCTGACACCACCCCGGGCTCGAGGCAGGCATTCTCAGGCTTAATCTGAGCACTGGAGAGGCTCAGATATTCTGTGGATATAAGAAGGTGGGAAGTCAGAAAAGCCCTAAGTAAATATGTGCTCATTACTAGGGGTCTTCTGGAAGTTTTCGTTTTGTAACTAACGCAATAGTGGCTTTAATTTTGGAAATTTCAGGTCATGGACGGGAAGATGTACCATGGCAGACAGCTGTGGATCACATTATTTGTCAAGAAGACCTTTTAGCAAACCTCAGATTTCACCGTGGTCGACAAGACAGAGTTATCTCTGATTTCAGTCCATAAATCTCTTTGCGGGTACTGGCTTCAGAATCCTGCTCTGTTAGAGCTGATTAGTCTAGGTATTAATAAAATACTAATAACCGTTCTTTTCTGAGCATCTTCCTGTGTGCCAAGAACTGTGAGCCGCATTTCCATGAATGGTCTTGAGAGGTTACCCCACACGGGGTGAGGCTGCCCCAGGTCTCAGACGAGGGAACCTGAGATCACACGGCCAGTGATGGCCAGAGTCAGGATTCACGCTCAGAGTCCAGCAGCCGAATCCTTGGCTCCCTCGCCTTCTGTCCAGGGGACCTGGAGGGTTTCTCTTGCCCCGTGTAACCCTGCAGGTGTTTTGGGACAGCAGTCACGTCCTCTCCAAGTCTGCCCTTGGCTGCCCTTGGTTCAGTGGTTCCTGGAATGGCGGTTTCTAGTGCTTTACCCTTCTGATTATCCTTTTATGGTGAATTCTAGCTTGTCAATGCTTTTCATCCATGGCGCCCATTGGACAGAATGCTTCAAAACAGGCTGGGTGCTGTGAAGTTATTGAAATAGTTCTTAAGGAAATATATATATATGTATATATATATATATATATATATATATGTATATATTAAGGAGATATATATGTATTTCATCAGAGAGCTGAAATACAGGCAATACAGACAGTTGATCCCTCTATGGCATCTGGAGATACACGGGCAGACAGTTAGCCATGTTAGAGAATCACCTTCCCTTCCTGTGGGTGGTGGTCTTGGTTTGGGGGCCGTAACTAAAATATCATGGGCTGAGCAGCTTAAACAGAAAAACATATTCCTCACAGTTCTGGAAGCTGGGAAGTCCAGGATCAAGGCACCAGCAGATTCGGAGTCTGGAGGGAGCCCCCATCCCAGTTCGTAGATGGCGTTTTCTCACCTTTTCCTCGTGTGGTAGAGAGACTCTTCTTATAAGCGCCCTAATGCCATCAGGAGGGCTCCACCCTGTGACCTAATCAGCTGTGAAAGGCCCCACCTCCTAACGCCGCCACATTGAGGGTTAGGGTTTCAACGTATGAATTTGGTGCACGTGTGTGTGTGCGTGTGTGTGTGTGTGTGTGTGTGTGACACAAATTCAGTTCGTGGCAGTCACCTCTGATAAAGAGTAAAGAAGATAATAAAATATAATGCAAATGCTGACAGCATTTTTCACACAGGTAAAGGGCAGTTAATTATTGTGCTTTTGTCCTCAGGTTACACATTATCTCTAATAATGCTGGGAAAATATTCTTTATCCTTGCTGTCTTAGGATGCTGATTTGGGCGGCTACGGTGTCTCGTGTGTGCTAGTTGACCACGAGTGCCTTGGACACGGGTCTCCGTTTTATGATCTCTAAGTGGTGCAGTGTTGCTATGATCATGACGTCAGATTCCTCTCATCCTCTTCCCCTTTGCCCTCCTATTTCCAGCAGTTTGCCGTCCGCACAACACCACCACCCGTGAAATACAGCTGTGAGCCTGGAAGGTGCTGTCTAATAGGAACTGCAGAATGATTCCGGTTTAACGCAGCAGAGTTGGTTCCAGTCATGGGAGAGAGCTGGCCCGGGCTGGGATGAGTGGGCATCTCCACAGTGACAGGAACATGGAGCTTACCAGAAAGCTCTGCCCACTGAAAGTGATTCGTAATTATCCACCTTCCTGGGATGTCGAAACTTTCCCGCAATTAAGCACCCAAACCATCTGGGTTTAGCCTTTGCTTCCAGAAGAGTTCTATAAAATTCACGTGTTCTTTGGCATATTACCTCCTTAATCCAGAGTCACTGTCACACTAGTTTATCACTCTAATTGACTGCTTCTTAATTAGGTCCTAAAAAAGGGTGCGTGTAAGTCAGTCACTTTCTGACCAGGCAGCGGCCCCCGGGTGTGAGGAGGATTGTGATGTTGGAGGGGGAGGCTGGGGGTAGCATCGCTTATATACACTGCAGCCCTAGCCTTGGCCAAGGATGCAGGTTTCATACAGATGTACACACACGTAAGAACATGCGTGTGCACGCGCACACACACGTGTGCACACACAGCGCTTCTGAACTCATGCTACGGAAGACTTAAAGCACCAGGAGACTTACACACAACAGCAACGGACATGGAAACAGGTGGGAACCAGGCTTTGGAAGAGTGCTGAGTTCAGCTGTGATCATGCCGAGTTTCTGTGGCAGCGGGACACCCAGCGGGGCTGTCCAGAGGCTGCTGTGTGTCTGGGCCGCTCAGGAGGGAGACCTGGGTGCGGGCTTACATCCGAGCAGCTCGGGGTGGAGACGGCAGTCAGTGCCTTGGTGTAGTTGAGGAGAGAGTCCCGTATGGAGGGAGCAGGTCACCGTGTCCGGATAAAGATGGGAAAGTACCTGCTCAGCCTGCAGACGAGGCCTGGACAAGAGCAGTGAGGAAGGCAGGCGGCCCGAGTGGCATCAGATCACGTGTCCCCTGAGATCACCCGGTTCTGCCATTCTCAGTATTTGGGGACAGCAGGATCCTATTTTAACATTAAATCTCACTCAGAGCCTCCGTGAGAAAAGAGATAAGATCCCGCCAATTTGAGAGAGTCGGGGGCGCTGAGGCCCCGACCCCTGGACTTTTGGTCTCCCTGTCACCCCTGTGGGCCCTGAGAGCCCACCTCCCATCTCCGGTCCCCCCTGGACAGGGTGTGCACCCCTTCCTGCCCTGGAGACGGCTGGCTGCACTCTGCTTCGCTAACAAGCTGTCCTCACGGGGAGCTGGCCTCCCTCTCGTGGGAGATGCTGCTCGTGGGCGGATTCAGTTCAGCCCCACGGGAAGGTCTGTGAACTCCATCATCGGTGGGTAGTAGGATCCCAGCAGTCGTCATGGTTGCACTTCAGGTTGATTTCTCATAGGCGTATCTGAGATGTGGGAGCGACACAAACGCATCCGACTCCCAGCTGGGCAGGTGACCATGTGGCACGTCCCTGGTGTGCTTCAAAGGATACCTGGTTCCTTCGTCCCATGAGGGACTTTGTTGTCACCTCTCTGTAGCCCTGGACTCCTTGAAAGTGGGAGTGACATGGTCCCCAGGTGGGGAGGACAGTGTCCCCGGGAGGGAGCGCAAAGCATTCCCGGGAGGTGTTGAGGACCCCGCGTTTCTAAGGACGGTCCCTTTAAAACGGGACTCAGACTTCGTCAGTCTTCTTCGTAAGAGACCTAAGGGCAGTTCCGTGGTGCTTACAGCGAAGCCCCAGCCCCCAGGACCGTCCGTGCTCTGAGCTGCCCTCTGCCACCCTGCTGCCTCAGCGTGTCCTGTTCCCTCTTCTGTGGCCTTTCTTTTCTTTCTTTTTTATTTTATTTTACTGTGGCAAGGACACTGCCCTCTTAACACATGTGAGGTGTCCGCACGCTGCTGCCGGCGTGGGCGCCGGGCTGGGCGGCAGGCCTCTGTGGCTACTATTCCTGCTGGACGGACACGTCCTGCCTGTGGGTTAGCAGCAGCCTCTGCCTCTGTCCCGGCCCCTGGCCCCCCAAGTCCACCGCTTGGTTCTGTGAGCTTGACCATTGTAGACACCTCAAATAAGTGGAATCACACAGTATTTGTTTTTCTGTGACTGGCTTATTTCAGTGAGCTTCACATGCTCAAGTTTCATCCATGTTGTTGCCTATAGAGCAGGATTTCTTTCTTTTTAAAGGCTGAGTAAGAGTCCATTGTATACATACAGCACGTTCTCTTTATTCATTGATTCATCGATGGGCATTTAGGTTGTTTCCATATCTTGGCTATTGTGAATAGTGCTGCAGTGAACATGAGAAAGCAGATAACTTTTTAAGATCCCAACGTCAGTTCTTTTGGGTAAATATCCAGAAGTGGCATTACTGGATCATATGGCGGCTCTATTTTTAAACTTTTGAGGAACCGCCATACTGTTCTCCTCGGTGACTGTGCCATGTTGCATTCCCGCCAGCAGTGTTTGAGGGTTGCCTTTTCTCCACACCCTCGCCAGCACTTTTGCCGTGTTTCTTGTGTTCTCACCAGCAGATGCATCTCACTGTTCCCTGCACTTCCTGTTCCCCGGGTCAGCTCTCTTCCCTGTTTCTTCGTGCTGTTCATTTCCTTTGCTCCTGTGAGTCACTTTCTCAGGAAGGCCTTTTCTGAAACCATGTCTATCATGGTCTCCACCCCTTCACCTCGTCCTATTTATCCCTCTCCCTCATTTATCAGAATCTGGGCGAGTTTGCTTACCTGAAAATGGTCTTTGTCTTTGGTATCTGTGACAATACCTCTAGCAAAGTATTCCCAGCCTGATTCTTAGAAAGGATTCAACGAATATTTTTTGGATGAAATAGTTAATCAAATATTTTGCACTTCTAAGTTGAAATAGGTTATGTTATTAGCTTTATGGATGGCCTCGCTGTAGATTCTGAGATCATGGGCTGGTTGATTCTTTACAGGGGCGTCCGAGGACTTGTAATTCTTCATTTGAAACTTTAATAATAATAATAATAATAATAATAGTTAAATCTTCATTGCCAGAGGTGGCAGGCATGGGGATAGTCTTCATGATGAAGTGGTGGATACCTTAAGTAGTCACAGCTTGGACAGAAATCTGTCTTTGCAATGGACAAACTTAAATTGTAGGTAGCCATTTATATTAATGGGATTCAAGGATAAGTATATTAAATAAACTGGCCTGCAGCTCCCTGGGATGACTCTGCTGGGGCTCCTAGATCAATGGAGAGACAGAAAAACAAACTTCTACACAGCATTTGGATCACTTAGCCAGGGCTTGAATTTTGATAAAGGGTTGATAGGATTTCTTTTGCAGCCATAGCTGTCTAAGTGCAGGGCTGCCTTAGCCCTCATTGTGAGCATTCTGGGAGAAATCCAAGTGTCTGGACGTCCATCTGAGTCAGTCCATGGGGATTCTGCGAGGCAGGAGAGAAATTTTAAGAAAAGATTATCTTTAGCTACCAGTAGATCACAGACGTCTATCTCAGCGTTAGTGGAATTCATAGCCAACTGACTTTTGCTGTTGTTGGTTAAGGCCTGTGTTACTTACAGTGTAATTCTTGACTGAATGAAACCACTTGGTTGACGCATCCGTGTTGGTCCAAAGCTGCTTAGGTTTTTGGATAAATTGAAGTTTATTGTACCACTACTAGTAGATTGATGAAGAGGACTTGTGAGCATTCGAGTTCTCCTTTTCAGTTCGGGGAGCAGGGATTCCCAGGGGTGGGGAGGATATTGTGATCTGTAAAGTTCAGACAAGGCTCTTGGGTATCTAGCCTAAGATTAATAAGGAAAATGGAGGCTGTGTAATAAAATGAGCACAGACTAATTTTTCAGAGATCTGGGTTCCAATTCTAGGTCCATCCAGGTTTTGTTACCCTGGACCCATGACCCATAATGTGTACAATTAATTTCTTTATCTACAAATTGAAGATATTTAATAGATAGCCTCATAGTCATAAATAGACCAAAAGCTGCCAAAAGATGTAGTATCTCAGCCTCACATTTGACACTGAGCTTCCTGGAATGCAAGATAAAAATGAAGACAGGGTGAGAATCAAAATTCTCTTCATCAGAAAGGAAGAAACATTTTAGTTCCTGGGAAGAAACAAACCTTTTCCGAGAACTGGATGTGAAAAATATTTACCCTGGACTTTTTGTATCAGGCCCTGAGGGTTAGCGCTCAGCGTCCTCCACCAGAAATGCAGCAAGAAATTTCTTAATTATTTATACCCTTACTTGCTCTGCGAAGGATTTGGAGTGACAGTTTTCATAAAGCAGTTTCTTGTAGTGACCCTTGGAAAAACACACTGCTCTGGGAGCCGAGTCTGTGAGACGCCAAGTGACAAGGCCCAAACACCCCATCTTCTGGGGCCCGAGCCCTCGGAGGGGAAAATCCTGTTCCCCCCGACCCCATGGGGTGACCTGTGACTCACAGGCAAAGTGGAATTATAAAGTGCTAAAAAATGTCCCTGGTCACTATTGTTTATCCACTAAGTTGTGACACAACAACAACAAAAAAATAAAAACTATCTTATGACTTTTCCTAAAAATACCTACTTCTTGAGTTTTATGAAAAGAGATGAAGATGTGACAAATCTTGCCACAGTTCCTGAAGCCACTGCGAGAACCGAAAGTGTGGCATTCCCTTCCCACCACTTCCTATTGATCCTGGGAATTCCTTGCAAAATTCCAGAATCTGGAATTCCAGGGACTGTCTGCTGAAATGAGATTGGAGTATATTTCCCTGATACTCCACTTATTGTCACTTTCTACGTTTGAAGAAGGGAGAAAATTCTATTTACAGAATTTTATTTTCAAGGTCTGTGATCAGGATATAACTCCCTCTAGGAAGTAAGCATCAGGAGGGCAGGGTTATTTGTTCAGTTTTCTCATCGGCATATAGAACAGAACTCAGTAAATGCTTGTAGAGCAAATGAGTGACAAACTCTGTAACGAAGAGTAAATACCAGTGGGATATTTGAGAGAAGGGGTGTCAGAGACCTGTGATTAGCATTATTATGAGAGCAGAAATACCAAGGTGAAAAGCAAAGGAAATGGTGAAGGGGTAACTTCCTTAAATCCTACCTGGGACCCCCAGAAAGCTGGTACCACACAGCTACTGACATCTGGGGTTAATATGACTTCCCAGTTTTTTAGGAATACCGTCATAAAATTTTAACGTTTTGGTAAATGTCTGAGGAAGACTATCTTACAAGTATGGAAATTCAAAATTCATGCTTGTACAAACCATTTCAGTCCTTCAGGTGCCGCTTTGGGTGGCGGGTGAGTGACCGTTTGCCTAGTGTTTTGTCACCGATCTGGCTCGATGCCAGCGGCCTCGGGTGTGACTGCCACCCCTTCTTAACTCCGGCCAGCGTCTGGCGAGGACCGTGAGTTGGTGCTAACACCAGGCCCCGCCCCTCTTGAGATTCAGCCCCAAGTCGGCTTCAGTGGCTGCATCCGGGACCTCTGTAGGGAACGGGATGCTTTTCGGAGTGACATTTCTGTTGAGCTCTGCCTACAGGAACACCCGTGGATGGGGACCCGTGTGTGTGCCGTCGGCCCCGCGTCGAGGCAGCTGTCGCCCGCTGTCAGGAGGCCGCGTCTCAGGCCCACCTGGCCCCACCGAGTGTCATCTTGGCCTGTCCGCTCAGTCCGGACCTCAGGTTCCCGGTCTGCAGCCCGGCAGTCAGTGGGGCGTCACGCTAACAGTCCGTGTGCTGAAGGCTGCGTTTCTCAAGCCTTCCCGGCGGGTGGTCGCTGCGTGGTGAACTCAGATCGCACGCGTTTGGGAAACATTTGGCTAAGCGCAGCGAAGTCGCAGGCTGTCCTGGAAACGGCAGCCGGTTCACACGTGTCCTGACCCCGAAGGAGGACTAGTTCCTGTCCCAGCATGTCTGCCGGGGGCCTCGCGCCCCGATGCCGGTGAGGCTGACACCCGCGGGCCTGCTCGCCTAAGGCACCCCGTGGCTTCGGTGTTCGCATGTGTGCGGTGAGGCCCTTCCGCCCCTCAGGGGTGAACAGCTCTGCACGGCCAGCCACTCTCGGTGAGTCTCTTCCCACCCCGGGCACGTTTGGGAAGACCTGGTCTACACCGCGTGCTGCGCTCGTGGTGACGTGTGGGGGCCGAGCGTCAGGCTTTCTGCTCTGAGGGGCACTCGGTTTGCCCGCTTTGCTCCCGTCAGGGGCTTCAAGGTGCGGATCGCGTGACCGAATGGGCTCGCACGGGCCGTTTCCTGGGGGTGGGCCTGTCCATGAGGGGGTGTGCTCGCATGTGTACAGCGTACGGGACCAGCCCTGCCATCCAGGGACGCTGGCCGTGCCTCCTGGAGGGTTTCTAGATGACTGAGAGCCAGCAGATGGGATTTGCGTTTGGCCTCCGGGGTGAGTGTGGCCCTTCCATGATGGGTGCTGTCCAGGAGTGACCGCAGGTGGCACCTTTGTAGCTCTGTTACCAGCTGGTCTGGAGGCTGTTCTACACAGAGTGGAGGTGATGGGCACCGATGTTACCTGCAGACGCAGTGGGGCCCGTGGACTCACCCCTGTCCACTGTCTTGGGAGATTCTGAACTGTTCAGTGCCTTGGACCTGGGGCTGTCTGCATGCGGCAGAGCCACCTGGGGACACGTCATGGCCTCGTCACCTCCAGCTTGCTACCTCGACACAGATGAGCCCCCATGTGAGCCCCCGAGGGTTTCTCCACCACCCCCTCCCTCGGCTTGTCCTTGGGGACACCAGGCACGCGGGAGGTGCCCTCCGTGGGGATAGGGGAGCAGGGCGGAGGAGGTCCTCTCCCAGCAGCCCAGACGGGGGGTCATGGCGGGTCCTTGCTACGTCCAGTGATGGAGAGAGGGTTGCGTCCGGGCCAGTGTGTGCCCCATGGCCGGGCAGTGCCGGGTTTGGACCACGTTCCTTCCCACCGTAGCTACATGGGCCTCCCGGTAGGTCAGCCCTTGGCCCTGGTTCTGAGCCGGGGTCCCGCAGGGAGCATAGCGTTTCTGCCTGATAGGCCTTCAGAGTCGAGAAGTTAGTCATCATGCCTGCCTTGGTTTGTGCTTGGTTTTAATTTTTCACACTGTTAACATGTACAGCTTCCTCACCAGTTTTATCTTTTTTTTTTTTTTTTAAAGACTCAGTATTTTTAGAGCAGTTTTAGGTTCCCAGCAAAATTGAAAGGAACGTACGGGTAGTTCCCGCCTACCACGGCCCAGCCTCCCCATCACCAGCATCCCCTCCAGATGGTCCATTTGTTACAGTCAGTGGAGCCACACGGACGCGTGGTCGTCACTCGGAGCCCGTAGTTTGCATCACGGTCACTCTTGGTGCTGTACAGTCTATGGGCTTGGACCAGTGTGGAATGACCTGTGTCCACCGCTGTGGCATCACACGGAGTATTTTCCCTGCTCTAAAACTCCGCGTTGATCTTACTGCACGGTTTCAAGACCCCTGGACAGCTCCGTGACCTCCTTTGCACTTTCGACGCTGACACTCTCGCACTGTCTGGACCAAACGGAGCTCCTGGTGGAGATGGCCAGTGTCAGCCCCGGGGCCGTGCCTGTCCTGGTCTGCACAGAGCAGTGCGTCCATACACACCAGCTGGCCACTTCTTTGTGGCCACTTTGTATCCTGCTTTGTCCGTTAATCCGCTCAGCCCAAATTTGTTGAGTGCCTCACGTGTGTTAGTTGCTGAGGATTTGATGCTAAGCAGAAAAAGCTCAGCCTCGAGGTGAAGGAAGGTGCCAGTCTGTCATCTAATGGACCATGTTTAAATGCTGTCATTCAAAATCTTCTCAGTTGGTATTGTTATTTTTTTAAACACAAACTGCTATCCTCAGTTTTCCCTAATTCTGCAACTGAGCTTTTGAAGTACAGGACTTTTTGTTTTACATCTTTATTGGCGTATAATGGCTTTACAATGGTGTGTTAGTTTCTGCTTTATAACAAAGTGAATCAGCGATACATATACATATATCCCCATATCCCCTCCCTCTTGCATCTCCCTCCCACCCTCCCTATCCCACCGCTCTAGGTGGTCACAAAGCACCGAGCTGATCTCCCTAGTACAGGACTTTTTATATGAAGTTAGTTTCAGCTGTTTAGCTCTTGTTTTTTTAAAGCCTGTCAAGTATTTCTAACCCATGTATTATATCTCCTCACTTTTGTCACGTATACACTTGATGGACACAGTTTCTAAGAGTTTCCTCAGATTGTTGGTGCAGGTGTTTATCCGGACAGGGTCACCTCCAGAGCCCTGTGTCAGGCTGCTGGAGACTTCCTTCCAAGAGGACATTAGTCAACACGTGAATCTTTCACGCGGTTCAGTCCATTATTTATGTATTGTATGGGATTTCTTCCCAGGAGCTTGGTTTAAAGTAGGAATTGATTTGATGGTGGTTTACTATAGTTAGAAGCCCAGTTTTTTGTGCAAATTGCTCTTCTGGTTAGTTTATTGTGATAAGATTTCAGTCTAATCAGTGGTCCTCTTAAGCATCTTTCAATAAATATCCCATGTTTTGCTCAAGAAAGAGGAGGGAGGCTGTGCTCACTGTTAATGGCCATGAAGGCGGCGACTTTCGCTCTCTCCCCGCAAAGCCCTCCCTTCTTTCATGCAGTCTGAAATTTGTCGGAAACCAGAAATCCTTAAATGTGGCATGTTGAGAAACCAGAATTAGGTGTCCAAAGGGGAGTTTTCTTATACGAGATTAATTCCAAAGATGCAGATGTTAATGGGGAAACGAAATCACTGAGGCAAAGTTTAGATACTTTGCAGTTACAATTGAGCTAGGGAAATGAAGACCTGCGTGCAATGTGAAGACACGTGATCTGTGCATTTTCGCAGCCTCAAGGCTGGATTTGGGAATACGCCCAGAGAAGTTAGTAGGGAATTGAAAATGATTTCAGGGTCTGACAAGGCCCCACCCTTGTTGGGTCTGCGTGGCTGGGCCTTGGACCAGGAACAGCTCAGACAACGAGACTGGCTCATACGTTTCTTAATGAAAAGTGTTCAGCTGAACAGAAGTACAGACTCACGACGTTCTCACCTTGCCTGACCTGTGTGTGTATACAGTCCTGAATTGCACAGCTTCATTTTCTGAGCTGACTTCCAAGGCTGTATGCACGTGAGGGACAGGGGGAAGGGGGCAGAAGAAATACTCACAGGCCTGGAGCCAGGCCCTCGGTGGGGCTGAGTCTTACATGTTACAGAGGTAAAGAGGCTCTTATATATTCCCCCCCAGCTTTAGTTGAGAATTGCGGCTGCATGGTTTTGCCAGAAGGAGTATTACTCTCCATTAAGGTTAACTTATAGCTCAGAGGTGACCTTTGAGCTTTATAATAAATATATTCTTGCAAAGTCACTCCCTCCGGACCAATTGCTCTTTTCACTGTTTCCTTCACTAACATTTATGATATTTACAATCATATATTTATTTATGTGTTTACTTTGTTCATCTTACTTCTCCATTAGACTATGAATTTCTTTTTTTAAAAAAAATATTTATGTATTTATTTACGTGGCTGCGCTCTGTCCTGGTTGCGGTGGGCAGGATCTGGTTCCCCAGGGATGGAACCCACTCCCTCTGCATTGTAAGAGCGGAGTCTTACCCACTGGACCGCCAGGGAAGTCCCTATACTGTGAATTTCTTGAAATCAGGGATCATCCCTTGTTTCATATGTCTTGGCCCCCAGCAGAGGGGCTGACACATAGTAGGCACTTAGCTTTAAAAAATATATATAAACATGTATCTTTTAATTTTTATTTTTTTAAATTAATTTTTTTCAGCATATCGTTGCTTTACAGTGTTGTATTAGTTTCTGCTGTACAGCAAAGTGAATCATTTATACGTGCACATAAATCCCCTCTTCTTTAGATTTTCTTCCCATTTAGGTCACCACAGAGCACTGAGTAGAGTTCCCTGTGCTATGGCGTAGGTTCTCATTAGCTGTCTGTTTTATACATAGTAGGGCATATATGTCAGTCCCAGTCTCCCAGTTCATCTCACGCCCCCTTCCCCCTTGGTATCCATAAGTTTGTTCTCTACATCTGTGTCTCTGTTTCTGCTTTGCAAATCAGTAGGCACTTAACTTTAAGCCAAAGTTGAAATTAAAGTCATGTGAAGATCTGAAGTTTAAACTTCTTGTCCTGCCTCCAAAATGATGCCAAGAAGTCATCCTTATGTGTCACATGGGTGGCTGGATTGGGTCATCTTCAGGTCCCTACACTGGATAGTCTAAAACCAGCATGGGTTCAGGACTTAGGACCTCACTTGTGGTCCTCGGTGTTGTGGAGACCACAGGAGAAGACGGGGTCCCATCAGGAAGGAGCTGTGGTCTAGTTGAAGGGTCCAGATCTACTCCTACAAACTGATGAGTGACCATTACTAGACAGTGCCTGCCCACCAGGACAGCAGGGCTTGAGGAGAGGGAAGAGATCATTTTGACTTGGAGCCTTGATTCCAGGTTTTAGAGAGATGGTTGGTTATAAACCGGTCTCAGACAAGCCCTATTTCCGGGCGTGTGCCCAAATCACCCTCCTTGTCAGTTCTGTCTTCAGATGGCTTGCAGAAGGAATGCAGTGAAGGGCATGTTGACAGGGTTTAGATGCACTTGGTCGGGAGGGTGGGACCACGTAGGAAAGGATCCACACGCTCCGTGTGTTCAGATCAGCTGCGGCCCTGCTGGCAGCGCTTGGTTCACTGCCCCAGCTTTGGGCCCCCCTTTCAAAGAAAAATAAACGTGGATCACAGGAGCAAACAGTCTTTTGAACTTCAACTTTGTATTTTTGTGCTTCCCTCGCAAGCCTAGGACAATATGGCTTTAGTGACAGATAGCGGCTGCTCAGTGCCCACGGGTCCTTGGGGGGACCTTTTAGCACGTGCATTTGCCTGGGGCCATTATGGTTTATGCTCCAGAGCCATTGTGGGGCCCTGCTGGGCCACCTGCCTTACACGCAGACTTAACTTTCTTGGCAGTGGCCTGTCAGTGGAGCATCATGTCATCGTAGGTCCTGAGTCTCTGGGCAGCAGTGGCTGGCATGTCACACACACACACACAGACACCTATACAAGATTCCCAAACTCTCTCTTCATTTCTATCAGAATCTTCATTCCTACTGAAATGTTTATACTGTATTTTGTGGCCGTGGCTGCATCTTCTGATTAGCTGCACCTAAACCAGACAGACTGGGATTGATTGAAATCTGGAAAGACCAGAATGGAGGGTGGCTGGAGAGGCTGGTAGGTGAGCAGCTTCGGGAGGTCAGTCGCAGGTAGAAGGACAGTCACTGGGCTGCCTTAGCCCCTGGGAGGATTTGCAAGGATGCAGTAAGATTCCATCAGAGAGCGGGCCAGTGGGCAGGTGCATGACAGACCCAGGCAAGACCCCGTCACTAGGGCTGGGGCTCCTGATGGGGGCGCGACCTCAGGGACAAGACACAGCAGGAGCCCGTCTCTCTGAGCCACGCTGCCACGCAGGCCCGGGCCGGGTCGTGAGCCCCAGGCAGTCTGTGCTAAGCCAGGGGAGGTCAGACCGTCCCAGTTCCCTGGGCTGCAGGTGGGGTCCATGTGGCTGCAGCCGGGAAGGAAGTGCATTAGGGCCAGAGGACACCATGTCCCCAGTGTTAGGGACGAGAATCAGTTTAAAGTGTTAGCGGCTTTAGGCATATTTGCAGTTCAAAAGGGAATGGTTTTTAAGTCAGAGATAAATCCAGGGACAGAGGAGGCTGTTTTGGATGGTGTGGTGCCCCCCACCTAGGGCCTGTGACAGGGTCGCATTCTGCCCAGTCACGACGCTGCCCGACACCGGGGGCACAAATTCCTCTAAAGCACTGATCCAAAATTACGGTCGCGTGCAAGTAAAAATGCTCTCTCTGGTCCAGTTTTTGTGAAGTTGGTGAAATGAGCATGTGCTCCCACAGTGACAGTGGCTCCTTGTTCGTTGAGGGAATGATTATTAGTGAACAGTGTGACAGTTCCCTTGCTCTAGGGGGATACAAGTAATACAGAATATTCAGAGGTTTGTCCTTTTATAGTTGAGGAGACATATGAGAAGTGAAAAGGACAACCAAAGATTAGTCAGAGACTGGAGGTTTACGAAGCATCTGCTGTTCTGTTCTAGGCACTCAGACACAAAAGCAAAGAATAAAGCACGGTCCCTGGACTCTGCCCCTCGGGAGGAGGAGACAGGCGGGGAGCAGGTGTGCACTGGCGCCCACTCACGCACGTGTGCAGTGGCTCATCAGCTTGAATGAGTTTATTTATTGCTTCGCCAGTTTCACAAATATTTATTGAGCACCTACTATGTACTGGGCATTGGGAACACAGCAGTGGACAAGCGAGGAAAATTCTACTCCTGGAGCATTTGTTGTCATGTAATGAGGAAGACAGTCAATGGAAGAATAAGTAAAATGTATATTATGTTAGGTGCTGTTTAAAGTTAGGGTGTGTTTGGGAGCTGCGGGTGCAATTTGAAACAGGCACTTATTTTTCTGTGAAGTCAAAGATGAGGTTGTTACCTGAAAGCTTGGATTGAGAAAGGATTTCCGTCGAGAGGGTGAGGTAGGGAAGAGCCATCAATGAAAATATGAGAGGGAATGTCCCAGGGAAGCCGAGTAGGACTGTGGTGGCCTTGAGTATTCATTAGAGACCAGTGGTCGTATGTTTGGAGTGGGTAGTGTTGCCCACCCTGAGGGCTTTTCTGGGGCAGGTACAGCATAAACAGAGAGTTGGACTCACCCCGAGTCAGGGATTTTCCAGGTGAGCACGATTTGAATTAATTAATTAAAAGAGAAGGACAAGAGAGGCGAGGGTATTAGTGAAAGTTGTGCTAAAACTCGGAATCGAAGCTGGGAAAGGTGGGATTGGGGACACGCACAGGGACAAGGGTCAACAAGCAGGTTGGAGAGTCGTGGAGCCTGAGAGCAGAAGAAGCGGGCGGAAAGTAGGTGCTGAGGCTCATGGACAGAGTGTTTGAAGCTGAGACTTGGGAGGTGTCACTGTCCTTGGTGACGGTGAGGTCTAGACTATGACCTCTTGAGGGGGGTCTAGCATTGGTGGAGGACGTGATGGTTAGAGCTCAGAGGGTCAAGGAAATAAAAGCTCAGAATGTTAGGTGGATCATTTAAAGCAAGAATTCTTTACTGGGGGGTTGCCTCTCTCCCCCACCCGCGCCCTGGGATGTCAGTAACGTCTGGGGGCATTTTTGGTCGTCACCGCTGGGAGGTCAAAGCTAGGGATGCTGCTCGACAGCCCACACAGGACCGCCTTCCAGCAAAGTATTGGCCCCAAATGTCAGCATGCATGGCTGCCGAGAAGTCATGGTCTCAGGTGGCACTGAAGTTCCCAGGCCTGAGTCTGGGGCCATGGCAGATGGGGAGGCCCGAGCTGGGTGTGGAGTCAACCTTGACAGAGGGAGAGGGGCTGCAAGGACAGGAAAGGATCACAAAGTTTGATCCTGAGTCCCTGAATCAGTCGTTTTTGCTTTTTTAAAGAAGAGAGGAGAGGGACTTCCCTGGTGGTCCAGTGGTCAAGAATCCACCTTCCAGGGGATGTGGGTTTGATCCCTGGTCGGGAACTAAGATCCCTGATGCCGTGGGACAGCTAAGCCCACGCGCGGCAACTAAGCCTATGCGCCACAACTACTGAGCTCGCACACCTCAACGAGAGCCCATGTGCCACAAACTACAGAGCCCACGTGCTCTGGAGCCCACGCGCCACAACTAGAGAAGAGAAAACCCGCACGCCACAACTAGAGAGAATCGTGCGCTCCACAGTGAAGAGCCTGTGCCGCAGTGAAAGATCCTGCATACTGCAACTAAGACCCGACGCAGCCAAAAAAATTAATTAATTAAATAAATAAATAAATAAATAAATAAAATATTTTTAAAGAAAAGAAGAGAGGAGAGCAGTTTGGAGGTGGCAGTGAGGGCAGGAGGGTTGCGTGAGGGGCGTGAGCAGTCCAGGGGCCCAGCCGGGTGTGATCAGAGCAGGAGGACACGTCCAGGGTGGGTGGGGAGCCTGTGACGCCGAGGAGGACTCCCGGGGACAGGAGGGAAGAAGTTGCGAGGAGGGGTGGGCACGTGGGATCAGACCCGAGGAGGCCCTGAGTCTCGGGGGAGAAGCACCGACTGGGACTTATCGTTAGAGAATGATGACTGGGGTGAAGCCGAAGCACGGTGAGATGGGTCTCGAGGTCTTGGAGGCTGTGGGGATGGGGACCTTGGCAGCTGGTTTATTCCCAGAGGACCGAGTGACCTCAGGCTTGGGGGTGCTCTCACCCCACACAGAAGTGCTGTTTCAACCTGCAGTAGATGATCCGATGGTGGCTTTGAGCGAGAATGTTTCCCCTCTGAACCCACTTTGAAAACGTAATGGACTTTTTTTCCTTTTTTTTTTTTTTCTTTTTGTGGTATGCGGGCCTCTCACTCTTGTGGCCTCTCCTGTTGCGGAGCACAGGCTCCGGATGCGCAGGCCCAGCGGCCATGGCTCACGGGCCCAGCTGCTCCGCGGCATATGGGATCCTCCCAGACCGGGGCACGAACCCGTATCCCCTGCATCGGCAGGCGGACTCTCAACCACTGCGCCACCAGGGAGGCCCCGTAATGGACTTTGTTTGAGGTAACTTATGTTAATGCCAAGCTAATGAAGGCGAGGAGGAGGAGAAATCCTTACTATTTTAGCTGGACTTCTCATAACTGCCCTCACTGTTTCTCATCAACCATTTATGACATGCCTTTGGAGAAGACATTCTAATGTATACATATGTAGAAATAGTGACTCTCCTGGAATCCCTGAGCAGTGGGAAAAGCATGGTGGTGCTGGCAGAGGTAGGTGATGATGGCAAAATAGGTGTTTTTAAAGCTTTCTTAAAGTACTAAACTACCAAACATTTAGAGGTCCTCAGGGCCCTTCCTATTCCCTTAACTTTATTATATTTTAAAGACATTATTGTGAAATATACATAGGGAAAAGTGCATTAAGTGTGAACGTAAGTTAATAAATAATGATGAACAAAAACATGGGTATCCACCAGCCCTCCCAGACTGCCTCCCTCCCTCCCCTCCCACGTTTCTTTAGCGTCTGTGGTTATAATTTTCTGGCTTTTCTTGATAGTTTCACCACCTCTGTGTGCATCCCTAAACCATGTAGTATAAACAGGTCCGTTTTCCACTTTGCAGTAACTGGGTCACGAGGTCTCTATTCTTCATATCTTGCTTCTCTTGCCCAACATTATTTAGTGAAGCTCATCCATACACTGCATGTCATTATAGTTTGTTTATTTTCATTTCTGTATAGTTTTATTTTCATTTCTGTGTACTTTTCCATTGTCTACACATAACGAAATATATTTATCCATTCTTCTGTTGATTGATATTTAGTTGTTTCTGGGTTTTGGCTATTACACAAAAACGCTGCAGAGAACATTCTTTTACATGGGTCTTGCTGCAAAACGCATGAGATTATTTAAGGAATAAATAAAGAATGGATTGTGGGATTGAAGAATCTCTATACATGCAACATTATAGGTTGAATATATATTTATTTCACTAAATGCTGTAGCAGTTTTCACGTCCCAGCAGTGATGAAAGTTTCAAATACTCCACATCTCCCCAACACTTCATAATGTCCATCTGGTGGTATTTCATCTTGTTTCTTTTTCTACTGTATTTTCCTGAATTGTTACTATATTATTTTCATCCAGATACACAGCAATGATAGCTAGCTTCCTTTTAAATCTCAGAATTAAATATTAAGCATTTTCCCCTCATTTTAAATTTATATTACCCTACAGGGGAATAAAGAAAGGCCGACCTATAAAGTGTGGACACTCTTCCATGATCAGCTGGGCCAGAAAGTGGTCAACTCTCCCCCAAGTCTAGGCTCTAGGAAAGATACCAGGTTACCATCCTGTTAATACAGTAGCGCAGTAAAAGGGGTGGCTGGTTCTAATCCAGCTAAGGAAAGGCAGCAAGGAAGGGACATTTTGTTCCAGAAACAGATTTTCTGAAGTTCATCAGTTTTTTTATTTTCCCAAGCGAAGTTTAGGAGGGGAAACAATCTTAATACCAGCTTAATACGTAGCTTATTGCCTATGGGAGGTGATTGTGGTCACCTTTCTGAGGAGGGGGGTGGCTAGTTTAAATGAATTCTCAGATGGTACTTTTCAACTTACTGCTCTGCTTGGCTCCAGAGTCTGAGAGAAACTCTCCATATGCAATCCCGACACGGTCTGGTCAGCTGGACTTCCTCAAAGTGCTGTAGGAACGTCTGCTGGGAAAATTAAAGGTAGAGAACCATCTCAGGCTGGTTCAGGTCAGAGTTACCAGGTTTATCATAGTGAGTTCACACCTCTTTGCCTCGGGGTCCTCCCCAGCCCCCAGTATGTGGTGAGGACAGCAGGAACCTGCAGGTTTCTGGGCTGAGGGACTCTGGGCTGGCAGAGCATCTGGAAAGTTAGACGGGAAATGGTGCAAGACAGGTGCCCCAAACTGGCGTACACAGCCCACCCCATCATCAGCTGGCTGCTAAAGTGTGCTGTGTGTTGTGGGCCCCACAGACACTGGTGTAAAAGAAGCATCTGGAATCCAGTATAATTAAACGGAGATTTTATGGAGTTTGAGCCCTGCCAAATTAACTGCTTGCTGAAATAAAAATTATTCTCCAGAGGAGCATACAATAATCCAGAGACTCTACAGTGTTTCATCTGTAATGACTTGTATTTAATAATAATTTTAGAAAACTGGACATGTGAAGAAACGAGACAGTGTGACTTATACTTAAGAAAAAAGAAGTGGCAAATAACAACCAACCCCACCATATGTTGCAATGAGCATACAAATACTTTAAAGTACCTAATAAAGTGTGTAAAAGAAAGGAAAATAAATGCATCATAGATAAAAAGTTGGGAACTGGTAAGTAGAAGTTATAGACCTTTAATATTCAGTAATAGAATTGAAATATTCACAGAGTTGACTTAACAGAAGAATGAAGATGGCAGAAGAATCAGTGAACTTGAAAATAGATCAATAGAAATGATCAATTCTGAAGAACAGAAAAAGCATTGAAGAAAATGAACAGAGCCTCCAAAGCCTATCGTTAACTATCAAGTAGTCTAATATATCTGTAATTAGAGTCCCAAAAAGAGACAAGGAAGATACTGGAACAGAAAAATATATTTGAAGAAGTAATAGTTAACAATGTCCTGAATTTCATTAGAGACATCAAGTTACAAATCCAAGAAGCTCAAAGATTCCAAGTAGGAATAAAAGAAAAAAACAAAACAAAACCCCAAACCACACATTGAGGCATATCATAGTAAAGTTGCTGAAATCCAAATATATGAAACTTGAAAAAGCAGTTAGTGAAAAATGGCATGTTACAGAAGGCAAAGGACTATACTAATTACAGAGATTTCTTCCCAGAAACAATAGAGACCAGAAGACAATGGAATGAAATTTTTAAAAATGAGGCAGTGAAAAAAGTCTGTCAACCTAGAATTCTATATCCAGGAAACTAGTCTTCAACACAGAGCAAAGAGGCATTCCAGGCTGGGCTTCCCAGTTCCAGGGCCACTGGTAGAAGCTATTGAACACTTAAATATTAGTCTGATATATATATATCTATATCTATCTCACATTGTAAATAGATGTATATTATATAAATAGATGTATATTATATGAATAGATGTATGTTATATACACCTAAATACTGATAATATAGGTGTATTATATAGATGTATATTATATAGGTATATAATATATAGATATATAAGATAATAATATGTAATATATATAAACAGACTTTGAGACAAAGCATACTAAGGAACGGCTATCAGCAAGACATAATCATGAACAATTTGTCTAAGCTTAGTAACAGAGATCCAAAATACCTGCACCAAAAAATGGGAGAAGAGAGATAAATACACAATAGTAAAACTGTGTTGTCAATAATCTATAAAACAACTAGACAAAAAGAATCAGTAAAGACATAGAATCTCAATTATAAATTATTTTAAATCTATACATTTATAAATGTATCCATTTAAATAATAAATCTAAATTATAGGATCTAAGTGACTTAATTGAAATTTATGGAAACTCTACTCAACACTGCAGAATTTACATTATTTTCAAGCATACATGGAATGCTTATCACAATAATTCATATGCTGGGCCATAAAACAACACTTAATCAACTTTAAAAGATTGAAATATTACAGAATGTGTCTTATGGCAACAATGGAATTGAATTTGAGATCAGTAAGAATAAGAGCTCCAGAAAAGCCCCAAATATTATGTTAAATGATGAACTTAAGAAAAAATATATATCAAAGAAGAAGTCACAATGAAAAAGAGGAATAATTCAAACTGAATGAAAATAAAACTAATACGTATTTTATGAAATGTAGTTAAAGCAGTGCTCAGAGGGAAATTTATAACTCCAAAATGCTTATTTTAGAAAGGAAGTGATTTAAATCAATGATCTAATTTTCCACTTCAAGAAACTAGAAAAAAAAATGGGCACATGAAACCAAAAGTAACTGGAAGGAAGGAAATGATAGAGCAAGAAGCAGAAATAAATAAATCAGGAACAGCCCGTAACAACTGGGAACACAACAATGCCCAACTAGGTCTTTTGAAAATGTTAATAAAATCCATAAACCCCTGGCAAAAATAGTTCAGAAAAAAAGAGAGAAAACATAAATGAGTAATATCAGTAATGAAAAGAGGGAGATCATTACAGATCCTATAGGCATCAAAAGTATAATAAGGAAATATTATAAACAAGTTTATGCTAATAAATTTGATAGGTTCATTGTCAGTTTGTCAATAAATGAAAACTGAAATGGACAAATTTCTCAGCTTATCAAAAATGACACAAGATGACAGGAAAAATTCAAGTAAGTTTATATCTATCAAAGACCTTAAACTTTCTATCAAAATAATTTCCCACAAAGAGAACTCTAGGCCCAGATGGCCTCACTGAAGAATTCTTTCAAATATATAAGGAAGAAAAATTACCAATCCTATAATCATCTTTTAGAAAATAAAGAATTTCAACTCATTTAATGAGGGCAGCATAATTGTGATACCCAAACCTGACAAAGGAGTCACAGAAAAAGAAAATTATAGACCAATATCTTTTAAGAACATCAGTGCTGAAATCTTTAACAAAATGTTAGCACGTTGAATCCAGCAACACATGAAAAGGATACGTCATGACCAAGTGGGCTTTATCCTTGAATGTAAAGTTGGTTTAATGTTTGAAAATCATAGACCATAGAAATCGAAAATCATAGAAATTGAATAAAAAATAAAGTAATTGATTCATTTCCATAGATGCAGAAAAAGCATTTGGTAAAAATTAAGAGCTGTTCCAGACAAAAACTCTCAGGAAACTAATTATAGAAGGGAACTTCCTCAGTCTGATAAAAGGCATCTACTAAAACCTTCACAGAACATAATACTTAATGTTGAGACACTGAATACTTTTTTCTAAGATTGGGAACAAGGCAAGGATACCTGTTATCATCACTTCCATTCAACTTCTTACTAGAGGTCCTACCCAGTGCAGAAAGATAAGAAGAAGAAATAGAGATGAAGAAGTAAAACTGCCCCATCCCAGACAACCTGATTATTTACCCAGAAAATCCTAAGTTATTGACAACAACCACCACAACAGTAGCTTATTAGGACAAATATGTGCATTTAACAAAGTCTCAGGATAAAGGTCAATGTTCAGAAATACAGTTGAATGTCTATATATTAGCAGCAATCAGTTGAAAAGTAAAATAAAAAATTCACGTGTAATAGCATCAAAAAAAGCACAGAATACTTAGAAATAAAGTTAACAAAAGACATACAACATATGTACACTGAAACTACAAAACTTTGCTGAGAGAAAATAGGGAGTACTTCAATAAAGGAAGAGATGTATACCATGTTCATGAAAGGTTGCAAGGCTCAGTGTTGTCTCTCATCTCCAATTTGATCTATATTTTCAGCACAATCCCAATCGTATACCATAAAAATTTAAATAGTTGATTCTAACATTGGTATAGAAGCATAAAAAAGATAGCCCAGCCCAAAAATTGTGAGAGAGCTTATGATACTTGACATCAAGGCTTATTAGAAAGTCCAGCAATCAAACATTATAGATGTTTGATTCAATCAAACAATATTCAAAGGGAAAATTTTGATTAGACTTCATTAAAAAAAACTCCTTCCTGTTCATTAAAAATACAGTTTAAAAAAGGGAATGAGCCGATTTAGACCTGGGAGAAAATATGCTCAATACATATAAGGTGACAAAGGACTTGTACTGATAATATAATTCTTATACTCAATAACAAAAAGAAAACAACTTATTTTAAAAAATAGGCAAAAGACTTGAACAGTCGCTTCACCAAGGAAGATATACACTGGTCAAATGAGCCCTTAAAGAAGCACTCAACATCGTAGTCATCAGAAAGATGCAAATTAAAATCACGAGGGTACAACACAACATACTCATTAGCATGACTATGATTTAAAAAGAACAACTGGAATTTCAATTTGTTTCTGGTTGGTAAGTAAAGTGGTAAAACCACTTTGGAGAATGTTTAACAGTTCCTTATAAAATTAAACATGTAACCTTTGATTCGGTAACTGCATTCATGTTTTGATAAAAAATAAAAAAATAAGGCTTCCCTGGTGGCGCAGTGGTTAAGAATCCTCCTGCTAATGCAGGGGGCACGGGTTCGAACCCTGGTCCAGGAAGATCCCACATACCGCGGAGCAACTAAGCCCGTGCACCACAACTACTGAGCCTGTGCTCTAGAGCCCGCGAGCCACAACTCCTGAGCCCGCGTGCCACAACTACTGAAGCCCACGTGCCTAGAGCCCGTGCTTTGCAGCAAGAGAAGCCACCACAATGAGAAGCCTGCGCACCACAGCGAAGAGTAGCCCCGCTTGCCGCAACTAGAGAAAGCCTGTGTGTAACAACGAAGACCCAATGCAGCCAAAAATAAAAAAATAAATAAAAATTTAAAAACAACAACAACAACAAACCAACCAAACAAGAAAAGAAAACATACATCTAAAAGATTTGCATCCTTGTGTTCATAGAACTACTCACAATTGTCAAAAACTGGAAACAACTCAAATGGCCACCAGGCGGTGAAAGGACAAGCAGATTGTGGTATATTCACCCAGTGGGATGCCACTGGCCAACAAAGAGGAATAAGCCATGGCCAAGTCAACCACGTGGATGACTCTCACAGACGTTAAGCTGAAAAAAGAAGACACCCCCCACCCCCTCCAACACAACACATTCTGTATGTCTCCATTTATGTGATGTTTACATCCTGGCTACACTAATCAGTGGTGAGATACGTTGGAACCCTGATTGATTACCTCTGGGAGGTGGGACAGGAGGCAGCCTTCCGACAAGGTGGAGATGTTCTTTATCCTGATAGGGTGTGGGCTTCACAGGTGTATCAGTTTGCCAACATTATTCAGTTAAGATTTGTGCATTTCAGTGTATTTAAATGTATGCCCCACAGAACTGTAAAAATGTGGTAAGAATTGAGTGGGGTCTTGAGAGTCGGTGGAGGTCAGTGAAACAAGGACGGTGGGATGTTGGTAATCGTTGAACTGGGTGATGGGGTCTCGAGAGTCTGGTACACAGTCCTGTGTGCGTGTCTGCAATGGTCCAGGCAGGAGGTGGTGATGTCTCTGGCCTCCCAGTCTCCTTGTTCAGGTTTGATCGCTACCAGATCTTGGTGGTAGTGTTAAGGCAGGTCGTGGGAGGTACCCAGAGCGTGGGATCACAGCCTGCACCTGCATGTGTGGGGAGCTGAGAGAGAAAGCCTCACAGTAGGCGGGGCAGCCCTGAGCACCCTGACAGAGAACCGTGGATGGACGTGTGGGATTTCTGCTCCACCTCCAGCTCTGGGCCAGCTCACCGAGAAGCTTGCATCTCCAGTGACAATGTGGAGTCAAGACAACATAGGTCCTGATGTACGTGCTAAGTGAAGAGGTGGGTAGAGTTCCACGCCTGTCGGCATCCCGGAACCGATGGGATTTTAACAGTCCCCGTTCTACAACCCCACACCCAGTCCATGAAAAAGGAAAAGAAACTAGCCCAAAGGTGGGGGGTGTCTATGCCCAGATGTCCATATTGTGACCCATGGATGTGGCATCTGGGGAAGCAGTGGGCAGTTTGATTGGTGCAGCAAAGTGGCCATGTACTGTCATTGCTGTGCATGGATCAAGAGCAAAAGCCGATCTCAGTTGCTAAGAAGGGGGCTATTTGCTCCACTGTCTTAAAAAAATTTTTTTTATTGAATTAGAGTTGATTTACAATGTCATGTCAGTTTAAGATGTACAGCAAAGTCTTTCAGATATATATATATATATATATATATATTATTACAAGATGTTGAGTAGAGCTCACTGTGCTGTACAGAAGGTCCTTGTTGTTTATCTATGCTCCATTGTCTTTTGATTTCTAAAACTTCAGGGATGCTGACAGCCAGAGGGGCAATGCTATATAATAGGAAGAATCCCCAGTTCAAAGTTTGGAGAATTGTGTTGGAGTTCTGCTCCACTGTTTATTAGCTAAGTTGTGGTTCTTTTTTTTTACTGTATTTACTGATGCCATCATAACCCCAATTGCTGACATTAGGTGATTTGTTAAGTTGAATCTTTCTGTTCATTGGAGTAATTGTTGAATGTCTGTTAGGCAGCTGAAGAGATCGCCAAAGCCTCGTGGCGATCATTTTTGAAAACAGACTTTTATTGGCTAGAAAGTCAAGATGATGAGTCTGCCTGTACACCGGACTCAGCTGGGCCCCAGGAGATTCTGTATCTGCACAAATCCGAGTTTCAGAAACGTTCAGATAATTGACACTTGTCATTCTAACTTTCTGGGTCTTTGCTCAAGTCTGTCTCTGCTTGGCCTCTCTAATCCACTGTTCTCACCTGTATTCTGTTCTTTCTTAAATGCCAAGTTCAGATCCTGCCCCCTCTGTGCAGGCCTCACTGGTGATCTGGTGTAAAATAAATAATAATTATAGATATAATAAAACTACAGTAACACTTTAAAATGCATGTTAACGTGCCATTCTTCTTGGCCGTTCCTTTCTGTGATCTCTCCCCAGTTCTTCGAGGGATACGTACCTTTTTGGTTGGAGGCCTGGGATTATTCCAGCAGGAGTGGAAAGGAAAAAAGGATGTTGACTGTCAGCTGGTGACGTCCCAAGTAGGATTTTTATGATGTCAGAATAGTCATGAATTCCAGGCTTTGTTAAGAAAGGAAATCTTTCCTAAGGCCCCGTATTCGCACTAACCTACTGAGAGCTATAGGTCTGTGGGGAGGACTTCGTGTCCGAGGCGGAGAAAACCCAGGGCAGGTGGCCAGGAGGTGAACAGCTGACTCCTTCTGGCCTTGTGGGAAGAAGAGAGAGGGGGGGTGATGGTGAGAGCAGGCAGGAGACGTTCCATCCTGACTCGTCCCCACAGAGTGAAGGTCCCAGGGAGACGGCGTGGGGAGGAAAAGTCAAGATCTGGGCATCCACCGCACCCTCTCCTAGGAGGCCTGGCACTGCAGCCCAGATGGGTCCTGCTGAAGCCATGCAGAGGTGCTGGCTGGGCCAGTGTGTGGGCAGAGGCCAGGGCTTGGGACAAAGGGGAGCTGTTTGCCTGGGGATTCTATACCTGGGGTGTGACGGCCAGCCCCGGGGCCCCTGACGGCACTGGTCACAGCTCAGCAGTGACCAGCCCAGCACGCAGGCTGGAGCATCTGCAGTACGGGGCCAGCAGTGGTCCAGAGAGGGCCCGGGCGACCAGCAGCCTTTCATTCGTGTCCCCATCAGGTCACAGAAACCCCAGACACCTTGGCAATAAGATTTACGCCCAAGAGACAATTAAAACGGATCAGACTGAGGTGAGACGTCTCGGACTATTTTAATCCGCTGTCATTGTCTCACCCCTTCCCCAGCCAGAGCCCAGACGCCCGCCTCCCCCCACCTGCTCCTTCCCACAAGGTTTTACAGGGAACAGAGCTAGAGCCTGATGTCGGCGTCGGCCTCCTCGGGGTTCAGTTCGTGTTTGTTTACCCACGTGTTCTCATCACGCCCCACGTTTCCCTGCGGGACGTGCAGGCTTCTCGGGGGTGGTATTTTCCTGCGTCTAGTGGGCGCACCCCAGCAGTTGTCATGATGCCACACAAATAAATGCCCAGTGGTATAGTAGCCGATGGAAGTGCCATGCGGGGAGATGGCTCAGCTCTGTGTATCTGAGGGGGCAGCTCCCACCTGGACCCTGCTGCTCGCTCAGAAGTGCGGCCCGTTCAACCATGCCCAGTTTGTATTTCTTTCATACATTGTTCATTGTTTAATGAAGGAACAATATTTGTCTTTAACGATGCTGACGTGCAGTGTGTCTCTCCTCGTTTTCATGGAGCAACTGATTTATTTAAATATTTCCAGGTGTCTTGTATTCTAAATATATCTCTGTGTCGTATTTTAGATACGAAACACATCTATGAAACAGAAACGGACTCACAGACGTAGGGAACAGACTTGTGGTTGCCAAGGAGGGGGGCCGTGGGGAGGGAAGGAGTGGGAGTTTGGGGTGAGCAGATGCGAGCTATCATACGTGTGATGGATAGACGATGGGGTCCCACTGTACAGCACAGGGAACTGTATTCAATATCCTGGGATAAACCGTATGGGAAAGGATATGAAACAGGATATATGTAGGTATAACTGAGTCACTTTGCAGTGCAGGAAAAATTAAGCACAGCATTGTAAATCAGCTATACTTCAATAAAATTAAAAAAATAACTAAATAACTAAATTAAAAAAAAAAAGAGCTGTGAAACAAGCTGCCGTCGCAGTATTCGATGACGTTTGAAGTGGAGAGGCCATTTCAGTGAAATAGCTTGTGCATCCGTCTGCTGGAACAGGCTCAGGGCTTTAAATGCTCACCCTTCTCAATGGAAAGTGGACCGTCATATCCAGAAGATGTCGGCATTCTTCTTTTGGAAGTCGAAGCCATTTCAGAGAGGCGTTTCTGTAATTAAGCAATGCAATAAGCGTGAGTGGGGCTCTTTCAGAGGCTCCAGGTACAATTAGAAGACACCTAATCGACCATCACTCACCCTGATTGAAGCCATTGTCACTGTGCCCTTCCTCGCCAGGGTGAGAAACAGGTGCTGGGCCCAGATGCAGCCGCACCGCTCCCCGCTGGGGCTCCTTGCCGAGGCCGCGTTCACCACCAACCGGCGGAAACAGCTGCCGGCCTGCGTCTGGGGGGCCCACTACCTCCCATCCCCGGGACCTGCAGGAAGAAAGTTCCAGCATCCAGTATCACTTACCCAGCAGCGCGGATCCTCAACTTGCACTGCGCAGGTTGAAACTTACCAAGTCACCCCTTTTTAAGGTACAACCCTTCAGAAAAGGAGACAAAAAAATTGAAATCTGTTCACTGGAACAGAAATGGCCCCTTTAAAATTTTATTTGCAGCTGTTGTGCCCACAGATGTGATGGATTTATCGCATCACCGTGGGGCTGGTAAACACCGCGCCCTCTAGAGAGCCAGACATGCCCTCGCTGGCCGCATCACTTCATGGCAGGGCTTCTATCAAAGCCCCATAAACTGAATCACCAACCACAGGTGAGGCTCTGTGTTTTACATGGCGCCTTGGTCCTTGTTGTTCCACCTGTTAAAATGAAAGATTCTTGGAATATCATAGATGTAAGATTTGTTTATGATGCAAATAGAAAGATGCCCTTTCATCTCTCAACAGCTTTGATGTCGTGATACAAAGCTTTTAGTGCCACCTCCTCCCAGACATGCACCCAAGATGTTATCTGGTCCACAAACTTGGGCGCCTAGTATAAATACGAGGGAACCAATTACAAGACATTTCTGCTTTCAGTACTTTTTATGAGGAATTTGTCCACTTCTGAATTAAGAGAAAGATGAGAAGAGTTTGTTGATATGTTTTTCTTGAAGGTTTTAGAATTAAGGAAAGCTTGTTAAGATGGGAAAATAAAAGCGCCTCAGCGTTTACTTACTACTCAGACTTTACGGCCGTCAAGCCCTCAGTAATCTGGGGGTAGCTACTTGAGTAGTCCTCCGCTGCATGTAGGCATCTTTGCACATAGAAATGTGAGTTTCTTTCTCTTCGGTTTGGATAAGACAGGTATTTCTCATTTTAATAAATATTGAATTAAGAAGCCCAGTTTTTCTCTCTTCCACAGTCTTGGGTTTTAACTTTGGTTAGAATCTCCCCAAATTTTAAAAGTGTGGATGCCTGGACCCCACCCCAGTCTACTTAAATGAAAAAAGTCTCTCAGGCCTGGGCTTGGGATGGCCTTTTCTAAGGCTCCTGGGTCAACCTAATGTGCAACCAGGACAGATCCACTGAGTCCCATTATGTTTTAATGTTATTTTATTCATTTAAAAATATGCTCATTATTCAAATACATCTGAGCACATAAGCATAAAGAAACCTAAATTTCCCAAGCTAGAAAAATTGGAAACAGTAGCTGTTATATTTGCTTTTGTTCTTTAGACAAACTTTGAATAAGAAACTTAAAGTTGTGTGAAAACTGTATACATATACTGAAATTTACTTCAGTCTCTGTTGAAATGGCTGGTAACATGTATGACCAAAAGCAGGATTTTTAAATAGAGAATATTGCAAGACAGACAGAATTCCGAGACTGGGCAAAACCCGTAACATTCAAACTCCCAGGAAATCTGCTCTCGAACTTTCTTCTCATTCATTTTAAAAATGTAGAAATAATCTTCTTTAAATGTTCGTTTCTCCAGAATTAAAATAGGCAGGAAGTTCATGTAGCTAGTTCAAGTCTCAGTTATTGAAAATAATGCTGATACTAGAACATCCAAAATGGGTGTCTCATGGCTACTTTGGGGGTCAGGAAAGACGTAAGCTTCTCCCTTAAACTTGCTGAATTTGTGAGATCACAGATTTTTCTCTCCAGACTGATGCCCCGCACACACTGTGCCAGACCCAAGAGGAGTCTTTTAGATCATTTTCGAATGATGCAATTACATCGTTGGGTGTAATTTCCAAGCTGAGTATATCTTATTATATTCTCATTTTGTAAAAGCTGGTCTTCTGCATATATATGTTCTTTTTTTACTGACCAGAATGTTTAATTAATTAGAATACCCCATCTTACCATCATCCTGCATAATGAGAGTTTACTGTACAGCTATTTTTGGTCGCCTGAAATAGTGGAAAGCTATTCACAGTGATGAGTACCTGAATCTGCTGATTGTAGACATGAGTAATTCACAATATCCCATCAGTGGTGATGGGGAGCAGACAAGCTAATTGGCCCACTTGAAGGCTAGAGCTCCCCAAAGAGGGCTGTCTTTCATGGCTCAAGTTCCATTAATCAGCGGGTCCTCGTTGAGCTCCTGCTGTGTGCCTCGCATGCAGTTGGAGATGAGGGGTGCAAGGCATAAATCAGGGCCCACGGCCTGGGCATCTTTTGATTCAGTTGGAGGCAAGACACTTCCAGTAAAAAATACTGCAGTTGTGAAAATGATCACATTATCTGCTCATGAAAGGAAGTGCTCACTTGCCGAGGGTGGGCAAAATGAATAGAAGAATACGGAATAAGATACAACTGCGAGCACTGAACCCCACACGGGGAGTGACAGGGTGCAGAGCTGATCAAAGCGATGCTGACGCAGACGGTGAGGTGGGCCTTCAGGAACGGGCACCTGAAAGGCTCTGGTGTCTCAGGTGAGGGGGAGGCTGCCAGGACCTGTCTTCAAGCTCCTCGGCTCTTGTCCTGTTTTTGTTTGTGTCTCCTGTTTGCACTGAGACTTTGCTCCAGGAACACGGAATGGCTGAGTTAGGAAAACGGACCTTTCAGCCCCAGGAGACTTGGATCCCAAAGTCAGACACCATCCAAGGTTAGGGTCTGACGGAAGCACATGCTGAGGGTACCAGCTGCTTCAGTTTGATGAGCTTGACCGCAGCTTGGAAGACTGACTGCTGGGCAGACCCCGTCACATTTCAAATGTGCGACTTTATTTATGTTTTTGTCCACTTACAGGTCCCGCTAAAGTCAAAATAATGTCCTTTATTGAGTTTCCACTGTCATCGTCTGAGATTCGTTTCTCTGACCCCTGGGCGGGCAGTGTGCTGTGAGCGTGCACAGACAGGGTGCCAGGGGGCAGGCGGCAGGGGCAGTACCCGGGCGACCAGGGCTCATCCCCCAGGCTCATACCTGACTGCCTTCATGACCCAGAAGCTTCACAAAGCCTGAGGCCTGACCAGGACTCGAAGGCGGGAGAGAGGAGGAGGAGACGTGGGGTGCCTTGTTTGGACATCACCTGAGTAACGTGGTGTCCACCGGCGTTTGTGAAAACAACTCTCTTTAGAGGTGCATCTGCACGGCATCCATGTCCATCCACAGACGTGACAACGAGAAGTCCACGTTTGCAGTGGTGTGTGTGGTTTGTGTTATGTACCCTTCAAGGTTTTGGCGGGGAGAAAGGGACTGGAGCAAGCCCGGGGAGGGGTCGGTGGTACCGTAACCCATAATCGCGTTCTGTGGGGTTGCCTCTGACTACGTATTCTAGGTGCGTGAATCCTATTTGCACCGACTTTGCACTAAAGCAGTCTTAAGAGTTGAACTCAACCTAATGGCAGGTTTTAAAAAGATCAGAATAAAGGTAACATGAGGCAGAAACAATTTCAAATAACACCAGATAGTCCACATGGGAACTTCCACTGGGAGGAAACGACTCTGTCGAAAAGGGATTCGCCGGCCCCACGAGGGCCTCTCATTTTTAAATTCAGCATCACAATGCGATCTGTCACTCCTTTTATTTCATCCCCACTTACCTCTCCCACTTGGGCTTGGTTCGCATACTTTTGGTTTGATTTACAAATTTGCTCTTGGATTTTAGAGGCTTTATTGAATCCATGCTGGTGCCAAAATACCCATCATAAGTTTCTCTGTTAGGGTTTTTGGTGTCACTTCAACTCTCTCTTGTCATCTTATATTCCTACTGGGACAGCACCTGAGCTTTCACCAATACTGTCCTTGCAGGGGCTTAGATTGCAGCAGGCGAGACTTGAGTTAGACCCACGCAGTACAGGCAGCCCTTTTATTTTAGATGCACCATGTTCCTAAGAACCTGTCAAGGTGCAGGGCGGTCCAGAGAGAAACGTACCCGCTCTCACGGGAAGTTTAGAATTTAGCATGAGATTTTGTCTGTCTGATTTTGTCCGTTCAGGCAAACTGCCGAGTGTCACACGTAGAAGCATCAAATAATCATGAGAAAGACTTATAGGCAGTATTGGATCAAAAGTGAAAAGTGTAGCCGAAAGTAGGTACTGCTTGTGCTGTGACATAAAATAGCATTGTTAGAAATGAATGCTTCCTCTTGGATACTGTTGGAGGGGCAGGTGGGCCTCCACAATGTAGGATACTCAGTCTGTTTGCTAATATTGGACATTACATCTGTAAGCATCTTTTGACTCATTTTCTGGGTTTGGGGCGGGGTGCCAGTAGAGAACACTGTCTCACCTGAGAGATCAAAGTGCTTCATATTTTGAAAGCTTTTACTACAGTTTCCAAAGTGACCTTCAGAAAGGTTACACCTAGACTCACAGCGTGTGACACTTTCTGTTTCCCCAAACACCTGACAAAGGTAGGTTTTAATTTTTGCCAGCTTGATAGGGAAAAAGGCAATCTTGTTGTCTTAATTTTTTCTTTGAATTAACCTGTCTCAGAATATTAGATTGGATATTATATCTCTTCTTGTTAAAGTATTTCTTTGTGCCGATTGCCACTTTGGCCATAGTTTTCCTATTGGTTATAGTTGCACATATTTTAAAGTGTGGATAGTTTTCCTTTTCATTGTATTTATGATGTCTTTCAATTTGCAGAAGTTGTAAGCGGTCATGTAATAACATCTACCAAGGTTGTCCTTTATGATTTTTTTCTCTTGCTGCTCTGCTTATATAGGTAACCTTTACCTCAAGGTTAAAAAGAGGTTTAAAAAAACAAAATACGGTTTCTTTTCGTTTATTTTAAATTATATCTTCTTTATTTTAGCTTATTCTTTCTAGTTTATTTTTCTTTTAGTTTATTTAGTTTAGTATTTTATAGTTTATTTTTATGCAAAGTTTAAAATGAGGTCCTAACTTTATTCCTTTCCAAATAGTTAATAAGTTTTCTCTGTATCATGTTTAAAACCCTCTCCTTTCCCCAGTGATTCTGAACACCACCCTGCTCAGAGCCTAAGTTCTTATTCCCATGAGGACTGCATTGCCCAAATCATGCTCCTCAGGCCATGGTTATGAGAGGTTTTAAGAGAAGTAATGTTTGTAAAAAGCATGCCCATTTGAATAGTTTTTGGAAGCTCCGTTTAAGCGACATTCACCAAACTTCTTTACGGTAGGAGTTCTCGGCACGTTCGTGTGCTCACGTGCACTGGTGACAGCAGCTGCTGAGGAGGACCCGCTGACCGATCACCGTGCACGGGTTCTGACCCTCTGTGTGTTAATTCGTGTGATTCATCGTGCTGTGAAGTCGGTGCAGTTGTTACCCCGAGTGACAGACCAGAAACTGAGGCTCCGACTTCCCGACGGCAGCAACGTTTCTAAAATGTGCCGAGCTTCAGACCCCCATGTGTCCACTCGTGTCTTGAGCGGTGCCTTCGAGGACTCGTGCCGGCCACTCCTCTTCCTGTCAGCTCCCGTCTGCATCCTCCTGCCACTGTGTTCTTTTTAGCTCTGGCCGTGCAAGTTTTACCTTGAAATTTCAGTTAGATTAATTCTTTTTGCCAGATTACGCTTTCATATAACTGTTAGACTCATTTGTCTAATTGTACAAATAACAATCAAGCCAACTGATAAAACCCTTTAAAGTTGTAAATAAAATTGCAAGACGCTCACAAGTTAATGTGAGGGCAGTTGATAGTGTTACAGTCCTCGGTGTAACAGATGTGATGTAGATGCTTTATCTTTCCATTTCTTAAAGTCTCCTGTTTCTCAGGTTTTAAAATTTTCTTCATATGTGTCTGGCACATTTCCCAAGATGTTGTGTATTTCTTGATAATTTCTATTTTGATAGTTTTTTGTCAAGTGAGACCTTTTTTCTATTTTATTTCTTTAAAGTACAGAAAACAAAGATGCAAAAAGCAGCCGTAAATGGAACTGGTAAATACGAGAGAGATCAGATACCAGTTATGACAATAAATACAAATGGGTTAAAATTTTGAATGAAAAGTCAAACCTCTTATCCTGGTTCAGAAAGAAAAACAAACAATATGATACATGTGAAACACAGACCTAAACAAAAAGTCAGAGGGGGTAGGCAGAGACACGTCAAGAGAACACACACACACAGAGGATAGGCATGACATTAATACTGGAATGTCATTAAAAGCAAAAATCATTATGTGAGACTGAAGTGTTTGTCCTATATTTATAAAAGTGCAATAAATAACACTGTTTTAGTAATCATTCATCTTTAATGCCTGATAAAATAGTGAAGGATATACAATAAATATGTAAGCAGAATATACATAGAATATTAAGTAGAAAGAGTAGAAATTTTTTCTTATATTATCTTTAACAGGCTTTCTTGTTTTACTTTTTGTGGTTAGTTCTACAATCTCTATGTAACTAATTTATATACACAGTGTGAAGTAATAATCAAGGCTTTTAAAAAATATGTCTGGTTGTCCTGAACTCTTTTATTAGGGAGAATAACTTCTCACTGTTTAGCAGCACATTTGTATTAAACAAAGCGACTGAATTTAGGGGTCTATCTCTGGCTGTCATTTCTGTTCTAATCATCAGTTTGTTTATAGTTTCACCAATACCACCCCATTAATTACTGTAACTTTCAAAAATCTTATATTTAGTAGAACATGTCTCCTGCCTTCAAGAGTATCTTGGCGGGGCTTCCCTGGTGGCGCAGTGGTTGAGAGTCCGCCTGCCGATGCAGGGGACACGGGTTCGTGCCCCGGTCCGGGAAGATCCCACATGCCACGGAGCGGCTGGGCCCGTAAGCCATGGCCGCTGAGCCTGCGCGTCCGGAGCCTGTGCTCCGCAACAGGAGAAGCCACAGCAGTGAGAGGCCCGCTTATCACAAAAAAAAAAAAAAAAAAAAAAAAAAAAGAGTATCTTGGCTATTCTTACCTATTTGAATTTTCATAAAGTTTTAGAATCAACTTGCCAAGTTTCTTTAAAAAAAAGTCTCTTGGATTTTGATTAGGATTGCACTTACTGTATAGATTAATTTTGGTGAATTAGTATCTTTACCATATATAATCTTCCAATCCATGAATACTTTATATACTTCCATTTACTTAGTTCTCCTTTTACTTATAATAATGTTTTATATTTTTCTGCAGAGAGGTCTTGCATATCTCCTGTAAGATTCATTCATAGTTACAGATATTATTTGATGCTATTGTAAGTGGTTTTTGTTTATACTCTCCTAAAGTAGAGCCTGAGACGAGAATATGAGCATAGGTAGTTAGAAGGGAATTCTGAGAATCAGACCAGCAAGAGTGGGGCAGGAGAGAGAGGAAAGCCCCTAAAGTAGGTGTTAGTGGGCGGTTGGGACTCAGTCTCACAGAAGAGAGGAGAGGTCCTGTCCTTCCCACTGAAGAACAGGCTGGGACATTTGCCAACAGTTCAGTGGTCGAGGGTCGCCTGCAGGGGCATTACCGCTCCTGCACGTCTGAGTGTCTGTTCACAGACTGAAAAGACTTCTGTGCTGGCTTCAGACCCCACAGTGTGTGCCTGACGTGGGACCTGGGGATGTGCATGGAACTGTCCACCACAGCTGTGCTGAAATCAGCCTGGCCCGAAGGATGTATCCCAGGGCACTGCAAAATCTGCTGTAGTATTATTTTTAAAAATGATTTCTGTTTGCTGTTGGCGGAAAGATATCCAGTTGATTTTTATATAGTGACCACAGTCTTGTAACCCTCCTAAATTCACTTTAAAAAAAATTATTTATTTTTGCGTTGGGTCTTCGTTGCTGCACACGGGCTTTCTCTAGTTGCGGTGAGCGGGGGCTACTCTTTGTTGTAGTACACGGGCTTCTCGTTGCGGTGGCTTCTGTTGTTGTGGAGCAAGGGCTCTAGGTGCATGGGCTTCAGTAGTTGTGGCATACAGGCTCAGTAGTTGTGGATCGTGGGCTTTAGAGTGCAGGCTCAATAGCTGTGGCGCACGGGCTTAGTTGATCTATGGCATGTGGGATCTTCCCGGACTAGAGCCCAAACCCGTGTCCCCTGCATTAGCAGGCGGGTTCTTAACCACTGCGCTACCAGGTAAGTCCAAGTTCACTTATTAATGCTAATAACTTGTCTATCGATTCTCTTGGATTTTATACTTACAAATTTGCATCATCTGTGAATAATGACAATTTTATTTCTTATACACCAATCCTTATGCCGTTTACTTCTTGTTATTGAAGTATCTAGGCCTTCCAGTGCAATGCTGAGCAGAAGTTATGAGGACAGGTAGCATCCCCTATCTTGTAGAGGAAACTTTAAAATTTCACAGTTAAAGTAGGATGTCTGGTGTAGATTTCTTGAAGATATTCTTTATCAGGTTGAGAGCGTACTCTTCCACTCATAGTTTTCTAGAAGGTTGTGATCATAAGTGAATACTGAATTTTACCATTTTTTAATTCTATAGAGATACTTTTTCTCGTTTCCTACTTTTTGTGGTGAATTACTTTGGAATACATTGCTATTCAGTTATTACCAAAAGGTCTTTGCAAGAAATGGCATTGATGGAGAAATCAAATATTTTGTTCATCCATTACACTAAAGAATGGTAAGAACCGTGGTTTTAAGGAAGAGGTTCTTAATTTTACTGTTATTTTCCTTATTGATTGATTGCTGGATTGCCCACAGGCCTCTGGTGCAGCCTCTGGGCCCCTTCTCAGAATAAAATTTCTCAGTGCATAAAAATATACAGGATTTCAAGGGAAACAAATTATGTTGAAATATGTTGTTTCAAAGGAAACAAGTAGTAAAAATATGAAACAAATTGATGGTGTAGTAATGTATGTACTTTTAGAGCAACATGTTAAATTACAAGACCTAGGGGCAGGCTTCATAACCACTACAGTTCTGAAGTCGTACTGAGCCTGAATGGCATTTTGAGATATCTTCAACAATGGTCATAGGATGTGAGTTTTTCTATGATTTCGCTGGTAGTTGGTTTGCTTGCCTAAGAGGTTAGTAAAACAGAAGACGTAATTTTTCCATAAGTTAGCATGCCCTGAATTCTCCCCGTGGACCCTGTGGGGATTGTTAGCCCCAGGTGAAGAATTCCTGCCCTGGAGCACAAATCCTGCTCGGGTGGCACCCGGCCGCGGGAGAGCCGTGCCGTGATGCTTCCCCCTGGAAGCCCTCGCACCCACTCCCAGCACATCCTTGGGAAAGCTGTGCTCCATCCCAGCGTGAACGGCTCCTCTCACCCTTTACCGCCGCTGCTCCAACCCAAGCCCCTACCATCTTCTGTCAGCAGACGTGTTCGCGTTTCCTTACACACCAATTGCATTTTGCCCATGTATATTGGCTTGCAGATCTGCAGCCCACCTCCCCTGCTGGACTGTCAGCCTCTTGAGGCTGTTCTGTTCTCCGGTATGTATCCATTGCTAGCCTGGTACCGATACATGGGAAGGGGCCATCCACGTGTGTAGAAGGAATAAAGCGGCTCGTTTCTGAGTGCACTTTAGCAACGGAGGCCATTGCAAGAGGAAGCCCAGCAAACTCAAGGTTGAGAGGCTGTCGCCGATGGTGTGGTCTGCACCCCTGTCTGGATGGGTCCTGCAGGAGGTAGGTCTCCGACTCAGGGCCTGAAGAGCTGAGCTGCACTGCATCTTGTTTGCCTCTGCTGTGCTTTCGTTCTGACACCAGGAACCACAACCATTGCTGCCTGTTCACTTCATCTGCTAGAAAACTAGCCCCCAAGCGTGGCCCCGTCAGAGCCCACGCAGGACTCGAGGGCGTGCCGAACGTTGCAGGGTTATTTCTCGTTTGTCTTGTTTTCCTGCCTTCCTTCTTCTTCAGTGTAATGGTAGCACTCACTGAAAAAAATTACGTTATTGTATTGAGCTCACTTCTTTTTTTTTTTTTTTTTTTTTTTTTTTTGCAGTACGCGGTCCTCTCACTGCTGTGGCCTCTCCCGTTGCGGAGCACAGGCTCCGGACGCGCAGGCTCAGCAGCCATGGCTCACGGGCCCAGCCGCTCTGTGGCATGTGGGATCTTCCCGGACCGGGGCACGAACCTGTGTCCCCTGCATCAGTAGGCGGACTCTCAGCCACTGCGCCACCAGGGAAGCCCTGTGCTCACTTCTAAAAGCTCCATCTAACCATTTTCTTCTTAAGTAATGTGTGTTCTTCTGTGTCTAATTGGGATGGAGAGTAGGGGAAACAGACAGGGGGGCCCTTCTCTTCCTGCCTGGCAGAACCACACACTCTGCCAGGCGCTCGGCGGCCCACCCTGATGATAACAGGCAAAAGTGGTCACGTGGCTGCACGATCCACAGTGGACGGAATCAGGGCAGCCCCAGGCCGGAGGCCGGAGGAGGGCAGCGTGTCTGTGCGGAGCCCTCATTGTGGGGGGGGGCAGCCCCTCCCTCTGGTTCCAATGGAGCCCCGCGCTTCATCTTCTGGGAGCTTGGAGGCCTGAGGCGGGCTGGCTGGTGCCCCCTGCGGTGAAAGCCACTTCTTGTGCCGGCGGATCAGTTCAACACATCCCAGGTTTTAAGGGAAGGTGGGTGCAGAGTCCATGAAGCCGCCTGCTGGCCGATGGCTTGCTGACTTCTGTGTCTGACCGTGAACCCCACTCTCTGCACCCTGTGTCCCATTCGTAAGTTCTGCTGGGTGGCAGCTTTTATAAAGGCGGTTTTGGGGGGAAGCTTTTCATGAGACTTCTCAGAGCCTCTGGCCCCTGCCTTTCAGCTTCCAGGTTGCAAACCGGCTCCCCCATTAATTGCCACAGACGGGATTTTCTTGGGCCAGACCTCACTGCATGGGGTATGCCCCGTGCTCGGTGAACAGGGTGGATGTGAACGTGTTCTGTGGTCCTTAGAGGATCTGATTCTCTTCTGCAGAGAAGATAGAGACTAGCGTACAGTTTCTGTGATTTCTTTGGTAGAAGAATTACACATTTTTTGGTGCCGTCTCTATAATAAGGTATGTTACCTTTCAAGCACAGTGTTGCTTTGGCACAGTTAATATCATACGTAACTAGACGTGATGTTTTCTCAGGGAGCTGCTTTAAACATGCTTCACAATTCCTTCCACATGAAGAAAAAGAAAGCGATTTTTGCCCCCCATTTTAGAATTTCATTCCATTGCAGAGGACTTTGGGCTTGGAGTGAGACACACGCCAAAACCTCTGTAGTCCTTTTGAGTTCCAAACATGCTTGGAGCTCCCCAGGTCTTCTGAAAGCCGGGGCTCTCACCTCGGAAGCGCCCGGCTGTTCTCTCAGATGCGAATGCCAGAGCTCGCCTTATATTCATCTTTTCATTTGGCCCAAGCAAAAGGAGACTCGTATCTGATAGCGTGTACTTCCTGGTTCAGATGGACACTTCCGTTGCGAGTTACAAAACCATTTTGATTTTGTGAAAGTCCGTTAAGTGTTGGCAACTGATAAATATTGCTTGATGTCATTACCGTCAACACCTGCTGTCTGTGGGGGGTCAGTCTGCCGAGAAGGGACACATTTGTCCAAATTAATCGGAGGGAAGGAATGAAAGGCAGCTGGTCTCAGTGCGGGGCCCCTGGATGAGCTACACTTGGCTATCGCCCATCCCTCCCTGCCCCGCCCCCAGCAGTGCACAGCCCTGAGCCTCTGAGACCACCTGGCCCTGGGCTGGTAGAGAGCATCAGGGCAGGTGTGCTGATAGTCACCGCAGCTGTGTCACTGACAGTGACGATTGACCTCTGCTGAGGCATTGGGGTTTATTGAAGGGAGACATTGGTTTTCTTCTATAGCTTTCAACATCATCTAGACGTTTTCTTGAGAAGTTGATGGAAAAATAGCCACCTCCCACTCCTTGCAGTGGGGGCTTGGGTCCAGCCGACTCTAAGGGTCAGATCTGGGGAGGAGGCCAGAGTCGTGGCATCACACATCCTGTGGGCTGGGTTCTCTGCTTTGCTCCCTTTGAGAAAGCTTGGCATCTGCAGAGGATGGTGAGAACCAGATGTGTTTTCTAACTTCTGGAAAAAAATCATTCACAGGACATGACTCAGGTAGGGCAGAGGTAGCACTCACCTTTATTCAAAAACAGAGCCAATTAGGATGTTGGGAATAACAGAAGCACACTCCTACATACAAAATAAATAACCAACAGGACCTACTGTACAGCACAGGGAAGTATACTCCATATTTTGTAATAACCTATAAGGGAAAAGAATCTGGAAAAGAATATATACATATGTATAACTGAATCACTGTGCTATAACCTGAAACTAACATGACATTGTAAATCAGCTGTACTTCAATTAAAAAAAAAGCCAATATTAGGGATGAGTTCCAATAAAATTAAAATATTAGGGATGAGAACGAACTTAGAAATCATCTGGTTCAAGTGTCCCCGAGACCTACGGGGGTCCAGACGGGCGAGAGCTCACATTGTTCCCCGCGCAGCGGGACGGCCAAGCACCTGCTTCCCCGAGCCAGGTGTCTTGGAAGCTGCTGCTGGGCAAGCTGGCTGGGCTTGCTGCCAGTGTGGAGACCCAGGAAATCCCATAAGAAGCACTGGAGCCTCACACTGACCCTGTGGATTGGAGCCAGGAGAGTGGGCCAGGGCTGAGCGTCAGAGACAGAGCTGGGGGACCTTTCCTGTTAGGAGGGGGACGGGCACCACGTAGCCAGTGGTGCGGAGTGAGATACGCACGGATAGATAGCAAGCCGGGACTCTGTCCAGCGCCCAGACCAGGGTCTGCTTGAGGCCGTGAAGCCGAGCTCCTGTCTCCAGGCTGCGCTGCACGAGGCCACTACGTGAGCCAATTGACAAGCTCCCTGAGACCCCAGGGACACGGGCCCCCAGCAACGAACACTGTCGACTGGCTGGGGGCCCCGCGCTGAGGTCAGAGAGCCCCTGGCTGTGCATGCCGGCTCGCTCTCTCATTTGCGGTTCAGATATTCGGTTTGACCTCCCTACACTTGTGTGTCCTTACCTAAAATGTGGGGATAATCACAGTACCTTTTATAAAATTATACCAGGTAGTTCCTGGAAAGTGCTTATTAGCGTACTACCTGGCATTTTATTTGCAGCAACTGTTAGCTGTGATGAAGTGAATAATGGGGAAGGTAACCACATGAGCCGTAAGATGGTCTAAGGATATGACCCACAGTGGCGTAACCACAGCCCCACTGAGTTGCAGCATCTGCTCCGTGCACAGCCAGCTCCGGGCTGTCTTAACCTTGCTCAGTATTTCATGATGATGGGATTGGCGTGCCAGGCATTTCCACACCATCTAAAGCTGAATGCCAGACGAAACGTAAGCACACGGACGAGGAGGGGGGACCTCAGGCCGCGGGGGCTGAGGCAGGCTGGGGTCCTTCCTCCCTCTGCTGCACAGGCTCTGGAGGAGCGGGGCTGGGGGCTCCCAGAGGTGGCAGTGGGTGGGCAGGGGAGTCTCTCCTGCAGACGTGTGTCAGCGCCGCCTGAGGCAGACTAGGGCCTCCGACTCCCCGAGGCCACTGGCCGGGAGCTGGCGGCTTGTGGTCTGAGCACAGGCTCCCGTGAGCAGAGGATGTCCCCCGGGCAGCCAGCGCCGCCGCGCTGCCTTGGCCAGGTGAGTCCATTCTGAGGTTTCATCTGCAGGTCCAATGTTTGGTGCTGAAACGTACTTACGAAACTACAGTACCGGAGGTGGTGACAGTGGGCGAAGTATTTTTTTTTAATTTTACTGGAGTACAGTTGGTCTACAATGTGTGATCATTTCAGGTGTACAGCAAAGTGCTTCAGGTATACCTGTATGTATATCTGTTCTTTTCCGGATTCTTTACCCGTATAGGTTATTACAGGGTATTGAGTAGAGTTCCCTGTGCTAAACCGATAGTATATGTTCCAGCTGTGCCACATCACCAAGCACAAGTGGATTCAGAGCTCGCCCCTCGGTCTGCCAGGAGCACACGGTGGCTTAGGAGCCTTCTTCTGGTCTCTGTGTGTCTCTGCCGGTGTGCTGGGCAGGGACCAGCAGGAGTTGCTCCCATGGGGCCTGCGGGTGGATTTCTCTGTGTCGTCATCACAGAAAGGTGGTCGTCGGTCGGAGGCGGCGTCTAAGGGAAGCAGATGACTGCAGGACAAATGACCTTTCGTAGGTCATGGTCTACGGTGAACAGTGGCTCCTCAGAGAATGTCCGGACACCACGCCTGTTGCCTCACGGGCAAGGTGACAGCGAGGGTGTCTGGAAGGCAGCTCGGTTAGTTCTGAGCGTTTTCTGTTAAAGTGGTTCAGAAGGCCAGCACAGGCCTTATTCCCGAGAACGAGAAATCCACCTCCTCTCCTCCTGGAATGCACAGCAGGGCCCCCCAGGCTCTCCCCACTCTCCTCTGCCCCCGAACACGTCTTACAAGCGGTTTGCAGGGAGAGACACTTGTAGCGAGAGCCAGGCCGTTGCTTGTGAAGATGCCCGCTTGGTAGTTTCATTTCATGAAAATACTCGGCTTTCTTTATTTTCCTGGGAACCCCAGATCATCCAGGATCTAGGACTCAAGGTATGTGAAAATGCCCGTGCAGGGAGGGGTGGCATTCGCTGGCCGGGGAGCTTGGGACCGCTTCTTGGGTGACCTCAGCACCTCCGGGCACCTCAGGACACTCGGCAGCAAGTCCTTTACATCGTTCAGACCATCAGATATCTTGCCGGGAATTTTACAGTTTTTAACCATTCTCCTTCTGAAGGCGGCTGATGGGTTAAAGGATCTCTCTGGCTTTGGAGGCGTCTTTTAAAAGCACGAGCAAATTGCATGGTTATTATTGGTAAGATTTTTCTTCCAGAGTTTAGCCTCATTCCTGGAATGCTGGATAGAAAGTTGAAGTGCTTTTTCTCTGATGATGATTAATCACAATTTAGGGGAACACAGGGCAAAAAAGACGCAGGGCTCTGACTCATCCTTCGTCCTGTTGAGTGGCCGGGGCCATCCTGACTCTCCTGTCTTCCCTTAGGATCGAATGCTTTCTGCTCCTTTGAAGAATGGTGGTATCACCTCAACTTGTTCAAATGCCTGAGAGTTAAAAGCTACCTCTTGAAGCTGCAGTCCTTTAAAATTTACGGAGGAACATGCTACGTCAGGCTCAACGAGACTGGCCCCACGTAAAGTCAATACTTGCCTAAAAGCAAACACAATCTCCGAATACAAGGTCAAAGCAAAAGAATGCCATCCCCCCAGCCCCTCCCCCGACCACTTGTCTCCCTTCAGAGACTGTGATGGTGCCCGGCCATCCTCCCCCTGCCCCGTGCGGGTCAGATGTGTGTCATAGCAGACACCGGACGGAGTTAATATTAAACTCCAAATTAACAGATTAGAATAACTATTACATGCTTTTAGTGCCAATTCATTTGATAGCTGTTTCTCTCCCTCCTTTTACAAGGCAGGGAAATGCAGTGCATAGTTTCCTGTGGCGAGTTCTCAGGGGGGGCCTTTGTGCTCCAGTCGCCACCAACTGATTGTCCTGACACGTGTAATCCCCTCGAATTCTGCCCTGGGATGATGTCGGGGGGAGCCCTTCAAGCAGGGCTATTAAAAAGTGCATTGAACATGCTCCTTGTTGTAAGATTTATGCTAGCTTATGCTAGAATAACAATGATGCCGTGGTATTTGTTTGAAAATGAAAGGATTATATGGTCTTTGTAAAATGAGGAATTTAGTTTTGGGGAGAGGCAGTGAAAGGGTGATTTATTTTTTGTTGATGTTCCTATGAATCCTTTGATATGTCAACTTCTGTCACTGAGTATTAGGACACTTGTAATTTCTTGAATCAACCAAGATGAAATACACACGGCCTCAAATAATCTATGTCAAAAACCCAACCGCGCAACATAAATGCCAGTGCTTATTGTAAGGTTAGAACGGGTATGGGCTATTTGGTCTTTAAAAACCTGTGGGTAATTAAATTTTGTGTTTTAGCGGGGGAAAGAGCCACAGTTCTCCCTGTGTTGTTCAGTGGTGAGAGACCTGTTTCTCTTACTTACAGTTTTTTTCCAGGAAGAGACAATAAAAGAAGTTACTCCTCTGAGTTTTGATCAGTTTCCTGGGAAGCTGGTCCTGCTTCCAGGACGACAGGCTTCCTCTCCGATCCGTGCTTGGAAGTCTGGAATTTTCATCTGGGATCATTTGCAAGGAGAGGGATGGCTTGGGTTTCGGGCTGTGATAACAGTGGCCTCGACCGCGTTTGCCTTCCTTCTAACTTATCCGTGGGAGACGGCCTGGGACCCTGCACATGTGAACTGTGTGTTTCCTCTTCCACATCTGGCCCCTGCTGCACTGAGTTCCCCAGGAGCAGGGCCACGGGCTCTGTTTCCCTCATCACTTTATCCCCCTGTATGTGCCTGGGTCTTCATGGACCATTAGATGTGTGAATGCAAACCACGCCCGTGCAGATGAGGATTCTTGGCCTGAGAGGGGAGATGACTTCCCAGAGGTCACCCAGCTGCCCAGCAGCAGACCTGGGTCTCAGACTGAGATTTCTGGACTCTGGGTTCAAAATCTTTAAAGAACGTGACATATTTATACTCGCTGGTGGCTTGCTGACGCCATCGCTTTTCCTTCGACAAGTAAACAAACTACTTCAAAACAAAATCCAACTTGGCTCTACTTCCCACTGGTAACAACAACTCAGGCTCCCCGGGAAACTTAACGTGTATCCTTTTTTGTCAATTGGCATTTTTCTCTTACACGTCTCATTTTCTCCTTCTTTTCTTGTCTGTGGTGCTGTCGTGTGACAAACTGACTTCAAAGGATGCTTTCTATGAAAAATTAGAAACAAAACATGTTGTTATATGTTCAGCTGAAAGAATAATAGCTAGTTTAGAACCCAAGGAAGGCCCTGGCTCTTGTTAATAGAAAGCCTGGGGTGTGTGGAGAGCGTGTGAGGGCAGCGGGTGGTAGGGATGAGTGACCCGGCCGCGCTGCCCTGTCACTGTCCCCACAGGACCCCGGCTGGTCCTGGTTCTGGTCTGTAGTGTTTCTCACAGAGCCGTGCTGGGTCAGGGAGCGCTTTGTTCTTGGAAAGCATGGTCTCACATCATTCCCAACCCGGGGAGTCCTTCCCTGCAGCCTTGAAGGCCTGGCCTGGTTTTACTCAAAGGTGAAGCTGGGGGCCCGGCTCTGTGTTTGGACAACATCTCTCTCAGAGATGGGTGTTTTCGTTGGAAACGGAGGTGCATTACTGAACCATCTGGGAATCAGAGACGACAGGAAGTGGGGTCCTGTGTTTCCCGCTATTAATTATGCATCGGATCGGCTGGCGTGGCCGGGCTGGGACGAGCCCGGGGAGAGGAGAGCCCGGGTCCCCTTCCCTGGCCCGGGGGCGACAGCTGCACGGTTTTGTGGGTTCCTGGTCTCGGTTTACTCGTCTCTAAATGGAGGGTGGACACAGGGAGCGTTAGATACGGAGTGAGAAAATGGCGTGAACTCCTGAACATCTCCAGGAGCTGAGCCACGGGGGGTGTTTGCTCTTTAACGTGATGGTCTGAACTCTTCACTTTCTGGCCCCAGCCCCTCCATTCCTGCGTCCCATGCGACTCTGTGCCCCCAGCCCCTTCACCCAAAGCTGCTTCTCCTCCACAGAACCACCCGTGTCCTAACCACGCTTGTCCTGCAGAGCAAAGTGGAGGTCGGGGAGTGACCAGTCCAGTTTTGAAAGGACAGCAGTGTCAGCAGGCAGAGTCCTTTCCGTCATCTGTCTCTTGTGCAAACACATGTGCAGACACACACACTCAGACACACATACACAGGCACACACAGACAGACACAGGCGCACACACACAGACACAGAGACAGACACACACAGACACACAAAGACACAGACACACACATATACAGAGACACACACACACAGACATACATACACAGACACAAACACGCACATATACAGAGACACAGACACACACTCAGACACATAGACATACACACATACACAGACACACACTCACAGACACATACAACCAGACACACACATGTAAACACACACAGACACACAGACATACACAGAGACATATACACATACACACATGCATGCACATGTACACACACACAGAGAGAGAGAGAGACATGCACACAGACACACATACTCACATACACAGACAGATACACACAGACACACTAAGACACACACAGACACACTCAGACACACAGGCACACACCCATACATAGACACACAGACACACACAGACACACACTCAGACACAGACACATTCACACAGATATACACTCAGACACAGTGACATACACATAGACACACACAGATACACACTCACACAGACAGACGCACACACACACAGAGTCACATGCATGTGTGCCCCTTTCATTTATTTTATGTTTTTTCCTGAATCCAGTCATTCTCTCCTCTTCACCTTTTTCCATCTGGCCTGATTGTGGACAAAATGAAGCAGAAAGTACTTTTATTTTCCTCTGAGTAAGCTGAGAGAGGCTGTAATTTATCTATAAGAGGGACTTCACTAAAAAGGAAAAAAGAAGGCGAAGAAAAGTTCAAAATGCAGACGCCTGCTGTCACAGTGACGCTGACACCTGGGTGCCGAGGACACACGTCCCAGAGCATTGCCGGTGGGAAGACATCTCCACACGCTCACACTGATATCTTGCTTTCGTCCTGTGAGAGTGCAGTTTCTAGTTTCTTGGGTGAGATCATCAGAGCACGCTTTAAAGCCCTCGAGTGGCTGCACTTGATCTCCAAAGAGCTGCGGGGCCTTGAACGCTGGTCCCTGGGGGGGAAGCCTTTTCCTGAGCTCACCCACCAGGCATCTGCCTGTGTGCTCCCAAAGGCAGGCGTGGCCTCAGACCTCGGGGCTCATACTGTTCGCCTCCTCCCTCTTTGCACTTAAAAATTTACTCAGAATTTATTGAGAGATTCCAGTTTAGAATTAGCTATGGAAAGATGGCATTTTTCCATCTCAGTCTCTTAAAAATCACCGCAAAGATGCAAGAAGAATAAGAATAAAAATGCAAATGCCCTCTTTACAATAAAATCAGGAGACATCTATAAGCCTGAAACACAATATGTGGGGGAAGGTTGCCAAGGAGAGAGAAGGTCAGAGAGAGGCCCGGGAGGACTTCTGGTGGGGGGGCACCCAGCTGCAGGCCTCAGGACGTGCAGACAGAGCCCCTCTCCAGGGGGAGGGACCTCCCCCCTGGGGAAAACCAACAATCAGATGATGAGCTGGCAGCAGGAGCTCCCTGGGTTCAGTGTGGCATGAAGGCTCGAGAATCAGAGAAGCCAGAGCTAAATTCAGGAGTTACGCAGTAAGCTGTATCTGTAAAAGAAATATGTGTGTGTGTGTATATGTGTGTATATATATATATATATATATATATATATATATATATATATATATCTCAGTGTGTTGCTGAGGCAGGGTGGAGAGAAACTCTACACGTCAGGAGCTGCCCTGCACTGCTGCCTTCATTGGCTGGAGCAAAGTAAATCTAAATGAATTTGTTCATACAGGTGACACTGGACAAAAAGAGAATTCCCATTTGCTTAGAGCATGACCTTGGATTCTCCACCTAGTGTAACTTCATCAGATGGCTCAGAGGAAGAAACCTCCTCATTCAATGACAAATTATCTTTTAAAAGGTCATTTTAAAATGCCAAAGGGAAACGTATTAAATTAACAGGATGAACAGATGGCAAATGAAAGCTCCTGTTTGAAAAATATCGCCTAGAGGTAAGCGATAATCATGACCAAATCTACCATCATGAAATTTTAAAACCGATAAGGCAGTTTACCTTAATAAAACAAGAGCACAAATACAAACTATAAGAGCTCATGAAAAAAATGTCTAGGGCTTCCCTGGTGGCGCAGTGGTTGAGAGCCCGCCTGCTGATGCAGGGGACACAGGTTCGTGCTCCCTGTCAGGGAAGATCCCACATGCCGCGGAGCGGCTGGGCCCGTGAGCCATGGCCGCTGAGCCTGCGTGTCCGTAGCCTCTGCTTCGCAATGGGAGAGGCCACAACAGTGAGAGGCCCGCGTACCGCAAAAAAAAAAGGTCTAACAGTGATCAGGTAAAGGTCACTGTAGGTTGCCAGACTTAGGAAAGACTTGAGTAAAACTACCATATAATCCAGCAGTCCCACTTCTGGGTGTGTATCCAAAGGAAATTAAATAGGATACCAAAGAAGTGCCCACACCACCATGTTCACGGCAGCACTATTCACAGTAGCCAAGACATAGAAAAACACCCTAAGTGTCCATTGGGAGATGAACAGACCAAGAAGATGCAGCATATACACAACTGTCATCATCTTGATTCATTGAGAACTGGGGCTGTGTCTTCCACCACCTCTGCCCCTTTGAACGGGGCACACACAGGGTCCTACAGGTACCTTACATTGTCTCTAAATGGATTCAAACCTGCGGTTTTACAAAGGTTGTTATGTTCCTTTTCTTCTTCTATTCAACTCCTAAGTCCTGCTTCATCGATGAAGACGCACCCTCACCAGCATCGTGCTTCGTCATGACCCCTGGCAGCCTCTCTTCCATGCTGCTCGCGCCTACCCTTCCCCTGTACTCACGCTATCTTCCACTGCTTGACATGTCCCTGCCTTCTCTTAGGTGGTGCAAATTTTACACCTCTTCCCAGGATCAGCTGAAGTCTCATGCCCTTTTTTTTTTTTTTTTTTTTTTCTTCTCTACGTCTTTCAGTGACTTCAGCCAAATCCTAATCTCTTCTTTTTCAGATTTCCTATTTAGGACATTGATCTTCATATTCTTTTGATTTTGATAATGGTGAATTCAAGTATCTCTTCTAATGTATTCTAAACCACACCTGAAGTCAGGCTGAGTAGAGAGTTAGGGCTCAGTAACTGTCTTTTTATTCATTGATTGACACACTGGAGAGTTTTGCAAAGGGGCAAGCAGGAAGCAGCGTGGCCTAGCTTATCAGTAAGATGTGCTAATGTGATCTGTGCATAACTGTGTTTAATTACTTTGCAGGTGTTTAACAATCTGTACTGTGGGTGCATTTCCAGAATTGCTGCAGTGTGCCCGTAATTGATTTAGGAGATCTGCAGGTTAAAATATTGGTGGTTTAAGAAGAATGGAAACTTGAGTGGTAGTAGATTAATAATTGCTGTAAAAATGAAAGCAGAGATGAGTTTTTAAGCTTTTGGTGAGGGGAATGGTAATGCTTCTCTGTGAAGTGTAGTCCCGAAAAAAGAGGGGTCACCTTCCCTAAAATACCCTTTCCATCCTTAATGCTTTATGACTTTCTCTCTAAAACATTCACCTCGTGGTGGCGTCTCTTCCACAGACATGGGTTTTTTTTTTCCAAAAGCTGAGCCAATCTTTGCCTAACTGATAAATGACAACAGAAAATTAAGATGGAGAGGGAAGAACTTAGTTTGGCAAATTGAAATGATTACCTAACGCAGACCAACGTCCTTCTGACGCCCTATCCTGCGTGATGCTCCTAGTGCTAGATTAAAGATGAGAGGCAGGTTTTTTAAAGCAAAAGCAACAAAGATGGTTAGAGATTTTCTTATATCGTTCAGGGAAAAGATGCCTGATGTTGGCAAAAGTGGATTCAAAGTCTGGGGTTTTCCAACAGCTGTTGCGTCCCTTTTCTCCTGCTATTAACTCCTGGTCCACCTTGTCAATAAAGACTTCCTCAAGATCAGGAAGACCCAGGAGAGACATTATTAAGGAATTAAAATTCCTTAGTTTTCTAGAAGAAGGAATTGAGGCCTTGGGAAGGGTTATTGGAACTACCCGAGGCCTACAGCCAATACCCATTCATCCTCTTCCTGCCTGGTCACCTGTGGATACTCAGTTTATCTGAGCGTTTAACTGCGACTTGCCTGCCTTTGGCCACTTCATGTGTTTTTATTTCCGCAATTACGTCCCCATTGTGATGTGTTGCTGGATAGCAAATGGGGCTCGATGCTGGTGGAATGTCCAAGAATATGAGTAAAGTACCAGTTGGTGAACAGTCCTCGGGGGTTTAGCTCTCCGATGGGGGCCCAGTTACAGCTGTACCCGTGGGCTGCTGCATTCACAACTTGCACTTGTGTCCTTTCATTTTCTTTGTATCAGTAAACATGGTCTTTAGCTTGGAGTTACTGGGAATGTCAGGCTTGGGAAGTGCTTTGTGTGTCTGTTTTTGTCGTGCTCACGAATGCACTTCTCTGTGTGTAAGACGAGGAGGCTGCCTCTCCGGGGCAGGTTAGACGGCGGTCCTCTGCCGAGCCTCAAGGAGCGCCGTAATGACAATTAGGAGGCTTGGATTTTTGTTCACACCTTCACCCTGATGGATGTGTGACCTGGGGGAAATCATCAAAGCTCTCCCGGGCTCTGCTTTCTCTGTAAGTTGAAGAAATGGGGCCAGACATCTGCGGTGGTCCTTCCAGGTCCGACATACAGTCCTTACCCTTTAGGAAAGGACCGTTATACCTTCATTCTATGCTTGAACCCAGAACACACAGGGGATCACGTGAAGGTTTGGTGAAGGGCCTGCGTGGCTGCCATCCCCTCCCTTGTGAGGGGCCCCCGACCCTCAAGGGTGTAGCTAGGAGGGGTCACCACAGCCAGCACGGGGAGCAGACCCCTTGTGGGAGCGTTTCTGCTGGGCTCTGCCGCCAGGGGCTCAGGCTGCCCGGGGTCACGTGAGCGAAGGGTCTTGCGGGCAACTCCTCATCCAGAAGAACACCCTAGGAGAAGGCTGCCCTGCGCGTGTTGGCACCCCGGGCTTCCCCGGCTCCTTCTGGAGGCTCGCCAATAAACAGGGGCTTCCTCAGGCTGCAGTGCCCTCTGGGGCACGCCTGTCAGGGGAAGGGGCGGCTGCAGGAGTGAGGGGGCCTGACCGGTGCGGGCATCCCGGGGGTGGGGGACGCAGGGAGGCCTGCAGCTGCCCCGTGGGGATTTGGGCACCTGGGCCTCCTGCTGCCCGGGGCCAGCGGGGATGGAGCTGTGTCCTTCGGGAACTTCCTTCTCTGGGGACTAACACCCCGTTTGTCATTCAGCCTTGGTTTCTTAGCTCAGCACAGAGAACATTAGGGCTTAGCTGTCCACACCTGCGGTTCCTAAGACGTGAGTGTCCGTCTGTTCCCGGCCGTTGCCCTGTCCACACCTCTCGGCCCACAGACGGGAGGTGAAGCCCAGAGAGGTGGGGTATCGGCTGGGGCCTGGGCAGCGCTGAGAGCCGCGGCTCCTGCCGCTCCAATGCCCCCGTCCTCATAGGCGTCTGTCCCCACCTGCTCTGCCATCCGCTGCTGTGCCCAGAAGCTATGGAAGAGGAGTTCAGCTTCATCCACAGGCTGATCGATCCCTGAGGGGACCCGTGGTCACAGGCCAGCGCTGGCGTCGGGCGGGGTCCCGGGGTTTGGTCCTCACTCCGCCACCACCAGTTACATGGCCGCAGGGACTTGTCTTAATTGCTCTGTGTTTCAGCTTCCTCATCAGTGATTTGTGAAATATGCCCACCTGAGGGGGGTTGGTTGTAAGGATGGAGTTGGAAAGGTGTGAAGCCGGTGGCCCAGGGACGGCTGTGGTCCCCGCTCAGGGGCGCTCGCCCGTTTCACTGTGGCTGCTACAGGAGTCCCTTCGGAGGGAAGCCTGGGCACCGCACTGAGACCGGGGTGGAAAGTCAGAGAAGAATCCCTGTGTAGACGAGGAGATCAGTTCAATCACACACTTGTTCACGGGCGCCCACCGTGCGCCCGCCGTGCGCCCAGGACTCTCGGCAGAGCTGGGGGAGCCAAGAATCGGCGTGGTCCTCGCCCCGAGAGGTTCACCAAGGCTGGCCTGGTGAAGCCGGGTGGGAGGGGCCTGGGGGGGCAGGGCAGGAGTGAAAGCCCGGCGGACCCCCGTTTGGCGGCGACCTTTCCTGTGGGAGCGAGGGGGCTGGCGCGTGAAGGTGCCGATGACGCGTCTCTTCCAGGAGGGACTGTGACGCCCGGATGTGCGGGTCTTCTGTGCCCGGCGAGGCACCTCGGGCCGCCTGGTCTCCGGGCAGGTCCCCTAGGTTTCCTGGCATCAAAGTTGGGTGGGAGGGGCCGGCCAGACGGCGGTAAGCACCGCCCCTCCAGCCCCGTGCTTTGCAAGTTCCGCGTCCTGGCTGCCGAGGACCTGGGAGCTGAAGTGACCACGTTCTCCGGTGGCTCTGCGCCGTCAGCGGCCCTTGTGGGAGGGTCTGCAGGGGCCGGTGACTCGTCTGGGAGGGGTGGCCTGAGTGTGATTTACTTCATTGGTCTGCACTGAATTTGCATGCCTGAGAGGGGCCCATTCCCACGTGTAATTGTGAAGTCTCTGGGAAGTACCATCTGCCGATGGTTTAGCAGACACTCCCTTTCTCTGGGCGCATAATTCCATGTCTGAACACAGCCCCTAGCACCGGGCGTGAGGAAAAGAACCAGCAGTTACCCAGCACCTATGGGTGCAAGGTCTGCTCAGATGCATCTGTGATGCCAGTCAACCTTCACGCTCTATCAGGAGTCTTTAGTTTTTCCAACTATTAATGAAGAAATTGATATTCTTAACTTGCAAAACAATGACTCCAACACAGATGATCCCCAATCCAGGCCCTGCGCATCTCCATGCGGTCGGGTGACCTCCAGATCTCAGCTCGGACTGGGCTGCCTCTGTGCCTTGACTCTCTCCAGCCACCACCTTCCTAGCCCGCCCTGCCCCCAGGGCTCGTTTCTGGGAGTTCCTCACCTTCTCCCCGTCCCACTCCCTAGTCCCATTGGGAAACCAAAGTGCATGGCTCCAGGCTGGGGCCACTTCCAGACATCCTCCTGCAGTGCCCACACCCAGACTTGCCGTAACAGTGATACTCACACCTCACACCTGAGCGGTGCTTTCTGGTCCACAAAAGCCCTGTCGATGCTCTTATCTAATTTGAGTCTCACAACAAATCCCAAGACAGGCATTTCATCCTCATTTTACAGCAAGGAAGCTGAAGGGGGTGGCGGCGGGGGGAGCCCCTATCTTGGCTCCGGGCTCAGAGCTGTTTCCCTGGGATCCTCGGGGGCACCCTTGGGAGAAGCCCTGCACGACGGCCTTCCTGGACGGTCCTCCCCCAGATGTGAGCAAGGGGACAGATGTTTTTCAGACTCCACGAGACGAATCGCAGGAAAACCTGGGATGACCTGCAGCCAGCTAGGGCTAGGGCTGGGGGCAGGCCCCAGAGGGAGGTGCGGGATGGATTCTCTTCATCACCAGCTCTTCACTGCTGTTGCTCATTCCTGTCCCTGCTCCACCCAGGGCTCCTGAAACCAAATACTTCCTGATGTGGTTCCTTAAATAGTAACGCATCACATAAGGTTCTAATGTGCTTCCCCAAGGAGCTCACACGTTCCCAGGGATGACTTGCTATTAGGAACGATTCCCTGTTAGGGAACTTTTCCTTTCCCTTCGTGCCTTCTGGGATAAAATGCATAGAGTAATGCCTGGCAACCGAGCAAGCACTTAATTAAAATATTTTTGGGGCGCTTAATTAATTAATTAATAATATAGCCACACACATTTGAGAAAAAAGGACAGTGCTGTTTGATGTCTGATACAAAGGGGTTCGGGTTCTACTTTCCTTTTCGGAGCTCTCTTGCAGGTGGCAAAGTAGAGCAGGAGAGGTAGGTCAGTGGAACAATATTTTGGGACTGCCACTGGGAACGTTTTTGCTTGTTGCTTTTTCCTTGCTAGAGTAGTTCAAGTGGACGAGTGTATTATTGGCTAACCTCTTAATAATGCCTGAGCCGATTCAAAGAAATGGAGAAAAACGATCAATGCAAAAGTGATGCAGAAACAGCTATTGTTACAGAGAGTAACTGAGGTCTGTGCGCTGGCTCAGGGGCCAGTCCCGGGGTCCCTGGCCTCGGTAGGATGTGTGGGTCAGTGGTTCTGACCCAAGGTGGCGAACCTTAAGCTGGTGATGCCAGGAGCAGCGGCTCGGGGGACGGTCACCTCTGTCTGAAGGAGGCTGGCCTGTCACCGGGAGGTCCCAGGCAGCAGAGGAGATCGGGAAGCATAGGTCTCAGTCCGAGGGTCAGAGCAGCATCTGAAAACGGCAGAAGAGTCAGGGGCTGGGGCTGGACAGCTCGTGCAGCTGCGGTTCTAGAACCCGGGAGAGGTTCAGCCCCAGCCCCTGACCCTTCTGCCCTTTTCAGATGCTGCTCTGACCCTCAGGCTGAGACTTGCGCTTCCCAATCGGGAAGGGGCGGGGTTTCCTCCTCATCAGAGTCATCAGAATTCACCGGGGAAGGAAGCTGCTCCAGGTGGAAGTAGGAAGCCCGGACTTACTGAAGGGCGCGTTAGGGATTTGTGTCCGGAGGCCGGGCTTTAGTCATGTTGTCACCCTTACGGCCAGAGGACCTCTTAGTCTGACCTCATTCCCACGAGAGCTAATGGTTCCAAAGAGAGTCTCACTAAGGAGACGAAGGTTGTGTTCACGCAGGTTCTTGCCAAAGGGCCTGATGTTGGTTGGAAAGGAGCCGTGGTGATATTCAGAAGTGTCCTTTCTATATTGCCACATATTTTAATCCATAAAAGTCGAATTCCTTATTAAAGTAGTGGAATTGAAATAAAGGCACGTACTTCCCACGTGGGTCAAGCTTTATTTTCCCACCAAAACCAAGCTTCGCCTTTGAACTGGGAGAAAACAAATCAATCAAAGCAAACCACCGCCACCACCAGTGGCGTCCAGAGCAAGGGCAGCAGTAACACCAGTGACAGCTGACGGTCCGTGTGTCCTTCTGTCTGCGGGGTTTAGGGCTAAGCTGTGAAGTGATGCAGGGGACCCCAAACTGGACCCAAAGTCCCGCGTTTTTCCACCTTGTGTCCAGGGAGCTGCTCCCGGCCCTCTGTGCTGTGGCCCACGAGGACGACACGGGATGCTCCAGCGGCCCTGCTGTGTTCCCAGCAGCGTCCGTGCTTCTCACCCGGCCATCAGGATGGTCCTAACGACAATCCCCATGACGGGTCCTTCTGCTGACGCCTTTCGATGTCTCTGCAGCTGGTGATGTCACTTCTCATGCTGTAACCTCCCTCAGCAGTAGAGCTGAGCCAGCGGAGCAAGGAAGCGACCGTGGGATTGCCTGAACCCAGTGGCCCACGGACCCCACATTCCTCACGGGCTCGTGACCCGCTGGACCGCTTGACGGTGTCGGTGGCTCCAGAAAGGGTGTGCAGGCATGGCGTCCACTCCCAGGTCCCTGGGGCTCTGTGCCCGCTTTGTGGACGGTGGGGGCTGCCCTTCCCTGGAGGCCCCTTCACCGGGGGTCATTTCTCTGTTCAGAAGCTCCCATCCTGGGACTGTGGCAGCAGAACTCACAGCACGTGACGCTTTACTCCCGTAAGGAGCTCTTCCTATTCTTAGTTTAAAAAATTGATTTTATGGAAGGATAGTTGATTTATAGTGTTGTGTTCATTTCTGCTGTACAGCAGAGTGATTCAGTGATACGTACATATACATTCTTTTTATATATGTATATATATGTATACATTTACATATATATGTATACCTTCTTTTGCATACTCTTTTCCACTGTGGTTTATCACAGGACACTGAATATAGTTCAGGGACCTTGCTGTTGATCCATCCATTCTGTGTATAAGTTTTAGGACCGGCACAGCTACCGTGTCTGAGATGCACGTAGTTAGAGACAGAAGCCAGCAGGAGACACCTCCGAGTTTACTGCCGTGGCTCTTCTGCACCTGGGCTTCAGCCTCTGTCCCCCTCTTGATGACCGATGATGGTGGCCAGCCCTGTGCCTCTGCAGGTTCTGCCCGTCCTTTGAGGCTTCCCTCCTTCCAGCCCTGCGACACCTCCTCCAGGGTCCTCAGCCCTCAAGCTTTTCTTCCCAACTCCAGGCACTCATATATTCTGGACGTTTCCTAGGATAAGGCTGATTTACATCATGCATTACCTTTCTGGACACAATCATCAGGGAAATGCAAATCAAAACCACAACGTGATCTCACCTCACACCTATTAGGATGGCCATTATTTTAAAAGGTTAAGTGTTGGTGAGGATGCGGAGAAAAGGAAATCTTTGTGCACACCTGTTGGTGGGAATGTAAATTGGTGCAGCCATTATGGAAAACAGTGTGGAGGGTCCTCAAAAAATTAAAACATATGATCTGGCAGTCTCTCTTCTGGGTATTTACTCAAAGGAAATGAAATCAGTACCTCAAAGAGATACCTGCCCTGCCTTGCTCACCGCAGCCTTCTTCACGATAGTCAAGATATGGAAACAACCTATGTGTCCGTCCATCAACAGATGCATGGATAAAGACATTGTATTTGCACTGAATGATGAAAAACTTTATTCTTCATCAAGGTATCTGGAAAATGAAGCTGCATTTGGGGTACATTACAGATAGGAAATTTTCCATCCATGGTGTGTACAAAGCTCATTTAGAGAACTTTTCTGCAGCTATTACCAGATACTCCAAATGACCAGTGTTTAACTGAAAGTAAGACGTGCTTTACCACCCTAAAAGGCTAGATGTGAAATCTGACAGAATCTATCTATATATGCTGAATAATATTCCATTATATATTTTATATGTATATAAAACGGAGTATTATTCAGCTCTTAAAATGGAAAGCCATTCTGCCATTAGTGGCAATGTGCATGAACCTGCAGGACACGATGCTGAGCGAAACAAACCAGACAGAGAAAGATGGAACCTGTGCGACCTCACTTCCACGTGGGATCTAAAGAAGTCAAAGACACAGAGGCAGAGAGGAGAACAGTGGCTGCCAGGGGTGGGGGGCGTGGAAGTGGGGAGAGACTGGCCTTGGGGTTATGGGGTGGCAGTCGTGTAGAGGAGTGGGTCCAGGGGGCTGACGCGGAGCCTGGGGACTGCAGTGAGTGACACCGCGCTGACGCGGGGAGCTGGGTGAAGGGGTGCGTCTCGTGCGCTCCCGTCCCACGCGCAAGATAACTGTGTGAGGAGACAGGTGTGTCAGTCAGCTTGACTGCAGCCATCATTTCACAAATCATCAATATATACAATTCTTATAAAAAGAAATTAAGGTGAAATGAACCAAATGACATCCTTGATCCCGTCGCCATGGGAGCGTGGTGCCTGCCAAGTCAGGGTCGCGTGAGCACGAGTTGGTGGCTGGCCTGCTTGGCCGCCCTGAGCTGCCCCTGCTTCAGTGTAGGGAGTTGGGACCAAGGCTGACTTTGTGGATGGGCAGGAGGTGGGAGCACACACGTGCGCCCGCTCCTTTTTGCGGCTTAGCCGCAGGGGCTCTGATGGGGGCCAGCCAAGGCTGGGCCATGGAGGAGGCGGGGCTCCCGCCCTGAGACCCGCACGGCACACCTGCTGCCCCCGGGCCTGGCGCCCAGCGTCCTCCGGGTTGGAGGCCTTGCCGACCGGGGCCCCTGGGCTGGAAGGAGGCTGGAAAGGCTGGCTGGGCCGTGGAGACTTTCCAGTGCAGCGTTCGGTGGTGATTTTGTTTGCTCTAGAAATAACCTTGTATCCTCCTCCCGCCTGAGGAGATGTGGGTAAAGTCCTGACTGAGCTGGAGGCTCAGCAGAGGCGTTTTCTATTTTTAGGTGCTATTTTATGACTCAAGTTTTGACTTCCTGGAAATGATGTCATCTGAAAAGTTGCCCAAAATTGGAATCTTCCAACTCTCAACCCATTTGTTTATTGGCTGATGGAATAGTCTCAGGGCAGGAAATCCTACCCTAATTTATGATTGATCTTCAATCAACATCAGCTCCTAACACATTAGAAATCTCTCTGCCTGGTCCCTTTGACAAGTAATTAACAAACGATAGCAAAGGCTTATGCTCAAAAGTTATTTAAAGGAAACACGGAGAGAGGCATTTTGTAAGCAGAGTTCTTAGCCTGTTGCGCAGGCCTCCTGGAGGAAGGGTCCCACGGATGTGGCTTTTCAAATCAAGTTAAATGAATAAATCAGCAGCACGTTTCTGCAGTGTTCTTTCTAGTCCTGGGGGTGCAGCCGCTCGTTCCATGGTTTAGTGGGTACCTCAGCAAGTCCCCTGTCCCCATCCCCGCTGGGTTGCAGTCTCTGGTTTCTTCTTGCAGGTCCAGCCGCGTGGAGTTCCCCAGGTCCCCTTCGGGGGCAGGAGGCTTCAGCCCTGCAGCCCCCAGCTTGCACCTGTCCCCACCTCCCGATGCCCAGCCCTGTTCCCCGAAGCCCGCCGGGGTGCAGGGGGGTGAGTATTTCTCTATCACTAGCTGTTGGGGCCCGTTCTTTTTCTGAGCATTTTGTAGTAGAATGATTGGTCACCCAGTGTCTCTGGTTGTTTGGGGTCTTGGTGGCACCTTCTCCCTCGTGGGCCATCTCTGAGTGTTGAGGACGGCCTGAACTGCACCTGAATTCCGTACAAGGTACGGGTATCGGCCGCTTTTCCAAAGTTCGCTTTATGCTGCTTTGCTTTTGCGAGAGACCCACATTCGTACCTGTTTTCACTAACCAAAAGAAATCCGAAGATTTTCACTTTTACAAAAAAAAAAAAAAAGGAAAATCTTGTTCAGCTCAGTGTGTTTTGCAGCGAGTGTGACAGGCGCAGTGCCCACCGCAGCCGTGAGAGCGGCCCCGCCAAGCTCCTCCCCGGAACCACACAGCATCTCAGCATCAAGCCGCCCCTGTGAGCTGTGAGCCATGTCTGTCAGCCTCTGTGCTTCATCTCGATTGATTTTGTGCGTCCACGAGCAGGATGGTTTCCTAGGATGCTCTACTTTCATGGAGCGGGGGAACCTGTACTCCCCCCAGGGTGATGTTTTCAGTTGGGTCCTTTCCCCATTGGCCCACGATGCTGGGATCTCGGAGAGTCGGCGTGCGTCTTCCCTGCATCCTGCGGGTGGAGGGAGGTGATGGGTGCAGTCCACCTTCCCCCACCGGAGGTTCCACCTCCAGGCTGCCTTCCTGCCCCCTGCCCCCCGTCTTGTCCACGAAGCCCCACCCCCCGGGAACAAGGAAAACCCGGGGTTGGCGAGAGGAGGCGGGCTTGGCTTGCTCGGCCTCCCCCTGGCTGGAAAGCAGCATGGGGTTAGGGTGAGGGTCCACTGTGGCCTGGTTTTCAAGATCAAGTTTCCACTTCTTCAGTGTGAAACGTTCGGTAGGGGGTTAATGTCTCTGGGCTCGCATGTGCTGAGGCCTCAAACACGTGAGTGGCTGTAATCGTCACCACTGTTTCCATGGTAGATGTTATCTCTTAAGGTGCCTTATCCTTGACCCCTTGCTCCCATCACCCCCGGTTTAGGTGGCCTTTTCTCTGCGGTCCCACAGCACCTCTGCCATAGCGGACATCTCGCCCAATGAAAGCATTGCGTACACGTGTCCGTCTCCCAGGCGAGTGGAGGACAGCGGTCCCTCTTACCTGCCTGTGAGATTGTAGAACTTAGGAAAGTGTCTGGCGCATAGCAGGTTCTCAATACATATTTAAGAATTAGATGAGATTTGGTTAATACAGGCACCGCACACGTGCGCCCAGCTGCCCTTTGCTTTCAGGGAATGCTCTTCACTCGTCTTGAATCTCGAACACTGAAGGCATCCCTGTGACCTCTCTGCATTGCACCAATATCTTGTTAACTTTTTATCTTAAGTGTAACCCCCTCTGCTGTTCGAAGTAACAGACACATCTATCACTAAAACCTGGGTGTGGCTAAGGAGCGGACGTTTATGGCACTAGTCCTCCATTTTCAGATCTCAGGACTCATTACATTTGATGATTAGGAAAGTCGTCTCATAACGATATTTTAATTTGATTAAAGGTGCCGTGCCGTCTCCCCCAGAGTCTCTTGAGAAAAATCATAGGCAGATGCGAAGTAATGGAGTCACTTCCTCTCGCCCCCACTTTGCCCGGAGTTCGCCCTCTCGATCTTCAGCCCTTGCACGTCTGCAGGGCACCCCTTCCTGACTTGGGGGAGCGGCAGGGCAGGTGGCAGCGGGATGAAGTGAGAGAGGGGCCCGTGGGGCAGGTGTGTCCACGAGTGATGGGCAGGATGGGGGGTGGTCGGAGAGGAAGCAGAATGGCCAAGTGGGGCGACTGGCCCCCATTCAGGCCCCACTGCTTTCTCACGTCTCAGGACCCCAAGCCAGGCACGCACAGCGCGCCTGGTTCTCTTATCTGCCGTCAGAATCCCGGGGCTGCCCTCCTGTTGTGGGAGCACCAACCCAGTCCATCTGTCCTGAGGACTCTTCCTGCCAACATCTGATGAGTTCTTTCCCAGAACCAATCAAAGGAAAACATATAGTGAGGCCAACATACAATTTAATAAAAAAAATAGCAGTGGTTAACTCAAAGGAGGAGGTCCCTCGTAGAATGCCGGGCCTAAGAACATGGTTAAAGGAGAAGCACGACTTTCAAAAAGAAAACCAGAAATGGTATTACTACTATTTCTCTTTTTAAAAATCTATAAAATAACATTGTACAAAAAATTGCTTCCTTTAGGAATGTGTGAACAGTCCCTGTGGATAAAAAAGTCTTATTTCCAGGCATCCAGTTTATTAGTTAATTTCAAAATGACCCAATTACACGCCTGTTAGATTCAAGGCCATGAGCTGGCCTCATACGGGTGAAAAAGACACCATTTCTTATAGACTGAAATTTGGGGTAAATCAGGAGAGCGGGAGGATCGCCAAGTCATACGGTCAGTGTCCCATGCGATACAGGGTCACTTTTATGATAACTTCGGCAAGTGGCCATGTCTGCTTCCCCCCCTCCATCCCTGATGGCCACTGACCACTTGGTAATGGAGTCATTGCCTCTGTGACCCCCTCTGTTATGCTGTGCTTGTCCATACGTCGCCAAAACATGTCTTCTTTTATTTCTACTTAATGGTTCTTCTGGCTCTTTCTCTTGGAGTTACACGGGAGGCAGCTTGGAATTTTGGAGAAAGTCAGTGTGACTCTCCATCCCTCTAAGTTTCCCTCAGCCATTCTGTTTTTTTTCATTCATAATTTTTTAAAATTTGGCTTTCCAGCATTTACCACCCCCCCCACATGCCATTGTTTTCTTTTTTCTCTCTCTTTTTTTTTTTGCTTTTAACATCTTTATTGGAGTATAACTGCTTTACAATGGTGTGTTAGTTTGTGCTTTATAACAAAGTGAATCAGCTATACGTATACACATATCCCCATATCTCCTTCAGCCGTTCTTACTAGCAATGAATATTTTGCATCATGCAAGTAACTTGCATTTGGAGTCAGACTTGGCACTGGCCACTCACTAGCTGTATGAGGTTGGATACATTTGTTAACAATTTGAGGTTAATTATGAGCTTGTATTTTCTCACTGGTAGAACAGGGGTGAAAATGCCATCTCATGAGATTGTTCTGAACATAAGACAATTATGTGAGTGTGCCAGCACGTATTCAACGCGTCTTCGCGCATCATAAATATTTGTCACCGATGGCGGGATGGCTGGCCTCCGTCTTCCCTCGGTCTCATTTGTTCCACTCTGGACCCAGCCTAGCTGCTCATCGGCTTCTTTAAAATAAATATTCCAATTTGAGTGTGGCACCTTGAATGTCAGTCTGGGAAAAGGAGTGCTGGCTTATTTCATGGCTTTCTCTGAACTGTCACCTATGCAACCTGATTGGATGTATTTTAAGCAGCCTTACGTCATGCAATATGCATTGTAGGAGAGGCTCCTCGAATTTGTCATCTGACCCAGACCCTCAGGTTTGTGTTTGTTTCTCGCAAAGCTGGGCTTCCTGCTCCCGGTAGCTGGCAGTTGGTTTGTAAAGCCAAGGGCAGGGTTTCCCTTTCCTTCCAGGTGAGCTGCAGGCATGCTGTGCTCTCAGGCACCCATCTCAGGCTTTTGAGATACAGTTGAATCTTGATTCACTGTTTATTTTATTGCTGCCGCCCCTACTTTTGTGTGTCATCTGCAGTTTGGTTAAGCATATTTTATTTTAAAATTTGAGGCTGATCTGGCTGCAATATCTTTTCTTCATCGATGACCGGCGTGGATCAGCATTTAAGGGCTGCAAAGCCAGCACCCCACACCTCTCCTTAAATGTGCTTTTGCTTGAAGAATAGGACCTCCCAGCCTAGAGGAGGAAGTTTCTTCAGTCAAGGACATGCCATCTATTTCTATGTCATCCAGTTTCCAAATACACTAAAATGGAACATGGATTAATCCAGAATCTTGCCTTCTACCACCTTCCTCCAGAATGATTAGAATCCATGTACTCCTTGCAGTAGATTTACGGTTCAACCAACTGAGAGTCCCTCTAACAACACTGCTGTCCATCTCATCCTGTGTCACCTTGGTGGAGAGCTTCGCACATACACCAGCCGTCCAGACGCAAGAGATGAACAGGCAGGATGGCGGTGAACACGTCCGGAGAGCATTGTACTAAGTGGTGTCCCTCCATCATCATAAGGAGCCTATATGTTAAGTACAGTTACTGTCCTTACCTTACAGGTGGGAAAACTGGGGCTTGGAGAGGTTCGGGAACTTTCCCCAGATCACAGACTAGATAGACAGTAGAGGAGCTGGATTTGAACGCAGGCGGCCTGGCCGTCTTAACCCCGACTCTCTCCTGGACTGGTTTTCAATTTCAGCAGTTGTGTAACTTGTTTCAGTAATAATTCTTGTGACCTCATCACAGACAGAGCTCAGTTTTTTTCTGGAGAATTGAAACTAAGGGATAGGTGATATCTTTGGGGGGTGGCGTGGGAATACCTTTGCTGCAAAGAGGGCTGCAGACAAATGACAAATGTTACTTAATTCATTCCAGTCTAAGTTTGCCCCTTTGGTTTTCTTCCATCCAGCGGCAGTTAACACTTTCAATATTATCACAAATTGTGACACATACTCTTTTAAAATTAAAGACCAAATAAGTAAAAAAGATTTTATTTACTGCCTTTCTGGACTCGTTACGCCTTCAGCCTGGTCTCCTGGATATTACAACAGTCCCCAGAGGCAGATAAATGGATATTCACATCCACCATATAGTTAGAGGCAGTCATCACCGAACTTTGAAACAATGACCTTGAACCGCACTGCAGCATCTTCAAAAAAGTCATTTAAAATCCATTCACCAAGCCTTGCTCACTGAGCAGTGACACGGAGAGGCATAAAGAGACTGTTCCTGTTAGTTCTGGGTAAACGTTGTATGTTGCTCATTAGACTATTTCCTTGCCCAGTATTCCTGTTCAACAATACTCTCCTACTTTCTAGGTCTACAAATCTGGTTATTATTTTATGATCTTCAGAAATATATGAGAATATAAGCACATTGTATGAAAATCTACTTCAGTAGAAAAGATCATTATTTCCTAGGGTCCCATCTCAATTTATCAGATCTTGATTACCCAAGATTCTTTCGAGTCCTTCACATTGGATCCTGTTTTGTACCAAAGGTTGCATTAATTTTAAACCCTTCAACAAACTGGTTTTAATCAGAGAGGATGTCAAGTTCTCTAAGCCATGAAAGAGCTAGCATTTTCCTAAAATTCCGTAAATAGTGATAATTACCCAAGACACGGTGAGACCTCCAGCACACGGGAAACGGTCCTCCAAACAGAGCAGCGAGAAAAGGCCAACAAGACCGAAAACCTTAAGAACAAGGAAATGGACGTGAGCTCAGCAGAGCGGGCTGTGGGTCCCGAGGACAATTCACTCTGCTTCCCGGCCTCCATCCCCATTTGTATCATTGCCCTTCATCCTCAAGAATGCCGCAGCCACTGCTGACTTGTCATTTCCCGGGCCAAGATGTCCATTTAGCGTGTACTCAGAGTGCATCTCTGCCACGCCTGCTCGCGGTGTGAAGCTGAGAGATGGCTCACATTGCAAACTGTGTTCCGAGCTCTGGATTATTCTGGGAAGGTGTCCTGCAAAGTGCACCACGTGAGAATCCACCCAGTGTCAACCAGAGGCATGGCCATTAGAATATGGGAAATACATTTTTCTTTCGGGGATCTCAAAATACTTGACCTTGTTCTTGAGTTTCCCAAAGCAAACACACTTTGTCTCCCAGCTTTGAAAATCAACGGCAGTATCTCTGGTTAGCCTAGAATGTAGCAGCTTAAGAAAAAAGCTCTGTCATCTTCTGCATATGTCATAAATCTGTCCTCAAGGAGTGTCCAGTAATGTGGCAAAAACTGTTTGCAGCCCCAGGTTCATACCCGTGAAGATGGTACACGGTCTTTCCCCACGGGGATGGAAGCAGAGAACGGGGCTCCAGGTGCAGTGGCTGTAAGGCACCCGGTCACCAGAATAAATTCTTCAGAAAACACGACATACGGGTGGCAGAAATGCACACGTGGGCATCATAGTGCAGTTTTGGAGCTATGTGAGAAGCAAGAGAGGAAGATTCATGACTTCTCACAGAATACCCTGAAGTGACAACTAGATGTAGTAAAAGGGAAGTTTTCAGAGGTGATCCTAGGAATCTAAGATCACTCGTGTGGACAAGAGGCTGCAAAGCATCAGGATTTCAATGCAACAGTGGATGGAAGGCACCCCATGACCGAGAAATCAGAAGATGGAGCAGGGCTGGGGGTGATGAAGGACCTGGACCCAGAGCCCTAGTGTGGACTTGAGGATCTGAGCCACACAGCGTCATTCACAACTGCCAAGCTGTGGAAGCAACTTAAGTGTCTGCTGATGGATGGGTGGGTGGATGGATAAGTAGATGGGTGTACATCACACCCATGTGTATACACATATATACATATGTGTATATCACATATACATGGGCAAACCTGGACATTATGCCATGTGAAATAAACCAAAGACAGAAACTGCACGATGTCATTTATATATGGGATGTAAAGAAGTCAGATGCTTAGAGAGAGAGGGTACAACTGTGGTTGCCAGGGGTGGGGGGGTGGAAGTGGGGAGAGACTGGCCCCGGGGTTACAGGTGGCAGTCGTGTAGAGGAGTGGGTCTAGAGGGCTGATGCAGAGCCTGGGGGCTGCAGTGAGAGACACGCGCTGACGCTGGGAACTGGGTGAAGGGGTGCGTTTCATGTGCTCTCATCACACACGCAGGAGAGAATTGGGTGAGGAGATGGGTGTGTCAGTCAGCTTGACTGCAGTCATCATTTCACTGTGAATATGTGTATCAAGTCATAGTGTTGTACACCTTCACTATATACATTTTTTGTTTAAAAAAAACACTTCTCCAGACTTGTGGTTGCCAAGGGGGAGGGGAGAGGAGGAGGGATGGATGGGGAGTTTGGGATGAGCAGGTACAAACTATTATATAGAGAATGGCTAAACAACAAGGTCCTACTGTAGAGCCCAGGGAGCTGTATTCAATATCCTGTGATAAACCATAATGGAAAAGAAAAACCAAAACCAAAACAAAACACTGTTCTCAACTTCAACCCCCAAAACAGGATTTCAGGGACACCAAACCTACCTATTCAAAATCCACACCTTTAAATATAACAGTGTATATAATGGTACTTTTCTCAGTATGTTAACAGGTTATTTCAATGTTTATGACTATGTTGTCGACCTTGTTGACTTGAAAGGGGAAAAAATAAATCCGTGGGGCTAAACGTATTCAGCAGTTACTATTCGGCCAGCAGTTCTAGGGTCTGGGCGTTGCCTACCGCCGCTGCAGCCCTGCCCTTGTAGCTGGGGGTGGTGCAGAACTCGTGGCGGCGGGAGACGTGCGTGGACGGCCTGCAGCGCAGACCCGGGCCTCAGAGCGGTCAAGGAGCCGACTCTGGGCAGGGAACGGACAGCTCACCGAAAACCACACACACACAGGTCAAGCATGTGCAGAACTAGAGCGATTTAAAAAGACCCAAATCATTTCTTTGACACCTTTGGCAAACACAGACAAAAAATCACAACGTACACTGTAAATAGTAGTATTTAGAGAGAGTCAGGTGAAGAGGAACACACAGACAAAAGACGCATTATTGGTATTTCCAACACCCAATCACTGGCCGTGAGGAGGGTGAGACCCCCTTTGAAAGGTGTCAGAATTCTGGGCACGCCCCCGAATGCCGACCCATGGAAGCACAGCACACATGAGAACCGGGAACGCCAAGGCGAGCCCCCTCTCTGTGGCTGGGCTCCTTCTCAGCCGTGGTCATCGATTCTTCCTGTGACAACGCAGAAATGACGACCTGGAGACACTTGTCATCTCACCGTTTTTTTTTTTCTTTTCCAAAGGAGAGTGAGGCATCTAAATGTAAAGTTGTTAAACCAGAAGACACGGATGGAAGATGTAAGCCGATGAACATGTACGCATATTTCTATAGATAACTGTTTAGTAAGAACTTAAATCTCATTGGTCCTGCCTAATTTTTTTGACAGCTGGGAGGTCAACCAACTAAACTTCAAAATAGAAGACCTTGACCATCCGACCAGCAAAGCATGCGTCGGTGGGGATTCAGTATCACGGGAACCCTTTCTCCATTACGGATCTGTTGTCCACCTGTGAAAATCTAATTCTCTCCTGGATTCCTGGAAATCAATTTTATGAAAACATCTCATGGGATATTTTTTACTTTAGTTCAGTTTAGGACAATGTTTTCTACACGTCAACACCGTGATGAGATTGGGTGATGCCGACGTGGAGCAGGGTTGAGGGGGAGGCCCAGCCGCGTGGCCTGGTTCTTTCAATAGGAGGGGTGAGTTCATGGCCTGGGGTGCCACGCGATTCTGGGAGCACACAGGAGATGGGGGGCACCTAGCCTGGGAGTGCTACCTGGGGGCCATAGGAAGGATCCCGGGGGGATGCCGGACAGTTTCCAAGGGCAAGTTGGGGTTCACGGGGCACTGGGAGCAGGATGCATACGTGTGCGTGTGTGGGTGCATGTGTGCCTGTGTTGCGTGTGCGTGTGTCTGTGCATGTGTGCCTCTGCTGCGTGTGCGTGTGTCTGTGGGGGTGTGTGCCTGTGTTGCGTGTGTGTGTGTGCCTGTGTTGCATGTGCGTGTGTCTGTGGGTGCGTGTGTGCCTGTGTTGCCAAGTGGAGAGGGACTGGATGAGACTCAAGCCCAGGGATGGCATGTCCAGCAGTGAGAGGCAGGGAGTGCCAAGAAACGAAGCCAGGATGGGGCCGGGCACTTGAGCCTGTCCTCTGAGTGCCCAGGAGTCTTTGAAGGATGGTTTTTACATGGGGACTGACAAGACCAAAGTGGCATTTGAGTAGCTCATTCTGACGGGTAAATATTAAGGATAATAAGACTAGAGAGAAAGAGGGAGAGAAAAAGAGAGACAGACAGACAGACCTTGATGAGCTGACTGGCTGGTGATAGCAGCGTCATCCCCAGTCAGAGCACTTACTATCTGTGATTTGTATGGTTTTGAGAGAAGTCCTGCAGATAACTTTCCTAAATCATTAGACTGGAACCATTTTTTTTAACCCACCCTCTGAATATTAAGCAGTTACTTACTTTTGTTCCTGTGACTTGAAAAAAATATTTGACTGTGAAGGACTTAAAGACCTCGAAATCTTGTCCAAAATGCAGGCGTGACCTGTGCCGTTTCCTCATCGGTTAGAGGAGTGATTGGTTCGACTCAGTTTCCTGCCTGGTCTCCACAGTGTTCCCCCCTGTTCCAGAGAATGCGTGCAGCTCCCTCCCATTTCTATAAAGTGCATGTTATTTTTAATTAAGAAAAATTTCAAACGTAGAGACAAGTAAAGAGAATAGAATAGTAAATGCCGAAATACCTATGACCTGCATTGCTGTGTTTTCTTCAGCTGTTTTTCTGCAGCAACATTTTGGAGTAAATTGAGACATACTGATAATGTATCTCTAGTTTCTTCAGTATGCATCTCTAAAATATAGGGACAGTTTTCCTCATACCCACAGTGACAAAGACCTATCACAATTAATAATAACTCCCTGGTACCATCTGTTATCTGATCTATACGAACCTTTCCAATGCCCCCAGTGTGTGTTTTACGGCTGGTTTGCCCAAGTCAGGATGCAGTCAGGGGCATCAGACCGGGGTCCACTCTGTGACAGTCCCCTCCGCCATTTTCTCCAGTGGCATCGTAATAGGTATGATTTCATTTCCAAAGATAAGGGACCACCATGTGGATAAGATAGTCCACTCCCATCATAGCAATAATCAGACCACCACTAAACAGCAGCTGACCGATGAGTTTTGTTTTCTCTCTCCTCCCCTCTGATGGGGACCAAGCAGGCATGTATGTCTCACAGGCAACAAGGAAGGCTGCACGGGAGTCCAGAGCCTAAATGGCCCAGAAAACACAACCAATAGCTGCTCTTTGTGCTAAGAGATCAATTAGGGCTAAAGGGCGTAAAACATGGAAAAGATGAACATACCCAAAGTAATGTAGGTAATACAGGATGGAAATATATTTTAGCACATTTAAAAGAAATTGGCATAAATTTAGGAATTTATTAAGTGAACTAATATGTTAGACTGAGTTTAATTATTCACTAATTATTAAATAATTATTAATAATATTAAAGAACCATTAATTATTAAATATTAAATTATTTTAATCTGACAGTTAAGATTAATTTAATGTTTATTTTAATATTAAATAATAATACATTACTTTAGATATAAATTAGTATACATTAAGAAATTTAGCATGGATTTTAGGATTTATAAAGCTCTTGTCCTAGATGACGTAAGTTTGTCAGTTAAAATGTTTACGTATAGCCAGATTTTCTTTGTTCTCAGCTGAGATTTTGGACTTTTTGGGTTTTCTTCTCATCAGATTTACATGCCCCTTTTATTGCCCAAGGAACTTTTCAGACTTGATTGAATTATAGTGATCCTTTTAATATTAAGAAACAGAAAATCAACAAGATGTGGTATTGTTAAGATGTCAGTTCTTCCCAACTTAGTCTACAGACTCAACAATCCCAATTGAAATCCCAGCATGTTATTTTTTTTGGGTGTCAACAAACTGATTCTCAAGTCTGTGTGGAGGGGTAAAAGACCAGAATAGCCAGAACAATATTGAAGGAAAACAAAGTTGGAGGAGTGAGGCTACCAGACTCCCTAAGTGTCTCGTATTTTGAATTGTCACGTCTTTTAAATAGGTTATTCAAAGGGTTGTACGTCTGTGATGTGATCGTTACCGCCATCATCTTTATGATTGTCTGGAGGCAAAATACATACACGTGTATAGTGACATGTGATGATCCCACCTCTCTTTCTGTAATAAAGTTCCACTTGAGAAGTATGACTTTTAATACAAAAATTCCCCTTCTGACAAATTCGGGAGTTCCCATCCATTCTCTGAAATGAAGTGTTCCTTACAACGTTCATAACACGTACCTGACCTTGTCCTTGAGACTTGGTCGTTGGTTTTAATGGTCGCACTGTCCCAAAATTAGGAACTGATGACAGAGCTAAGAACACAATTTGGATCTCAAAGATTTGGTTCAGGGCTTCCCTGGTGGCGCAGTGGTTGAGAGTCCGCCTGCCGATGCGGGGGACGCGGGTTCGTGCCCCGGTCCGGGAAGATCCCATATGCTGCGGAGCGGCTGGACCCGTGAGCCATGGCCGCTGAGCCTGTGCTCCGCAACGGGAGAGGCCACAGCAGTGAGAGGCCTGTGTACCGCAAAAAAAAAAAAAAAAGATTCGGTTCAGTTTCCTTTACCAAAGTTTCTCAAGATACTATAATTAAGGAAAAAGCATGAAATGTTAGCATTCTGATTAGTTAGAGACACACGGAGATTCTATTTCAGCATTCACTTCTCTAAATGTTGGTGTTTTCACTGGGACACGATTTAGACCCTTGTTGCCTCCTGAGGACAGTGGGCTCCATGTCCAGACACCTGGTCCTGGTCCCACCTCCACCACTGGTCAAACGCATCACCATCCACCTGGGGTCCAACTCCACTTCTACAGACGAGGGAGGGGCTCACCAGCTGACCTGAAGGTCCCTTTCTGACCTCCACGTCCATTTGTGAATATTTACAGATGACTTAATTTCACTCGCATTTCTTTTTCCCCCCAAATTCCCCTTTCATGTTTCGCTTCAGAGGGTTGTACACCTCAGTCCGGAGACTTGCACCCTCTCGCATTTTCAAACGTATGTAGAGCAAGTCGGAAATCCTTGCAGAGCTGGATACGAAAGCAATGACTACGCATCACCACAGAGCACCCCAGAGAACATGAGTCCCATTCTTGCTACCAAGTAAGTGACAACTTAGGAAGGAAGAAATGATCATCTTAGATGGAGCCACCAGGATGAGGATGGATGACAGAAGGTTAGAGGACAAGAGCGATGACAAAACTAGACACCGTAACCAACTGGCTCGGACTGGGCACCAGGAGACGCCGAGGCTGCTTCCATCCCTGGGCTGCTCACCTGGAGCCTTCGTCCTGCTGGGTAAAACTCGGACCTATGCCTTCTGTCCAGGGTTAGTCAAGGTCAAGTGAGGGGCATGGGCAGGCACGCTGACAGCCCTGCACCACGGTTACTGCGAGTGACACTCAGACGGCCCACGGATTCCTCGCCACGGGAACACCCTTTGATATCACAGGATATCAGTCATACGTGGAATCTAATTTTTAAAGCAATGACACAAATGAACTTATTTACAAAACAGAAACAGACTTATAGACATAGAAAACACACTTACGTTTACCAAAGGGGAAAGGTGGTGGGGGAGAGAGAAATCAGGAGCTTGGGATGAACGTACAGACCCTACTATATATAAGATAGACAGCCATCAAGGACCTCCTGTATACACAGGAAGCTCAGTGTTCTGTGATAACCTTTATGAGAAAAGACTCTGAAAAAGAATGAATATATGTATATATAACTGCATCACTCTGCTGTACACCTGAAACTAACACAACATTGTAAATCAACGCTACTCCAATAAAACTTTAAAAAACAAAAAGAAAATTAACAGAGCAAAGGGGTCTTTGCTGAACCTTTGGTTTGGGGCATCCCTCCCCCGACCCCAGGCTCACCGGCTGCTGGATGTGTGGCCTCAGCCGAGGGACCTTAGCTCTCTGAGCCCATCTGGGGTCAGATGGGCAGGATCGTTCCTCAGAACTTGCAGCCTCCAGCAGCTTCACTGTGTGCAAAGAAGACGACGTTTGGATCGCTGCATGTTTTTTTTGTTTCCTTCTTGGAGCCGGAACAGTTACACGTTACCCAGTGTCATTGTGTGCCAGGACTTTCAAAAATTACTTTCTGTCAGCTGTGGCACGTTTTAACACCCCCAATATTTCAGGAGACAGTTAACTTCTGTGTTTTAAAAAAGATTTAATCAAGACGTGCGTGTTCAGACTCGCTCTGCGGCACTTGTGTCTGCAGCTGGCCGCGCGGGACCCAGGCCTGGGACCGCGTGCTCAGGGATTTGCTTTCCTCCGCCTGCTACGCATGGTTTTAACTCTTCGTTCATTGCCTGCTCTCTCAGATCACCTTTAAACACAGAGTTTACTATTTGGAGGCCCAGGTAACCCACTAGCTGTGTTTTAATCCTCTGAAAACACCGGCTCAATCCCACAGCAGCTCAGAGATGGGTGATGGTGCCTTGTGCCGGGCAAGGTTGGTTGTGTTGTTTTGTAGCCACCTCTGGGCCCTCAGAACTCCCGCCATGGAAATACCCTTCGGTTCTGCAAGCAGTTAAGATCCTATCTCTTTTCGAATTCATTGTTACCGAAGAGAGAAGTAATTTCAGGGAAACCATTAGTAGCAGGCCCGAAACATGCTTATTAACTTTTTCTTCTTTTGTGGCCCATCTTTTATCGGGCTCTGTCTGCATCCAGCATCTGGCCCGGCTGCCAATACATTTTCATCATAATAATAATACGTTGCACTTTTCGAGCGCCCTTTCATCCCCGGAGCCCAGAGCACTTTGCAAACATTAATTAATGAAGCTCCGGGCAGCACCCTTTGAGGCGGTGAGCCCTGTGTGGTGCAAGATGATTCAAGTGGTTCTCTCAGGCTTGCCCACTCTTGAGCTGCAGCAAAAATCCCAACAAAGGCTCCCCTGCTGCAGGGTTCAGCTGAGTCTGAGATGAGAGCAGAGCTTGCCCCGCTGGGAACTTTCTGGCCTGGACCATGCGGCCCCTCACCTCTGCGTCAGGTCCTGAGGTTGACGGAACCCGGCTCCGTCGCTGACCTCCTAGAAGCTTGCTGCTTCTCCTGACATGGGACTCGCATCAGGGAGGTGAGACCAGAGCCAATCCTGCGGCCACCACCTAGAGTGGAAGAGTGAAAGAAGAGGCATCCACTGTCTTCAAGTCCTTCTGTTGCTGAGGTCGGGTAGAGAAAAAGCTCGACACCTCCAGGGGCCGGTGGCACCAAGGGTCGTGAGCCTCACACGGAAAACCTGCAAGTTCACACGTTCACACTTCCCATGCCTACTGAGCGAACGTCTGCTCCAGGCCAGGTTCCTGGAGGCCCATGAGTGGGAGCCGAAGTAACAAGCTCTGAGCCTCGTTGCCTTTGGCCTCATCGTGTGTGTGAGGACATGCACCCGGGGTGAAGGTGCGACCTCTGAATCGCGTGACTGGGTGACAATGGAGGGAGAGGGGCCAGGTTAGGGGGCTCTGGCCCAGGGAGACCAGGCTGAAAGCGGGGGGGGGGGTCATCCCAGTGTTCTCTGGGGCAGGTCGATGAGAAGGTCGGCTGCTGGCAGGGGGTCCTTGTGATGATTTGCTTCTCATGATGCTTTTCCTGGGAATCCACTTAGGAAAGTCTATGTAGAACTAAAATGGAGTGACCACGCCTCTTCATGGCTGATGGCCTTTGTTTCAGTTTGTCTGAGGGTAGTTAGAGCCACATGGCCTATTGGGTACAAGTCTAGTCATCCCTGAGAGAGAGGAAGTAGGTCCCAGGGCGGCTGCTCCGAGATGGCATCCCTGCACGACCTCCAGGACCCCGTACACCTCAGGCTAACCTGCTCAGTCTAACCTTCCCAGGATGGACGCGGGACCCCAGAAGGAGAGAAGGCATCTTCCAAGGGGCTGATGTGTGTGTTTAAGAGATGTGTGTGTGTGTGTGTGTGTGTGTGTGTGAGAGAGAGAGAGAGAGAGAATGAGTGTGCCTGTGTGTACATGCGGGTGTGTTTGTGCCCACGAGTGCATCTGAGTGTGAGTGTCTGAGTGGCGGTCCTGGCCGTGTATGGAGCTGAGCCAGGTCCTTCTGGGGGCACTGGCTCAGCACCGCACGCCTTTCTCAGAAGTCAGGAGGGACCCTGTGACCACATTTCTGGGTTCTGAGGAGATGACAGCCAGACTGAACCCCAGCCTCCGCCTGGTTGTGCCTGTTCTGGGCTTTGCTCTGACTTCAGCCTCCTGAAGAATCCTCCACATGGCAGTGGCTTGACAGTTCTGGTGTGTGCTGCTCCGCGGGTCCCAGGGTTTGCTGTGCACTAAGACCACCCAGAGAGACTGCAGAAACCCTGTGCCCACGGCCCACCACAACATCAAAGCAGAGTCTTGGTGGTGGGGCCCTGGGATCCGTGCTTTGGAAACCCCTCAGGTAATTCCCGTGTGTAGCCAGATTTGAGATCCACGCTCTGGATGGGTTTGTATCCTTGAGTGAAGACATCCTTTATGCTGAAAACATCTACTTTTTCAGCCAGAGCTATACTTTCAGACGTTTTCTTGTGACTCAGATGAAATGCTCTCCTGGGCTTGTTTCAATTGTCTAGACTCATTGGGCTACAGCAACTACAGTGACAAGAACCCATGAGTGAAATCCCAGGGCTGCTTCCTGGTAACCAAGGACCTTGATCCATGGAAAACTGGCATGCTGGCAACATTTTCCTTTCCCTTGTGGATATTTTTCTGTGGCACTCCCTGTAGCCAAATCTGGGTTCACACTATTTGTTTCACGTCTAGGGATATTTTGACAGTGTCCATTTCAAAATGGCATTATCTTCCCAGAGCATAGTTTCTTGGATTATCTTTCCAAAAATCTGTGACAGAGAAGAGAAAAAAAGGGATGCCTTTCATGTTTTCCTTCTAACACGAAGTCTGCCTCTTACCTGAACCTCATGAGCAATTCCCCATGTGTGTGTTTTGGGGAAGCATCTCGTTACGGAGACTGGCTCTCCTAGCTCATCCTATCCGGAGTCAGTTCCTCTGAGAGATTCACGTGTGCTGAGCCAGCGGCCCACACACCCACCCTCAGCAGGCCAGGTTTACTGACTGGATAGGATCAACCCAAGGGTCAGGATGGGTGGTCCACACAAAGCTTGCCTTCCTCTCTTCAGCACTCCGACCGGCTGAGCTGACTGGGCCTGTGCTGCTTTTGCACAAAATAGTCTCATCACAAAGCCTGAGAATAGTTGTGTCTCTTCGGGGCTTGCAAATAAAGAGATGAATGCTCAGAGAAGGCTGCAGTGGGCAGGTAGACACCTCCCGTTCAGGTTAGCCTCCAGAAAGCCCCTGGAGTTCAGATGTTTATGGGGAATTTGGAGGTACCTCCATGCCCCGATTCTGAGAGACCAGCCAGGGATCTGGGTGGGTGTGAAATTCCAGCGGGAATGTTCCCCGCTTGTACCACTTTCACCCGCTGGCACTCCCCGCCCCAGGTGGACTAGGAAAATGAGAAAGCACCTCCGGATGGGTCCAAGCTTCCTCTTGCCACCTCCTGAGCCAGGACAGAGCACACGTGGTGACAGGTGATAGGAGGGGGAGAGGTCCAGTGGGTGGCCTGATGGACAGCTTGCGTCTAGCTCCAGTTCCCAGGATGCCAGTGCTGGGTGATGAAAAGCGTGAGGGAAGCTCGGTTTTGCCTTTGCCCCTAACTAGTTATCTTGAGCACGTTAACTTATTTTTTTCTGAGAGTGTTTCTTCATTTGTGAAATGAGAACTAAAACTTGTCTGGTGGGTTATGGTAATGTCCAAAAAAATGATGACTCTTAAAGACTTCGGAAGACCATATAAAGAGAACACTTCTTTTTCATGTGATTTGTAAAAACACATCATTCTCATACGTTTGGCCCACTAGTCAAGTAGAAGAGTGAAGAGTTAAGATAAACTCAGCTTCCTTGATGCTTTTACAATAAGAAATTGCGGGTTTGAGTGATAGGGCAAGTGGGGGCTTTATTCTTAAGCTATTTATTGATTTTTAAATAGATTTTTATGTGGGTCTTGGTATGTGCCTGCCATATTTTAATTCAGATTTTAATTCATTTATGATTTTAGTAGACATTTACCATATTTCAGCACCACACCTCCCAAACCCTTCTCCCTTCCCGTCCCACGACGTGTCATTAGTTAAACTGTTCTTCTTCAGAAGCTGTTTTCTGAAAGGGCCTATATACCCTTTACAGGAAATAGGACATTTGGAACCATTTTTAAATGATGTTTCATTCAGCCTGAGAGTTTTGGACAGTTGAGAGGCCAGCTTGCATTAATGATGGAGAAAATTTTACCCCTTCCCACACTATAGAGGTGTTTGCATTTAATAAGGACCCAGGAGACCTGAAGCCATGGTCCAGTGGAGTAGACGTCTGGTGGCACAACTTGAAGAACGGACCGGAAGTGCTTTGGGTCTGTTTGGGGTTATATTTGGAGTTTTGGTCTCCTTTTTCCTTGGCCATTGTTTATTGAGGTATAACTTATACAGTAAAATTTACCCGTTAAACGTAGAGTTAGGTGAGTTTTGACAAATGTATACAGTCATGTAATCACAATGACCACAACCAGTATAGAAAACCCTTCCATCACCCCCCAGATTTCCTCATGCCTTTTGCAATAAATTCCCTTTTCCTCTCCCAAGACCCTGGGACCATGGATCTGATCTCCGTCCCTCTAGTTTATCTCCTCTAAACTGTTCTATTAATAGCATCTTACACTATGTAGGCTTTTTAAAAATTGAAGTATAGTTCATTTACAATGTTGTGTTAGTTTCAAGTGTACAGCAAAGTGATTCAGTTATACATATATATATGTATAAGAATATATATACATATTGTTTCTCAGATTCTTTTCCCTTATAGGTTATCACTCAATACTGAGTAGAGTTCCCTGTGCTATACAGCAGGTCCTTGTTGGTTATTTACTTTATATATAGTCGTGACTATATGTTAATTGCAAACTCCTAATTTATCCCTCCCCTCCTTCCCCCTTTGATAACCATGTTTGTTTTCTATGTAAGTCTTATTTCTGTTTTGTAAATAAGGTCATTTGTATCATGTTTTAAAGATTCCACACATAAGCGAGATTATATGACATTTGCCTTTCTCCGACTGGCTTACTTCGCTTTGTATGGTCATCTCGAAGTCCATCCATGTCGCTGCAAATGGCATTACTCCATCCTTTTTTATGGCTGAGTAGTATTCCATCGTGTCTACACACCATATCTTCTTTATGCGTTCATCTGTCAATGGACATTTAGGTTCCTTCCATGTCCTGGCTCTTGTAAGTAGTGCTGCTATGAATATGGGGTGCATGTATATTTTCAAATGATGGTTTTCTCCAGATATACGCCCCTATGTGTCCCTTAATCTCTGGGTAATATTCTGTTGTATCACGTAGAGTTCATTCATCCATTCAGCAGTTCTTCCGTTCACTTTGGGGCTGCTGTGATGAGGCTAGTAGAGACATTCAGGCATGGCTCTTTGTGTGAAGGTGTGCTTTCATTCTCTTGGGGAGACACCTGGGATGGGATTGTCTGCTAAGTTTATGTTTAACTCTATAAGAGCATGTCCGCCTGTCTTCCGGAGTGGCGGTGCCCCTTGCGCTCCCTCCAGCAGTGGTGAAAGTCCCACTTGCCTGCGTTTGCGAGAGGCCTCCTCACTCTAGCGTGGCTGTGCTGCCGTTTCCTCGTGGTTCTCGTTGCGTGTTCCTCAGGACAGATGGTGCAGAGTGCTTCTTCGTGGGCTTGTTTGCTGTCTGTACGTCTTCTTCAGTCAAGTGTCTGCTCAGATCTTTTGCCCAGTCTTTGAAAACTGAGGTGGTTGTTTCATGATTGAATTGTGAGTTTCGTATAGATTCTGGCTCAAGCTCTTCATAGATACTTGTTTTGCAAATATTCTCTCCCCATTGGAGGCTTCCCTTTCATTTCCCTAATAGTCTTTCAAAGAGCACATCGTTAACTTTTGATGAACTCCAATTTGCCTCTGTTTGTTGATTTAGCATTTCTTTAATTTCTCTCAGCAGAAATCTTTCCCCAACATTTGTACCATGAAGAGTGCCAATTCCCTCACTTCATTGGCATGATTGAGTTTCTTGTAAAGTTTCACGGTGTAATTGGCAGAGAATGCTATCACATACTACCTTCTCTGGAATTTAGTTTCCGATTAGCAAAACTGAATGTGCTTCGTGTTTTTTGGACGCTAGTCTTTCTCCTGGGAATCTCTTGTTCCTGACCTTCACTCATTTTTCTGCAGGGGTTTCCATGCTTTATCTGACTGATTTTAACAGAACTTCCAAAACGTGTTAACACATTAATGGTGAGAGGGGACGACTCGTTAGGTCCCTGTTTTAATGAGGGCAACTTTGTTATTTTCTTATTAAGTAGTTACTATTAAAGTTTCAAATATTAAAACTTTAAAAAATGTTCTTTTTAAAAAATTGAAACCAGGAATGCTTATTAAAGCTTGCCCTTTGGGTACATAACCTAATATTACACCATCATATCCTGTGATACTTACAATATGATCATGATGAGAAATACTTTTCATCTACTCATGAAATAAATACCTGGTGTGACGAAAATTAAGAATTTCTGTATCTCAACATGTGACATGCATCACTAAAAAAAAAAAATCCATATGCTCACCTCAGGAGATGCAGAAGAAGTTTTGACCACGTTCAAGACCCATTCATGACTTAAAAACAACATCTCAGCAAACTGAATAGACAGCTCGGTCTCCACCTGATACAGGGCATCTGGGAACACTCTGCAGCTGACGTCACACCCATGGTGAAAGGTTGGATGCTTTTTCTCGTAGGTTGGGACGAGGGCTGCTGTGCTTTCCCACAAGTCCCACTCAGTATTCGTACCTGAGGTTGTAACCTGTGGAATAAATAAACAAAAATGAATAAAAGTCACACGTACCAGGATGGCAGATGTAAAACTGCTTAGTCACATATGACATGATCACCTGTGTAGAAAAAAAAACAAAAGAATCTACAAAAAATTACCAGAACTAATAAATTTACAAAGGTCAGAACACAAACAATTGTATTTCTGTATGCTAGCGCTGACCAGCTGGAAACTGAAATAAAAAATAACAGCATTCACAACAGCATCAAGATTCAGGGTTACACCTTACAAAAGAAGTGCAAGTGCTGTAGGAAGAAAACTACACAGCATAAAATAAACTATATACAGAACAACCATGTCCTCGTGCCCTCAGCCGGGCAAAGTGCCCAAACCCTCCCTCAGCTGTGTCTCCTGGGCCACTGACGGTCAGCTTCCTTCTCCCATGTTCTGGCTTCTGCAGAGCAGAGCTGAGCCGGCGTCTCGGGTGCCCTGGGACCCTGGTGACGCGGGCGGGGCTGGGCTCTGCCACAGAGCGCCCGGTGCCAGCGGGCTACCCCTCCTGTCCAGCTCCCTCCGGCTGCTGGGTGGGGGTGGGATGCCGCCTCTGGGTTTACAAAGGAGCAGATGTGAACGTTTGCACTTGGGAGCCACACAAATTCCCTGCCCCACGTGTCTGGTAAAAATATACGAAAATTCATTCTTTTCTCTCCTCGTTTACTCAAGATGTCCAGAAGCTGCCACTCCCCAGGGAGATTGATCTCAGCGGACCCTCTGTGAATGCCAGACCCCTCCACGTGGCCACAGCTGTGCCCTCAAAACAGATGGCATCTCCCCTGAGTCCAGACAAGCAGCTTTTCCGCAGAGAGCCCTGTGGCCCACAGCTGCCATCACACTTCAGCGTGTGGCTCTCCGGCCACCCTGTCCTCACCAGATGACGTGGGTGGGCGTGGTCCACGGGAACGTGACAAGAGCCACACACGTGGCTGTAAATCAGTAGTAGCCACCATAAACCTAAAAAGTGGAATTATTTTAATAATCTATCTAACCCAATATATTAGCTAAAACATCATTTCAATGTGTAGTTGTCATGGACATTATGAGTATTGTACATCTTTTTATCCGTGTAAGTCTTTGGGATCTAGGCGTGCAGCACACCCCAGCTTGGATGAGCCACAGTTCAGGGGTCCCGTGGCTTCCTGTGGCCACGGCCACCATGGTAGATGGGCCTGGCCTGACTCTTAAATCTCAAAGAATTGATGTAAGTTGTTGACTATATAGTCACAGACTAATGGAGAGACAAACGTGTCCCCAGGCTCGGAGGCTGGAGTCTGCGAAACCCATGAGGCTGTCCCAAGAAAAACGAACAAAGGGGAAGGTTTTAAAATAAAGATAAGGAGGTAAAAGATTAGGGCCGCTGCCTGAAACTGAGCTGGGAGCTTATCCTCGTCTGTTTAGAGGAAAGTTTAAAGTTGTGTCCGTCATGTACGAGGTAGTGAAAATGAGGGCCCTTGGTGCCGACTCTGATGAAAGAAGAAAGGGAAGAGCTCAGCGCCTCGAGCCGGTGAGAAGAGGCCAGCAGGAGGAGAGGGAAGTGAGACGGCCGCCGCCCGCTGCCTAGCTGCGCCCTCACTCCTGCTGGCCGTGCCTGGCCCCTTGTGGTGATGCAGGAGCGACCAGGCCGCGGGGGCACACACCGCACAGCACAGGTCACGGTCAGCTCCCACAGCGCAGAGGGAAAGCCACGCGATGGCGTGTGTCGCCCTGACCGCTGCGGTGGGAGACCCACCTCGTGGTATCGTGTAAGGACCGAATCAGGTCATGTATGTGAGGGGTTCAGAACAGACACACTGTTAAGTTGCTCTCCCTCTTTGATGGGCAGGTGCTTACACCGCATCTCACAATAACTGATCGTCAGGTGGAGCTGATCCCAAGCAGCTCTGGAGCCTGTCCAAGCCCCTCCGCCACCCCAGGATGGGGCGTGCTGCCCCGAACAAGGCAGGGAAGCCGTGACTGGGTACCGTTCCCCAAGCCCCACATCCTGCCCGGTCGCCCGTGCGAAACAGCCGCAGAGCATCACCCCGGGTGGCGCACGGCACGGGGACTCCCGGGGTCACAGCAAGCAGGAAAGGGACGAACTCTTTGGCTGGCATCGCGTCACTTACCCGTCACCGTGAGACTCCATGAGCACTGACATTAGCCGACAGTGGGCAAAATCCTCTAACACAAAGCCCACGTTATATTAAAGTGTCGAATAGCTCGTGTAATTTACCGGGTCCTGCACTGAAGGAAATGCAGCATGGCTGTCCGTGTATCGGTGGTTCCCCGTGATCGCGGGGCTGACTGGGAGCCAACTTTTGCTGACCCTGCCCAGCATCACGAGTGATTATTGGACTGTAAATCACCGCCTGGGAGAAGATGGAAATTCACAAGTCCAAGTACAGTTTCTACTGAATGCGTATCGCTTTCGCTCCATTGTAAAGTTGAAAAATCCTAAGACGAACCAGCATAAGTTGGGGACATCTGTACAGATAACCACTCCCTGCCACATTCTCGTGATCACACTTCTCATCACGTAGGTTTAGGGGACCACGTGCCTGGGGTCTTTGCCCTCCCAAGGCCGTGAGCGCCAGCGGGCCGACCGCGTGAATTGTACGGTTGTGGAGAACAAGAGTGACCGTTCTGTCTGTGGTCACTGTGAAGGTTCTTGAGAGGCAAAAGAGAAATTGGGTCATCTTGTGTTAGAAAATGAAATCTGAAGAATTTTGAGTGGGGGGGGGTCTTTCTTTTTTAAAGCGGAATCTGGCTTTGGGATCTGTCGGCATGCTTTTAAAAGGCACCGGCGGGCTCCTAGTCCAGCTCGGGGTCAGTTCACGGGGGCCCGGGGGGCTCTCCTTCCCACTAGCACTTTGTCAACAGTTCATCGCCATAGAAACTGAACTTGGTCACTGTAAGTTCACATGACCAAGAAAATCAACGTGCACACTAATTTTTAAAGATCCAAGTTCTTATTTCTGTTAGTACTGGGATGAGATTTACTGAAAGTTGTCTTCACGGAGAGCAAGTAGGCAACGACTGTAAAATTTACTGTCCTTTATTCTCTTTAAATTCAGGAGAACCTAGCTCTTGACTGTTTTTTATGAGTGTTAGGACATTGGGAAGGCGGCTTTGAATGGGTGATCAGAAAGTTTGGGTCTGAGGCCCTGTGTGTCACTCTAGCTGGCTGCCCAGAACTCCAGTTTTCTCATCCCTCAAGTGAAAATGAAAACATACCTGTGCTACTATTCCTCCTATTTGACAGGAGATTAATTCCTAGTTTTCTTAAATTTTCATTTGAAAATGTTGAAAGTTCTTGAAAAACGCTACAGAGAATCCCAGAGTGGAGGTGTCAGCTGTGTATTCTTGCAAATTCAAATGTGGCCAGGATTTGAGGGCTCTTAAGAGAGCCTAATTACCCCCACGGGAGAGAGATTGGTTCCACGGAGACACTTGGAGGCTGAGCATCTCTGAAATGTCTCAGGCAGTTGTTGGATGGCAAAGACATTTCCTCGAGCTGAGGAAGAATCCAGGAACCGGGACCGTACTGGCTTCAGGGGCTGGTGGGTGCGGGGTGGAGAGCCGGCTGGGAGCCGGCAGGACTGTTCTGGCTGAGGCTCATCCCGGCCCCAGGAGGTCTGTGCCTGGGGCTGGGGGAGGGAAGCTGTAACAAATGGGGAACTATGGACCTAGAGATGATCATACGAAATGAAGTAAGTCAGAAAGAGAAAGACCAATACCATGTGATATCACTTATAGGAGGAATCTAAACTGTGACACAAATGAACTGATCTACAGAACCAAAACAGACTCACAGACGTAGAGAACAGACTTATGGTTACCAAGGGGGAAAGGGCTGTTGTGGGCGGGAGGGATAAATGAGGAGTTTGGGATTAGTGGATACAAACTTTTATATATAAAAGAGAGAAACAACAAGGACCTACTGTATAGCACAGGGAACTATATTCAATATCTTGTAATAACCTATAATGGAGAAGAATCTGAAAAAGAATATACATATGTGTGTGTGTATATATATATATATATACACATATATAACTGAATGACTGTGCTGTACACCTGAAACTAACACAACCCTGTAAATCAACTATATTCCAATTTAAAATAAAAGAAGGAACGCAATTGAAGAACCATCTCAGCAGAGGTGCCGGGAAGAGCAGAGTCCAGGGCTGCGCACGTGTCGGGTTTAAGAAAGTCGTTTACCTGAGATGGAAGCCGCGGCCCAGCCACAGCCAACGGGAAGCGGGGCCGGGGCTGCCGACCCATGGACCCCATGGGGAGGGGTCTGGGGTTCAGAAAACCCAGAGGAAATCCCAGCCAGGGAACCTTCCAACCAGAAGTCACACATTGGAGCTTCGCTTGTCAACAGCTTTGCTCATGAGTGTGGCGTGGGAAGCCGTTGCCACACTGTCATCACGCACCATTGCTCCGTGGGGCCCGTGCCTGCCCCCCTCTTGCACGATTGTAGCAAAACACTATGTCTCCCCAATAAGAGGTTAACAATTGCTGATCAGTCACTGCTCTGAGTATCTGAAATGCCTGTGTTCAAGGAGTGAATGCAGTTACACTGTCTTCTCTAATCCTCGTTTGGTTGACATCATTGCTATTAATCATTGGAACTGAAAGAAGAAGTTGAATGAAGTCTCACTCGATTAAAACTATACATTCAAAACAAAACAAAAACAAAAAAGCACCATGTCTTGTGGAGGTTTTGGAGCCAACATCCCCGACAGGCAGCTCACCTCAGCTCCCCAACCTGGAAGTGAATCTCTGCTTGGCACAGGTATACAGAAACACATTTGCTTTGTTACTTTCGTTGCTTTTGTGTTCACCTTAAATGTCCTGTCCTAGCAGTTCTCCTTAGTTTAAGAGCATGAAAAATGTAATAGGTGAGTTATAGAGGAAAATACATACTAAAACCCCAATTTGACCAACAATAGATTTGTTTGTTCGTGGTGTCTTTGGCCAAGAAGAAGCAAGGAACAATTCAGGCTCTTGCTAATTATCGCAGACATTTAATAGCAGGCTGACTTAGACAGCCCACAGCAGTTTCCCTGTAGGGTTCCCATATTCCCTAAAACTGTGTGGTGACTGCAGCACTTGTTTTAGGGCAGGCGCCCACGTACAGAAGGCTTTTTTCAGTCGCTCTTCCGCACCTTGACAGCCCCCGAGCAGCTCTGGTGTCCATCAGAGTGTCTTCAACTGTGTCTTCAGTTCGCTTTTTGCTTTCAAAACGTACTTCCCAGCCAAACCCAGAGCAGGAACATGAGAAAAAAAGTCTCTCTAAAGTGGCCAAAGGGACTGTGGGCAAAAGCTGCGCGTTTTCCTTTTTGCGTGAAAGGCGTCGGTGGCTCTGGTGGGGAGTGACGTGTGGACCCTCCTGACCAGCGTGCATCGCTGCTGCCCCTCCCCCGCCCCCTCTGATGTTCTTCTCCAGGCCAGGGAGGCCCCCAATTTTTCTCTAGCTTTTGTTTGCTAAAAGGGAGGTTCAGGGCTTATGTAGAAATCGGCACCTAAGTCTAAGCTAGTTGCTGAGCCCGCGAGAGCGAGGTCAGCCTCCTGGCTTTGCTGTGATCGTCGCTCTTGTAATCCCAAGATGTCGAATGCTTTTCTTAATGCAGACGCAGGCTGGGAGACGGACCTTTTACAAACTAAGTGCCCTGCTAAGCTTCTGAGTGTTTTCACAAGACTCCTCAGGGAATGTGGAGCTACAGCAGCCTGAGCGTCTCTGGGTTTTGTGGGCCTTGGGTTTTGTCCAGCTCTGCTCCCTGAGCCCGCAGGCTTGTTGCTGGGGATTACCTCACAATAGAGTGGGGTCAGTACAGGTGATCCCCAAGTATGGTGTCCGTGCTGAAAATCATGACACAGCAGTTAGGGAAGGTGACTGGTTCTAATAGGGACATTCCAGTGGACGCGAACGCCCCGTCTGGACTTGCTTTCTCCATGGGACAGCAGTCCTGCTAGCCAGCTCTGCAATTAAGGCCAATGTGATGTGGGTGATATAGGTGGTGGCCTGTCCTGAACAGTCACTACATCCTACAGAGGAGCCAGGAATCTTATCTTTCAAAGAGGCAGTTTGGGGTGCCAGCTTTTGGAGTAGCTTTTTGCTTGAGACAGCAGCATGGCCTTGGGCGTCAATATGGCCAGTGGTCTCCAGTGGCCTCCATTGGTCTCCATTGGTCTCCATTGGTCTCCATTGGTCTCCAGTGGCCTCCATTGGTCTCCAGTGGTCTCCATTGGTCTCCAGTGGTCTCCAGTGGTCTCCAGTGGTCTCCATTGGTCTCCAGTGGTCTCCAGTGGTCTCCATTGGTGTCTGATGGTGTCTTACGGTACCTGTTGGTAAGAAGCCCGTGGGGCCAACTGGGAGTGGACATGTAATATTGTGTGTGGTGGGGGGAAGTTTCAGTGATTATGGACACCTCTGTGGAAGGTGTCTGGGGCCACCCTTCTTCTGGACTTTGCTGCTTCATACCTTTATGTAAACAGACCAGAGAGACCTGACTTGATTGCAAGTTACATATGGGAGAGTTTACAGCTGCTGAACATGGAGCTATAAGAAAGGAGGGGACATTCTGCACAGGCAGCGTCAGTGAGCTACGTACTGAGCCAGCAGATGTGGGTTCAAATGCTGCTCTGCCGCATTCCGTGACTTGAACTTCAAAAAAAATCATTTAATGCAATTTAATAAATACGTTTTGAATGCCTACTTTGTGTAAACTCCTGAGTTATTGGCTGGGAGAAACAAAGATCAGAAGTCAAAGCCCCCCTCCCCCCAGGAAAAGCATAAGAGAATAGGATGGAAGATACAGTTTGTGGACAAATGCTCAGAGGATGGTGAGGGGCGTGGTTGTATGACTATGAATCTAACAGTTGCAGGGTAGAAGAAGCCTTTAAACGATCAAGGCTGTGAAGTATTTGGGAAGCACAGAAAGGGAGTGATTAATTCTGATGAGGGGGGTTGTGGGTGGCTTCACAGGGGAGAATCATTTGACTTGGGCCTTAAGAAGAGAATGGTGAATAGTTTAAAATAGCTGGAGTGTTGAGGTGCTGGGAGGGTCATTTCAATTTCTCTAGATGGAGGTGCTGGTCTCACAGATTCCACAGATTCCATATTTCTACATAGAAAGGAACAGACAAGCATCTTCTGATATAAGGGCATCTGGAAAATTCTGCTCCTGGCAAGACTTCAGAAAAATTTGGGACTAAAGCAAATACTACTTTGTATTAGAAAACCTAAGATTGTGAAGACTTTGTTTCTGAAGTCAAAGACCACCTTCAGTTTTAGCTGGGGTATACGTTGGCTGGCTCGCCAAACTTGACATTTCCACAGTGCCTTTGGAATACAGCATCCATTTTAGGTTGTGGATTCACCCCTTGAACAATCTGATAGGAACATTAATTGCACAGAATCTATTTCAAAATTAAAAATAATGCACACCCCCACACACGTTTGACATTTAACTTGAAGATACAGTAACTCGCTTTATACTGCTGGCCACTTAGACACTCATTTTTGAGAGCTCACTCAACCAAAACCTACAGATCAAGAAAGACCTCTTCCAAGTTTTCAAAGTGTTTTGCCATGTCCACACGGAGGTCTCCGAATCTGATATTCTGGCGTCCAGGCCCCACCCCATCTCCCAAATTACATCAGCTGATTGAGAGTGTAGGAATATGCAATTTTTGGTTTCATGCCAGGGAGCTACCTCTCTATTGGACATAAATTCTTTCAGAGCTTTTGTCACTCAAGGCTCTGAACTTTGTAATCAAGTTCGAAGGCATCACAAACACTTAAATTCAAGGGCTTCTTTAAGTAGAACCTTATTTATTTTTACTTGCATACAAATATATGGTAGATAGAATCAAGCCTCCAAACATAGTTTTATATCATCAAAGAGAAATGTTAATAAATTATTTGGGGGCGAGGGGATCCTGTCCAACTCTGTTGCAAAGACCTACCTCTCATCTCTCACGGTGGGTCAGGGCCCAGGGCCGGCAGAGGTTTGAGCCTGGTGCTCGACACACGTCGTACAATTCAACACTCAAACAACCAACGAGGTAGTTATTGGCAACCTATTTTACAGATGAGCAAACTGAGGCTCGGGCGGACGAGGTAGTTTACTCCAAGGGACCAGTGAGGGTAATGGGATCAGACGAGAGACCTGAGCTCCTTTCCTGCGTCTGGCATGTCCCCTCTCCCCTCCACTTGTGGGGTTCTCCTGCTCATTTTCCCGGGGTTCCTGTTAGGACACGACCTCCTCCGGAAGCTCTCCTTGACCCTCTAGGAGAAGTTAGAAACTTGTTCATGCCCTTTTCTTCTTGTATCGCTTTTCAGCCTCGATGTTGGTGGTCCTTCAGCTGCAGAGTCTGTGCTGAGCCCTTTTAAGACCTACCGTCTCAGCCACCAGCAAACGTGCGATGTGGTGTGAGCAGCTACAGTTCCCCACGCTGTGCGTTACCTCCCAGCACTGGCTGGTTTTATCATTGGGAGTTTGTGCCTTTTGACCCCCTTCACCCACTCTTCCACCCGCCACCCCTGCTTCTGGTAACCGCCAATTCGTTCTCCGTATCTATGAGCTCTTTTTCTGTTGTTTTCTGTTTTTATTCCACTTAGAGAGGTGTTTGTCTTTCTCTGTCTGACTTTTTTCACTCAGCGTAACGCCCTCAAGGTCCATCCACGTTGCTGCAAATGGCAGGATATGATCAGTAGAGGTCTGCATGGCCCCATGAGCACAGGCTTTTTGGGGTCCTGCATAACGTGTAAGAATGTGAGGGGGTCCAGTGACCAAAGTGCTGGAGGAAGGATGTTTCAGAGCCCTGCCCACCCACGTGGACACTGCACCCGTGCGGACATGGGTGGACCAGTCCTGCCCAATGTGCATCCACCCTGGAGCACCGGGCTCATGCCTATACTTAATTAGGAGGAAAAGCATCTTTCAAGCAAGTGAGGGCGCCTGGCTCCAGACCCATGCTCATCTCACACGTCATTCGGCCCTGTCACTTTCAGAGGCGCTGCAGTCAGGGACGCTGGAGCTACACGCTTTGGGTGCTGACCACCAGCACACGCCTCTCCCTCTCCCGTAACCCCTGACCCTCAGCTGACCTGCTGTTGGCTTTCAAACTCCCGTGGGAGGAGCAGAGGTCATGGCCATGGTCAGCACAGGAGACCCTCGCCTGAGTTCCCGCTGGGTTCCTAGAATGTGCCCAGGGCTCCCCTGCAGGTCTGCCTGAGAAAACAGCATCCCTGGGCGCCACGCGGCTAATTCCCTTGGATTTTGTCTTTTCAATTGCATCCTATGAACATCAGGCAATAGAGCCACGTTTGCATTAAACCGAAAACCCCCCTTACTTTCGAAAACAATACTTGTGGGGTTTTCTCTTTGACTTAAGCATGTACTTTGTTTCTGACACTTTTAAAAGGGTCTTCAAGATCAAAGATTTTCCTACACACCTGTTCCAACATTATTTTCAATGGCTATTGACCCATTCTTTGAGATTTTTATTTTATGCAGGTGCTTTTTCTTTTCCCTTAGATTATAGCATTAACCTGAACAAAACCAGAGTATATGCATTCATGTGGGTCTGTACACGCACGGATGCATGGTACATAGTGTCGGAGACCACATTTCCAGAGACCTGAGCAGTAAATCCCTGCTGCGACCATGCTGAGCGCTAAATGCTCCTTTGATGGTCTTTTATTAACAGTAAAATGAATAACTCTGAGGGGATTAACACCAAAAAGAAGGAAACAAACATATTAAGAAATGTCTGTCTCATGTGAAAAATGCATCTGGACATTGGTCACCGTCCCTGTCTGAGCTTTCTTTCATTACAGTCAAAGAAAAAAGCCAATTTTTAGAATCTTGGTGCCCTTCAAGAGCCTTTGATTAAAGAAAAATCAAATAGATTAGTCACCACGTAGCATGAAACGCACCAGCACGGTGGTCCACCAACATAGATTCTAAACGTAGACATGGAACTACTGTGAATTATAACAGAAAACTCACGCTTTTACTCCTGAGATGAGGGGCTATGTTTATATACATTATATGTCTGTACTGGCCCTCTGTATGGATTTTTCACACTTAAGCTCAATTTTGTTCACTTGAAACAAGGGCTTCCGAGCCAGCTGCTTTTGGAAGCTGGCCTTTCAGGTCCCTCAGCTGCGTCTAGAACCAGGCCTGCAACTCCTTACGATTCTCCAGCTCTTGGTTGGTGGTTTTTCATAAGAATCCAGAAACTTCCATGTTGGGCCAGATACGAAGAGCACACATGCCTGGTCTGGGGGCTCACAGGAGCTAGAGAAGGTGGTGGAGGAAGGCAGGGCTGCCCGCTGCCCCGGGAACCAGCTCTGCACGGTCTGGGCTCCACGGAGTTGAAACTTCCGTTTCCTTCCGTCTTCTGCGTACGTGCATTCATGATCATGGGCTTCACTCTGGTGCTTAGCGCAGCCTGAAAATTCATGTATCGGCTGTCTTTCCCCGTGACTTGAGTTTTCAGAGTGTAGAAATCACATCTCCAGTGCCGCCTTCTTCTTTGACGTACAAAATGCTGTCCGTAATTAATGTACACGACCCGATGGGTCTGGAGACCAGGATACACCATGAACCGTCACCACAGTCTGTGCTAAAGCCTGTCCGTCGCCTCCAAATGTTTCCTCTAGCCCTCGTTTTTATTATTATTATTATTATTGCTATTGCGAATAATGCTGCCGTGCTCTGTCTTTGGGATTCTGGTTTCCATTCCTTTGGAGAGAGGCCCGGAAGTGGGGCTGTGGATCAGGTGTGTTTCTATGTTCTCCGGGGCCGTCTTGATCTCAGTATTGGTGTTAAAGGCCATGGGTTGTGTCAGCCCGAGTGACCTGGACTGCATCCCCCAGAAGGCCGCTCCCTGCGTAGTTCAGGGCTGTGAGGCCCACTGAGTCGTCGTTTTGTGTGATATTTGGAGGTGGAGGTTGGCAGGGGCTTCTTTCAATGTTAGACTCGGGTGGTCAGAGCAGGGGGATGCCGTGCGGTGGCCCCTGCTCCGGGGCTCACGGCTGGCTGCCCGGCTGGTGCGGCAGCCCTGGCTCCAGGAAACCTCCATCAGCCTCCGTCGTTACCTCTAGACAGACGGCACCTGCTTCTCCTGCAGGCACCCCATTATGAACTTGGAGGTGTTCATCTTTTTTTTTTTTTTTTGCTGTACGTGGGCCTCTCACTGCTGTGGCCTCTCCCGTTGCGGAGCACAGGCTCCGGACACACAGGCTCCGCGGCCATGGCTCGCGGGCCCAGCCGCTGCGCGGCATGTGGGATCTTCCGGGATAGGGGCACGAACCCGTGTCCCCTGCATCGGCAGGCGGACTCTCAACCACTGCGCCACCAGGGAAGCCCAGGTGTTCATCTTTTTATTGGTTCGCTTAAAATTTCTTCCCTCCTCTGCTTTGGCATGTCTTGGTTGAAAAGCTCCCTCCCCATCTCTCTCCCTCCCCATCTCTCTCCCTCCCCATCTCTCTCCCTCCCCATCTCTCTCTCTCTCTCTGTCTCTCCATCTCTGTCTCCCCTCCTTCAACTCTCTCTCTTTTTTCCTCTCTGCTTCTCTATCTCACCTCCTTCCAATCCCCTGCTACTTCTTAATAAGTCCATTATTTTTTACTATTTCCTACTTCTCTGGTTTCATGAGGTCCAGGGACCACGTCCCACATGTGGACCCACCATGTCTTGTATAAACATGGATCTCCACCTCTGGCAGGGATGGCTCCATGGTCTCCATCCACAAAGTTACACGAGGACCTGGGGAAACAGGCCGGGGCGCCACAAAATCCCACCGCCCCTGTCCCTCTCCCAGCAACAAGCCTTAGGGCTCACTCAGATTTCTGGACGTTTATAGTAGCAGGAAACCGTTAACACCACGTACAGAAACAGTCGCCTCTTCTGTAAATGCCTCACAAGACGTTGCAGTCTTACTTTCCTCCAATAGCCTCAATAGCAAGCGGCGCTTTGGGCCCTACTTTACAGATGTCGGCCTCTGGTTAATCAGGATGGCGATTTCCCCGTGACCCAAAGGAGCGCTGGAGCTGGGACTCAGCCAGGTCTGGCTCCTTGGACCGCGCTTCTTCACCCCTGGACCGTCCAGGCTCACACGGCCGTGGTGGGGATGCCGACATTGCTGTGGGGCTTTCTTCTCTCCATGTCTAGTCACAGACCTGATTTCACAGCCTGAGCCTTTGTGTTTTACTCACCTGGGTTCCTCCACCATTGAGAGTCTTCTCTGATTGATGTTGGCACAGAGAGGTTGAGGGTGTGGCCCGTGGTCACACAGCTCACCGATGACCAACCGGGGCAGAGCCCGGTCCTGGCCCCCCACCCTTTGCCTGTCCCACACGACCACTCTGCCCTTTCTGACAGCCTCCTTTCTGGACACAAGCCCCTTAAACTATGAAAGCGAGAGAATGTTCCTCTATGCCCATCAGAACCCAGGCCCTGTTGTGTACCGTGACCCCAGATGTAATTAGTCCTCGTCCGCATGTCCTCACCAGCTAAGTTTTGATGAAGACATCATTTTTAATGGCATTGTTAGAGTCGCAGTGAGTGGAGGAGTGTGTTTCAATACGGAGAGGGGTCACTGAGTGGAATGCTTCGCCTCCAGAGTCAGGTCTTAGGATCCAGCCTCGCTGGGACAGAAAGAAGCAGCACATGGAAAGGCGTTTGGGGTTTTCAAGGTAGTGCTGGCGGCTGAGGGCGGCTTGACCGTCACCAAACACACGCATCCCCGTGGCGCTTCTCTCCTGGCACGGAGCCAGTGGGGGTGGGATTTCTGCCCACGGCTGAGCCATGCTGCCCGGTTCAGCCAGCGTCCTGGTCCTGTTGCTGAGTTCGCCGTCTCGCTCAGCTGATGGGAGTAGGGACTTCATAATTTCCTGGAGCAGAACGAGACATTGATCAAATTGTTCTGGCCTATTCCACCCCACAGTGTGCTTCAGAAGAGAGCGTTATTTTGTGTCAGTGAACTTCTGAGGCAGTGAGTTCACTGCTTCTTCCTTTGCAGTTCAGAGCTTCTTTCTTGGCGGTGGAGCGCCACTTCTAAGGACTAGAGATCGTCCTTCAACACCAGGGAATTATTTGGGAAAAAAAAAATGCAAGTTGCCTGCCTCGTCACTGGTTTTGGGACCGTGGAATTTTAACTGCATACCCTTTCGATAAATATAGTTTCTTCTTTGCTGCCAGAACGGATTTAAGTTTTTCTGCCAAAGTCAGTACAGCTTCATCAGTGAGCAAACACTGAGCACCGTCTGGATGCAAAACGTGGGGTTGACATTTGGGGGCTGACGTGCAAAGTGTAACAACAACAGTGAACGTTGGTGACACTTGTCTTCGCAAAGCTCCGTCCTCATTTCATTTGATCTTCCCGTCAGCTGTTCGCTTAGGTTTCTTGACGCCAGAGTCGGTGTCAGACTCATCCTTTTATCCCTCTAGCCGTGCGCGTCGTGCAGGCACTGGACGTGGACCCGGGGAAGGAATGAGACCCTGGTTTGCAGAGGGGAGCGCGGGGCACAGGCGGCTCATAGATCAGCCTGACCGTGTCCAGGAACCGGGGCTCCGTGCCGGTCCTGCCCCAACAGAACTTGCTCCCTAGAGCGGGCAGTGGACAGTGACACTGAGAGGCCGCTGGGGCGTGGGGACTACAAGCTCCGCCCACTCTGGGGCCGCTCCGCCTGCCCTGGGCTCTGCATCTCCCCCCGTCCATCATCTCATGTTCTGTGGATGCGCTCGGTCGGGGACACTCTCTTGGAGGGAAAGTGCGTCCCCCAAAGAAGGAGGCACATCTTCTGCTCTTTTCCTTATCATTTTCCCATCAGTGGCTGAGGGAGAGCTCGGGGCCAGCCTGAGCCTCACCTTTGTCTCCTGCGGGGGGCGGTCAGCCCGCAGCAGGGGTGCCTGCACCCTCTCTAGCGCGGGGTCTCCAAGCTGCTGGGCGCTGTCCGAGGCCGCGCAGCCTCCACCGTGGCTGACTTTCTTGTCCAGCTCCGTGTCTCCTAGGCAGGGACCTGGTGCCTGGCCCTGCGTTAGTAGATTCAGGCACGAATATGTTGCTTCTCAAAAGGGCAGGAAACAGAGGAATTCCGGAAGCGCAGAGCAAAGGGCATCGGGAGTGAGAACCAAGGGCGAGTCTCCGGAGGGCAGGTGCGGAGGCTCTGGGCAGGGCTGCATCCAGCTGGCTCTCACGGCCCTGATACCCACTCCTGATCTCACAGGCCCGACAGATAATCAAGGCCTCATTATTCCGGGTGGCGGGGAGAGGGTAATAGTTTCAGAGGGCGGCTGCTTAAAGAACAATTTCTGTCACCCGGCCTCCCGCGCGTCAGGCCTGCCCGCCTCCGCGCCTGGCTGCTGATTTGGAGATAAATTATGCTGATTGCTCCCCATGTGAGGGAATCCATCATCATTCCCCTCTGCATCCGTCTCGGCGGCCCTGTGATTGCTCCCGGCCAGTCTCCAGGGAGCCACCCTCTTCCTCGGGGTGTTCACGAGACCCTGGCCTCCATGACCCCCGAGGGGCTGGGGGGGCCTTGGTGGGGTGTCTTCTGACCCCGGGAGCCAAGGAAACTCTGCCCCTGAAGTTCTTCTTCCTCTGCCTGGTGACCCCGAGTCAGCCCTTCTCTGAAGTTCCCTGGGAACCTGCCCACTGGTTTCAGACGGTTGACCCCAGCTGGCCCGGTTCCATCAGGCCGAGGGTGATTTTCATTTTCTGTTTGCATTTTTGTTGCTCCCAAAACTTTCTACGCCAATAGTTCTGAGATGGAGAATCAGATCCAAGACTGCTCCCTACTCTGTTTCCCTTCTCTCTTTTCCTTCGGGCCTGATGTTTGCATTATGGAAAAAGAAGTGAACGTTCCAGGCCATGGAGGGTTTCCTCTGTATGGGAATGTGGAGGTCAGTGGCGGGAAACACCTCCTTTTACACAGTAGAGACCCTGGGTTAGGATGAGGCTTCAAATCTGGGGTGGCCGAAGACGTTTATTCCATTAAAGAAAAGGGGTAAGGTAAAATAATAGCCACAAGGACACTTGGAAAAATGGAAAGTTCTAAATGAATGTGTGTTAGGGATTCTTTTTTTTTCGGCCATGGCCCACAGGCCCAGCTGCTCCGCAGCATGTAGGATCCTCCCGGACCGGGGCACGAACCTGTGTCCCCTGCATCAGCAGGCGGACTCCCAACCACTGCGCCACCAGGGAAGCCCATGTTGGGGACTAACTGAAAATTGTATGCAAGATTTTGTGGGTGTCTGCACTCAGCATTTCTCTGGAGTCGGGGCTTATAGCTTTCTTTTTTTTTTTTTTACTTTTAAGTTTCTTTTATTTTTTATTTTTTTAAATTGAAATATATTTGACCTGTAACATTGTGCAAATTTAAGATGTACGTGTTTTATTTTTTGTTTGTTTTATTATTTTATGTTATTTTTTAATTGAATTAGAGCTGATTGACAATGTTGTACAACCTAGTTACAGGTGTACAGCAAAGTGATTGATTCAGATATATTCTTTTGCCTTATAGGTTATTACAGAATATGGAGTATAGTTCCCTGTGCTATACAGTAGGTCCTTGATGATTGTCTGTTTTATGTATAGTAATATGTATATGTTCATCCCAACCTCCTAATTTATTCCTCGCTCCTTTTCCCCTTTGGTAACCGTAAGTTTGTTTTCTATGTCGTGAGTCTGTCTCTGTTTTGTATATAAGTTCATTTGTATCATTTTTTTTTTTTAGATTTCACATATAAGTGATATCATATGATATTTGTCTTTCTTGTCTGGCTTACTTCACTCAGTATCATAATCTCTAGGTCCGTCCATGTTACTGCAAATGGCATTATTTCACAGCTTTCATCAGATTCTCACACTGATTTGTGATCACTGAATAACTAGCTAAGCAACTCACTAAATAGATAAATGAAAATAAATCACTGAGAATCACAAGTCTATGGCATTGCTCTTATCCTGTTATTGGTTAGAAGCACCGCCACTTTTGTGTCCATTCAAACATCAAAATCTGATGACTTGTCCTGATTTTCCTGATGATCTGGAGGAGCATGGGACCAGAATCTGGTTTCCCCATCTCCGCGCAGGATGTTTTTATTCTGAGCCTCCCTGTGACCCCGTGGGGACCGTAGTGCCGAGCCTCCTGCGGGGTTGTGTGCTGTGCATGTCATTCCCTTACTGTTCACGGGTCAGTCCTCAGCCAGCCGGCCGGGGACACGAGCTTCCTCGCCGTCAAGGTCTGCTCTGTACCTCTCGGCTTCTCCGCAGCATCGAGCTCCCTCGGGGTCACCAGCTGCTGGCAGACTCGGCTCCCTTCCCTACTGCCACCCTGAGCTTTACATCAGGACTGCAAGAACTCCACTGATTTTAAAAAAGCACTGCTCTTATGATCGACATGTAACGTACATATGTAAGTCGGCAACTGTAGGAGTTTAGAGATAAGTACACACCCGCGAAACCATCACCACAATCGACGCCGTAAACATACCTATCACCTCCAAAAGTTTTCTCCCGCCTTCTTTATTTATTATTACTTTTTGGTCGTAAGAACCCTGAAGATAAGACCTGCCCTCTTAGCAGCCACCCCTCCATGTCGGCCCAGAGGGAGCTGGGAGGGCACACAGGGCCTGAGCACACACGGTCCCAGAGGCAGCAGCCCCCCGGCAGGTCCCAGAACCACATGGGAGGGGCCCAGTCGTGGCAGGTGGGGTCTGGACTGTGAGGTGTGAGCTGCACGTCACTGGGCGTGCACCCTCCAGGTCCGTGCGTCTTCCTCCCTCTGTGCGTTCATTTACCAGATGACCCTTCAGCCCCTTTTCACCCACTCTGTGCCTTCCTGTCACAGAGCTCCCGCTCCCCCCACTGCTCTCCCACCCTCCCCTCTCCCTCCCCCCCAAGCCTGCTCTGAGCTGGGGATGGACAGCAGTGTTTCCACCTGGCTTAGCTTCAAAGGACGTGTTTGGCTTTCAGACGGAAGATTCTCACTTCCAGCTCTGGGCTGGACCAGAGAAGCAGGGAAGGATGCTCCCTCCTCCTCCGATTCCCGCATCCCCTCAGGGAGACACACAGGCAGCCCCACCTCCGGGAGAGTCCTCGGGTTCTAGGGGAGGGACAGGCTGTGTCGGCAGCGACCTTGCTGGGAGAAAGGTGCGGGAGGGATGCTGGAGGCCACAGAAGGGGTGACGGTCACACCGGATTGTGTGAAATAGATTTTGCCTTTTTCACGCTGTGTGTCTCCAAAGGTGCTGGGTGCCCACGCGCACCGGGTGGGTCAGTCCTTGCTTCCCTTTGGGGAGACGAGGCCCAGAGCTGCACGGCTGCCTCCCCCACCTCTCACCGCCCAGTCGCTGTTGCTCACGAGCACTCACGATGTGTTGGGCGCTGCTGCACACAGTGCTCTGAGTCGGACCCTGGGCCACAGAACCAGCGCCTGCGCCTGCGCTTCCTCGCCGGGTCCGATCAACCGCGGCCTCTCTTCAGAGCTTCTGTGCCCTTGTCTTACCTCCCTCCACCCGACAGGTTCCTTGAGGGTGGCCGTCTCCTTAATCACCTTGAACTTCAGGGGCTGCAGAGACTCTTCCATATAATAGGCCTCGACTGCACCACGTGTGTGGAGCCAGAAGGGGCATCTGACAGGGGGTGACGGTGACCCGCCTGCAGACCCAGGGCACGAGTGGTGACCAGAGGGCCACACGTGCGCCTGCGAGCGCCAGTCCGCCCCTTCCTAGGGGCCCTGGGTTTTGTGGCCTTCAGTTACCTTGGACACTGTTCTTATGTTCAGTAGAGCAGCTCTGAGGTTGAGCATTTTCTCCTAAAACTTGTCTGTAAAGCCTGTACTGTTGGATTGGAAGTGGAGATGTTAGTATAAACTCGTGGTTCGTTGTATACTTGGGTGCATAGCTAGTCAGCTAGAGAGGGGAATGGGTATGTAGGTATCTGCGTTTGTATTTATCAAAATTTTAAAAATTTTATTTTCATTGGCTTTTTAAGAGCAATTTAAGGTTCACAGAAGAATTGAGGGGATGGTACAGAGAGTCCCACGTGCCCCCGCCCCACACGCACACAGCCTCCCCACCATCACCAGCCCTCAGCAGGTGGTACTTCTGCTACAGTTGATGAACCAACACTGACATGGCATCATCACCCAAGGTCCATAGTTTACATCAGGGGTCATTCTTGGTGCTGCACAGTCTGTGGGTTTGGACGAATGTGTAATGACATGTAGCCACCATCATGGCATCATATGGTGTATTTTCCTTTTTTTTTTTTAACATCTTTATTGGAGTATAATTGCTTTACAATGGTGTGTTAGTTTCTGCTGTATAACAAAGTGAATCAGTTATACGTATACATATATCCCCATATCTCCTCCCTCTTGCGTCTCCCTCCCACCCTCCCTATCCCACCCCTGTAGGTGGTCACAAAGCACCGAGCTGATCTCCCTGTGCTATGCAGCTGCTTCCCACTAGCTGTGTGTTTTACGTTTGGTAGTGTGTATATGTCCATGCCATTCTCTCACTTCGTCCCAGCTTACCCTTCCCCCTTCCTTTGTCCTCAAGTCCATTCTCTACGTCTGCGTCTTTTATTCCTGTCCTGCCCCTGGGTTCTTCAGAACTCTTTTTTTTTTTTGATTCCATATATATGTGTTAGCATACGGTATTTTTCTTTCTGACTTACTTCACTCTGTATGACAGTCTCTAGGTCCATCCACCTCACTGCAAATAACTCAGTTTTGTTTCTTTTTATGGTGAATAATATTCCATTGTATATATGTGCCACATCTTCTTTATCCATTCATCTGTCAGTGGACACTTAGATTGCTTCCATGTCCTGGCTATTGTAAACAAAGCTGCAATGAACATTGTGGTACATGACTCTTTTTGAATTATGGTTTTCTCAGGGTATGTGCTCAGTAGTGGGATTGCTAGGTCGTATGGTAGTTCTATTTTTAGTTTTTTAAGGAACCTTCATACTTTTCTCCATAGTGGCTGTATCAACTTACATTCCCACCAACAGTGCAAGAGGGTTACCTTTTCTCCACACCCTATCCAGCATTTATTCTTTGTAGATTTTTTGATGATGGCCATCCAGACTGGTGTGAGGTGATACCTCATTGTAGTTGTGATTTGCATTTCTCTAATGATTAGTGATGTTGAGCATCCTTTCATGTGTTTGTTGGCAATCTGTATATCTTCTTTGGAGAAATGTCTATTTAGGTCTTCTGCCCATTTTTGGATGGGTTGTTTGTTTTTTTGTTATTGAGCTGCATGAGCTGCTTGTAAATTTTGGAGATTAATCCTTTGACAGTTGCTTCATTTGCAAATATTTTCTCCCATTCTGAGGGTTGTCTTTCATCTTGTCTATGGTTTCCTTTGCTGTGCAAAAGCTTTTAAGTTTCATTATGTCCCATTTGTTTGTTTTTGTTTTTATTTCCATTTCTCTAGGAGGTGGGTCAGAAAGGATCTTGCTGTGATTTATGTCATAGAGTGTTCTGCCTATGTTTTTCTCTAAGAGTTTGATAGTGTCTGGCCTTACATTTAGATCTTTAGTCCATTTTGAGCTTATTTTTGTGTATGGTGTTAGGGAATGATCTAATCTACTTTTACATGTACCTGTCCAGTTTCCCCAGCACCACTTACTGAAGAGTCTGTCTTTTCTCCATTGAATATTCTTGCCTCCTTTATCAAAGATAAGGTGACCATATGTGTGTGGGTTTATCTCTGGGCTTTCTATCCTGCTCCATTGATATATATTTCTGTTTTTGTGCCAGTACCATACTATCTTGATGACTGTAGCTTTGTAGTATACTCTGAAGTCAGGGAGCCTAATTCCTCCAGCTGTGTTTTTCTTTCTCAAGATTGCTTTGGCTATTAGGAGTCTTTTGTGTTTCCATACAAGCTGTGAAATTTTTGGTTCTACTTCTGTGAAAAATGCCGTTGGTAGCTTGATAGGGGTTGCATTGAATCTGTAGGTTGCTTTGCGTAGCGTAGTCATTTTCACAATGTTGATTCTTCCAATCCAAGAACATGGTATATCTCTCCATCTGTTTGTATCATCTTTAATTTCTTTCATCAGTGTCTTATCATTTTCTGCATACAGGTCTTTTGTCTCCTTAGGTAGGTTTATTCCTAGGTATTTTATTCTTTGTGTTGCAGTGGTAAATGGGAGTGTTTCCTTAATTTCTCTTTCAGATTTTTCATCATTAGAGGAATGCAAGAGATTTCTGTGCTTTAATTTTGTATCCTACTTTACCAAATTCATTGATTAGCTCTAGTAGTTTTCTGGTAACATCTTTAGGATTCTCTATGTAAATTATCATGTCATCTGCAAACAGTGACAGTTTTACTTCTTCTTTTCTGATTTGGATTTCTTTTATTTCTTTTTCTTCTCTGATTACTGTGGCTAAAACTTCCAAAACTATGTTGAATAACAGTAGTGAGAGTGGGCAACCTTGTCTTGTTCCTGATCTTAGTGGAAATGGTTTCAGTTTTTCACCATCGAGGATGATGTTGGCTGTGGGTTTGTCATATATGGCCTTTATTATGTTGAGGAAAGTTCCCTCTATGCCTACTTTCTGGAGAGTTTTTATCATAAATGGGTGTTGAATTTTGGCAAAAGCTTTTCCTGCATCTATTGAGATGATCATATAGTTTTTCTCCTTCAATTTGTAATACAGTTTATCACATTGATTGATTTGCATATATTGAAGAATCCTTGCATTCCTGGGATAAACCCCACTTGATCATGGTGTATGATCCTTTTAATGTGCTGCTGGGTACTGTTTTGCTAGTATTTTGTTCAGGAGTTTTGCATCTATGTTCATCAGTGATATTGGCCTGTAGTTTTCTTTTTTTGTGACATCTTTGTCTGGTTTTGGTCAGGGTGATGGTGGCCTCGTAAAATGAGTTTGGGAGTGTTCCTCCCTCTGCTATATTTTGGAAGAGTTTGAGAAGGATAGATGTTAGCTCTTCTCTAAATGTTTGATAGAATTCGCCTGTGAAGCCATCTGGTCCTGGGCTTTTGTTTGTTGGAAGATTTTTAATCACAGTTTCAATTTCAGTGCTTGTGATTGGTCTGTTTATATTTTCCATTTCTTCCTGGTTCAGTCTTGGCAGGTTGTGCATTTCTAAGAATTTGTCCATTTCTTCCAGGTTGTCCATTTTATTGGCATAGAGTTGCTTGTAGTAATCTCTCATGATCCTTTGTATTTCTGCAGTGTCAGTTGTTACTTCTCCTTTTTCATTTCTAATTCTGTTGATTTGAGTCTTCTCCCTTTTTTTCTTGATGAGTCTGGCTAGTGGTTTATCAATTTTGTTTATCTTCTCAAAGAACCAGCCTTTAGTTTTATTGATCTTTCCTATCTTTTCCATCATTTCTTTTTCATTTATTTCTGATCAGATCTTTATGATTTCTTTCCTTCTGCTAACATTGGGGTTTTTTTTTTGTTGTTGTTGTTCTTTCTCTAATTGCTTTAGGTGTAAGGTTAGGTTGTTTATTTGAGATGATTTTTGTTTCTTGGGGTAGGATTGTATTGCTATATACTTTCCTCTTAGAACTGCTTTTGCTGAATCCCATAGGTTTTGGGTCATCATATTTTCATTCTCATTTGTTACTAGGTGTTGTTTAATTTCCTCTTTGATTTCTTCAGTGATCCCTTGATTACTTTGCAGTGTATTGTTTAGCTTCCACGTGTTTGTATTTTTTACAGATTTTTTTCCTGTAATTGATATCTAGTCTCATAACGTTGTGGTCGGAAAAGATACTTGATACGATTTCAATTTTCTTAAATTTACCAAGGCTTGATTTGTGACCCAAGATATGATCTATCCTGAAGAATGTTCCATGAGCACTTGAGAAGAAAGTGTATTCTGTTGTTTTTGGATGGAATGTCCCTTAAATATCAATTAAGTCCATCTTGTTTAATGTATCATTTAAAGCTTGTATTTCCTTATTTATTTTCATTTTGGATGATCTGTCCATTGGTGAAAGTGGGGTGTTAAAGTCCCCTACTATGAGTGTGTTACTGTTGATTTCCCCTTTTATGGCTGTTAGCATTTGCCTTACGTATTGAGGTGTTCCTATGTTGGGTGCATAAATATTTGCAATTGTTATATCTTCTTCTTGGATTGATCCCTTGATCATTATGTAGTGTCCTTCTTTGTCTCTTGTAATAGTCTTTATTTTAAAGTGTATTTTGTCTGATCTGAGAATTGCTGCTCCAGCTTTCTTTTGATTTCCATTTGCATGGAATATCTTTTTTCCATCCCCTCACTTTCAGTCTGTATGTGTACCTAGGTCTGAAGTGGGTCTCTTGTAGACAGCATATGTACGGGTCTTATTTCTGTATCCATTCAGCCAGTCTGTGTCTTTTGGTTGGAGTATTTAATCCATTTACATTTAAAGTAGTTATCGCTATGTATGTTCCTATTACTATTTTCTTAATTGTTTTGGGTTTGTTATTGTAGGTCTTTTCCTTCTCTTGTGTTTCCTGCCTAGAGAAGATCCTTTAGCATTTGTTGTAAAGCTGGTTTGGTGGTGCTGAATTCCCTTAGCTCTTGCTTGTCTGTAAAGGTTTTGATTTCTCTGTCGAATCTGAATGAGATCCTTGCTGGGTAGAGTAATCTTGGTTGTAGGTTTTTCCCTTTCATCATTTTAAGTATATCCTGCCACTCCCTTCTGGCTTTCAGAGTTTCTGCTGAAAGATCAGCTGTTAACCTTATGGGGATTCCCTTGTATGTTATTTGTTGTTTTTCCCTTGCTGCTTTTACTATTTTTTTCTTTGTGTGTAATTTTTGATAGTTTGATTAATATATGTCTTGGCGTATTTCTCCTTGGATTTATCCTGTATGGGACTCTCTGTGCTTCCTGGACTTGATTGAACTATAATCTCTTCAAATATTTTCTCAGTCCCTTTCTTTTTCTCTTCTTCTTCTGGGATCCCTATAATTCAAATGTTGGTGTGTTTAATGTTGTCCCAGAGGTCTCTGAGACTGTCCTCAGTTCTTTTCATTCTTTTTTCTTTATTCTGCTCTGCAGTAGTTATTTCCACTATTTTATCCTCCAGGTCACTTATCCATTCTCTGCCTCAGTTATTCTGCTATTGATTCCTCCTAGAGAATTTTAAATTTCATTTATTGTGTTGTTCATCATTGTTTGTTTGCTCTTTAGTTCTTCTAGGTCCTTGTTAAATATTTCTTGTATTTTCTCCATTCTACTTCCAAGATTTTGGATCATCTTTACTATCATTACTCTAAATTCTTTTTCAGGTAGACTGCCTATTTCATCTTCATTTGCTTGGTCTGGTGGGTTTTTACCTTGCTCCGTCATCTGCTGTGTATTTCTCTGTCTTCTCATTTTGCTTAACTTACTGGGTTTGGGGTCTCCTTCTCTCAGGCTGCAGGTTCATAGTTCCCGTTGTTTTTGGTGTCTGTCCCCAGTGTGTACGGTTGGTTCAGTGGGTTGTGTAGGCTTCCTGGTGGAGGGGACTGGTGCCTGTGTTCTGGTGGTTGAGGCTGGATCTTGTCTTTCTGGTGGGCAGGACCGCATCCGGTGGTGTGTTGTGGGGGTGTCTGTGAACTTATTATGATTTTAGGCAGCCTCTCTGCTAATGGGTGGGGTTATGTTCCTGTCTTGCTAGTTGTTTGGCATAGGGTGTCCAGCACTGTAGCTTGCTGGTCGTTTAGTGGAGCTGGATCTTAATGTTGAGATGGAGATCTCTGGGAGAGCTTTCTCCCTCTGATTTTTCATGGGGCTGGGAAGTCTCTGGTGGACCAATGTCCTGAACTTGGCTCTCCCACCTCAGAGGCTCAGGCCTGACACCCAGCCAGAGTACCAAGACCCTGTCAGGCACACGGCTCAGAAGAAAAGGGAGGAAAAAAAGAGAGAGAAAGAAAAAAGCAAAAAAAGTTATTAAAATTAAAAAGAATTATTACAAATAAAAAAGTAATAAAAAAGAAAGAAAGAAGAGAGCAACCAAACCAAAAAACAAATCCACCAATGATAACAAGTGCTAAAAACTGTACTAAAGGAAAAAAAAAGAAAACGAACACACAGAACCCTAGGACAAATGGTAAAAGAAAAGCTCTTAAGACAGAATCACACAAAGAAGCATACACATACACACTCATGAAAAGAGAAAAAGGAAAAAAGTATATATATTTTAAAAAAAGGGAAGAGAGCAACCAAATCAATAAACAAATCTACCAATGATAAGCTCTAAATGCTAAACTAAGATAAACATAAAACCAGAAACAAATTAGATGCAGAAAGCAAACCCCAATTCTACAGTTGCTCCCAAAGTCCACCACCTCAATTTGGGATGATTCGTTGTCTATTCAGGTATTCTACAGATGCAGGTACATCACGTTGACTATGGAGATTTAATCCGCTGCTCCTGAGGCTGCTGGGAGAGATTTCCCTTTCTCTTCTTTGTTCTCACAGCTTCCGGGGCTCAGCTTTGGATGTGGCCCCGCCTCTGCATGTAGGTCGCCTTAGGGCGTCTGTTATTCGCTCAGACAGAACGGGGTTAAAGGAGCCGCTGATTCGGGGGCTCTGGCTCCCTCAGGCCGGGGGGAGGGAGGGGCACGGAGTGCGGGGCAAGCCTGCGGCGTCAGAGGCCGGCGGGACGTTGCACCAGCCTGAGGCGCGCCATGCGCTCTCCCGGGGAAGCCGTCCCCGGATCCCGGGACCCCGGCAGTGGCGGGCAGCACAGGCTCCCGGGAGGGGAGGTGTGGAGAGTGACCTGCGCTCGCACACAGGCTTCTTGGTGGCGGCAGCAGCAGCCCCAGCGTCCCACGCCCGTCTCTGGGGTCCGCGCTTTCAGCCGTGGCTCACGCCCATCTCTGGAGCTCCTTTAAGCAGCACTCTGAATCCCCTCTCCTCGCGCACCAGGAAACAAAGAGGGAAGGAAAAGTCTCTTGCCTCTTCGGCAGCTCCAGACGTTTCCCTGGACTCCCTCCCGGCCAGCTGTGACGCACTAACCCCTTCAGGCTGTGTTCACGCCGCTAGCCCCAGTCCTCTCCCTGCGCTCCGACCGAAGCCCGAGCCTCAGCTCCCAGCCCCGCCCGCCCCGGCGGGCGAGCAGACAAGCCTCTAGGGCTGGTGAGTGCCGGTCGGCACCGATCCTCTGTGCGGGAATCTCTCCGTTTTGCCCTCTGCGCCCCTGTGGCTGTGCTCTCCTCCGTGGCTCCGAAACATCCCCACCCGCCAGTGAAGGGGCTTCCTAGTGTGCGGAAACTTTTCCCCCTTCATGGCTCCCTCCCCAAGGGGCAGGGCCTGTCCCTATTCTTTTGTCTCTGTTTTTACTTTTTTTTTTTTTTTCCGTAACCAGGTACGTGAGGAGTTTCTTGCGTTTTGGGAAGTCTGAGGTCTCTGCCAGCGTTCAGTAGGTGTTCTGTAGGAGTTGTTCCACATGTAGATGCATTTCTGATGTATTTGTGGGGAGGAAGGCGATCTCCACGTCTTACTCCTCCACCATCTTGAAGGTCCCCATGTGGTGTGTTTTCACTGCCCTAAATATCCTCTGTGCTCCGCCTGTTCATCCCTTGCCTTTGTCCCCCAAACCCTGGCAACCACTGATATTTTTACGGTCTCCATAATTTTGCCCTTTCTAGAATGTCATATGATTGGAATCATACAGTCTGGGGCCTTTCCAGATTGGCTTCTTTCACTTTTAATATACACTTAAGTTTCCCCCATGTCTTTTCACAGCTTGAAAACTCATTTCTTTTTAGTGCTGAATAATATTCCACTGTCTGGATGCACCACAGTTTCTTTATCCACTCACCCATGGAAGGGCATTTTAGTTCCTTCCAGGTTTTGGCAATTGTGAATAAAGCTGCTACAAACACCCGTGTGCAGGTTTTGTGTGGAAAGTTTTTTGACTCCTTTGGATAAATGACACGGAGCACAGTTGCTGGATCATATCTTGAATGTTTGTTTAGTTTTGTAAGAATCTGCCCGACTGTCGACCACAGTGGCTGTACCATGTGCGTTCCCACCAGCAGTGAGAGTTGCTGTTGCTCCACATCCTCACCAGCATTTGGTGTTGTCAGTGCTCTGGATTTTGGCTGTTCTCATCCTTTGGGGTGGTTCTTCCCCTAACCACAGATAGTTCCTTCACATGCATGTGACAATCAGTAGTTGGCTGAAATCTTTGAAGGGGACCCTCTGCAGATCCCCGGAGCTCTTTCTGTGCAGCTCTCTCCTCTCCAGGACTCCAGCCCTCTCGGCTTCCAGCTCTGATTCCTCAATTCAGGGAGCTGCCTGGGTTCCTTCTTCCTGTACTGCAGCCCAGAGCTTTCTGGATGCAGTAAGCTGGGGCAATAGTGGGTGTCACCTCATTTGGTTCTCATTTCTAAGGGGTCAGTGCTTTTCGTTGTCTGATGCCCAGTGTCTTAAGAACTGTTGTTTCCTTTGTTTCATCCAGTTTCTTCATTGCTTCATGCAGGAAGGTAAACTCGGTCCTTGTTCGTCCATCCTCACTGGAAGCAGAAGTCTTAAAATTGATTTTGGTAGAATTGACTGTTATTTCAAAAGAGAAATGAAAATGGTGGTTTGGGGTTACTTTTTCTGATGCTCGGATGATCTTTCCCCACTCGTGCTGTGTGTATAAGAAGAAAGCAGACCTAGAACAGGAGACAAAGAACCTGCGATCTTAGAACCTGCTCCGCCCCTTCTCACCTGTGGCCTCAGGTGTGTCGGCGTGCTGCCCGGTCAACCTCTTACGCCTAACATGGGGTGCAGGAGTCGAGGACGCTTAGGTCCTTTCCTGTTCTCACAATCCATGATGTTATCTGGAGAATTTTGCCTAGATTGTGCAAAAGCAGGCATGTGCTAGGTACTTATTAAAGAGTCTGATGTGTACCCAGCATAGTGCTGGGCCCGACATGTTACCCCCAAAATTATATAATGTGGCCTCTGCAAAGAAAAATATTAGAGAGTAGCTGAAGAGACACACAACTAGTTCACAAGAAACAATGAGAAAGTCATCTCATTTTGGGCCGCCGGTCACTGCAAAGTCCTTAAGTGTTTAGAAGATAGGTCATTTTGAATTGGAAAAGTTGTAGTGAACCTTACAGAGGATGTAGAATTTATCCTTCAAGACTTCCAAGAATTCATGAGTGATGGATGGTCCTTGAACAGGCAAAAGGGTGTAGGGGGACATCCCCGGCTGTGGGTGGTAACAGGAGCCCAGGGTCCGTGCAGGAGACGAGAGGGACCAGGTGCTCTGGGACGCGGCTGTTTACCAAAGGCAGTGTCCTGCTCTGTGTGCACTTGTGTCATTGACAAAAATAAGACTTAAGTTCTTCAATCAGTAGTTTACTCTTTTTCTTTGTTGAAAAGCCTACTTTTTAGAAGGCCCTGAACAGCACATTGTATGGCCATCGAGCTGACACTGAGAGGGAGCAGGGAAAACTTCCTGGAAGAAGTGACGTAGAAAAGAAAAGCCAAAGGATGAATGGGAGTTAGGGGGAGGGGGAGGGGAAGCATCCACTGGGGAAATGAAACAGCGTGTGCAGCATCCAAGGCCGAGGCATTTATGAAAACTGGCGGCGAGTCAGTGGATCATATATCAGAGTCCGTGAGGTCACACAGCGAGAGCTGAGGCCAGAGGTCTCACGGCCCCATGGACCCCTGTGAGGTCTTTTTTTGTTGCGAAGGAATGGAGAGCCATTGAAAGGGGAGCCTGGCACCGTCAGATCTGTGCTCTAGAAGGAGAATTCTGACTTCAGTGGAGTGAGCAGGCTGGAAAAGAGATGGACAGGAGGGGAGGACGGTCGGTCAGGACGCTGAGGCCGAGGTCCAGGAGCGGGCCGGGGGGCCGGGTGAGGGCAGCAGGGAGGAGACTAGTTCCCGGGGAGCCGGGGTGTGGGTTTCTTCCCACTCAGCTCCCCAACGAGCATTGGGGCGCAGGGGCGTCGGCGGCAGCCTGGGTACCGGCCTCGGCTGACCCTGGGCTGTAACTTCCCCTGAGTCCCTGAGCGCTGGTAAACGGAGATCAGGAGCGCACTGCGCTGGGGCTATAGGCGTGAGGATCAAGCGATCCGACCTCTGCAGGGAGCTCGGCCCGGGGTGAGCACTAGACCAAGCAGCTGTGATCACACATCACAGCCCGTCTGCCCTCGTCCCGGGAGCCGGTCCTCCAGAATCATCCACACGCTCGACCACCCTACAAGACTGTCGTCTGCGAGAACTGGCTGTGAGCTCGAGCCTGGGATGGGGGCCAGGGGCTTCAGGAGGAGGTGTGACAAGGAGAAGCAGGGGCCTGGCCACGCCAGGACCGGCCCTTCAAAGGGTGAGACCCCTTCAAAGGAGCCGGGAGAGCACTGGTGAAGGTTCAGAGGAGGCTGGGGGGCGGAGCAGAGGCATCCAGCCTGGTGGCCGGTGTCCCGCAGCTGCTGTGACAAATCCCCACACGCTTAGTGGCTCAGAGCATCACACGTTCAATGTCACATGGTTCTGTAAAGTCCCGCACGGCCTCTCAGGGCTACAGTCAGGGTGCTGGGACAGACTCGGGCCTCTCGGGGGTGTGGGCCATGGGAGAGGCTGCTTCCCTGCCTTTCTGGGGGCGGGGCTGCCCCACCCCTTAGTGCACGCACCCCACCGATCCCCGCCCCTGCAGGCCTCTCCCACATCGAGGACTCTCGTGATGACACTGGGCCGCCAAGGTACGCCAGGATAATCCCCCTGATTTAAGGTCCCCTGAGCAACCCCCTTGGTCCCGTCTGCGACCTTGACTCCTCTTCGCCAGGGGACCTAACATCTTCCCAGATCCCAGATCCTAGAGTCACGGATTCTTTGGGGAGGGAGGACTATTCCGATTATCCCAGCGGGAACAGGCTGCCAAGAGGTCAAGTAAAATAAATGCTCCCCTAAATTGGGAAGAAGAGAGACACCTGGGGAACAGAATTCAGTAGGGGCGAGGCCAGCGAGAAATGGGTGGAAGAAGCAGAGGCTGGGGGCAAAGTGGGAAGGTCCTCTCAGGTTGCTGTCTCGGGTAGCTCGGCCGTGAGGGGAGGTGACCGTCACCAGGTGTGAAGGGTCGGGTGTCCAGGTGCGAGGTGGGCTCTGGTCAGTGTCTGAGTTTGGATGCTGCGTCCACACTGGGGCCTCAGCTGCGTGCATAGGGTGGGCGAGATGCTGGCCTTTCCCAGAGAACTGTTGTCCAGCGGCAAACGAGAGCAGGGTTGTGAAAGCACGTTGTGAAGTCCCAGAGGGTGTGAGACGTTATCCTGGTGGCCTTACCCAGAAGAGTATATTTTCGTACCAGGGACCTCGGGAGTTCCTGATACTTAGGCTCATACCCAGTAAAAGGAGGAGTTTACTGACAGCTGTCCCGTCCTCAGCATTTGTATCAAAAGTGCTCTCAGGGGCTTCCCTGGTGGCGCAGTGGTTGAGAGTCCGCCTGCCGGTGCAGGGCACATGGGTTCGTGCCCCGGTCCGGGAAGATCCCACATGCCGTGGAGCGGCTGGGCCCGTGAGCCATGGCCGCTGAGCCTGCGTGTCCGGAGCCTGTGCTCTGCAACGGGAGAGGCCACAACAGTGAGAGGCCCGCGTACCGCAAAAAAAAAAAAAAAAAAAAAAGTGCTCCTAAATACGCTTTCCTAGGGGAGGATCAGAGTTACGAGAATGCCAAGGCCCTTTCTCTTACCAATATTTAGGAATCTTTTCCTATGTTCATTTCTTAATTCCTGATCTCGTAGAAGCCACTATATCCTCCACTATCAAAACCCCTGCTGTTAGTGTCTTCTAAAATTAACACCAAAATTGTTCCAAGATTCACTGGCTGTGAGCAAGACAGCAGCGTGGTTTCTTTATTAGGTCGCTTCAAAGTCCTATAGTGATTTCACAATCCTTTTTCTGTTTTTAATGGAGCCACAAAGTCCCAATTTTCCTTTCTTCATCTCTGAGTTGTCTTTGTTGTCATGATTGGAAATTCTTTGTTATTATTTAGGTTAACAAGACTGCGGGACCTTTCCTTGCCCTTTGCCTCCCCCCACGTGGGAGAACGAGAGGGTTGAACGCAGCTTCCTGTGTCCCCAAAGATCATGTCGCTTGCCATGTTGTCCCAACCATTGCTCAGAGGATGCTTTCCAAGTGGAATAATGAATGATTCAGGATTTACCGTGTTTTAAAAATAGAGTACAGTGTTTTAGTTTCACATGGTAAAGTATTAGATGTTTAGGGGGGAAAGCCTTGCTGAGAGCCAGGCCTAAAATAAGTTCACAGAACATTCACTAAAATGATGACTTCCATGAAGTTTTGGCCTGGGACAGAGCCTGTTGGCTGGCTGCAGGAATAAGGGCGATGAGAAAGGAGCTAACAAAGGAATTACCATGGGCAAACCACAGCTAAAAACCCTTGAATAGGACGTTCACCGTGCGTGGACGGCTGTCGTAGGCAGGGCAGAATTTCAGCCTCTCTGTCTAGCGGTTTCAACTACATTTCTGAACGTAGCTGTAAAGCTGAAGAGAATGGCCTTTGGGTTATGGGATATCTCGGTTGAACTAATTATAACTCTGTGTGGATCCTTAGCAATTCATCATTGAGAAGAATCATAAGATTTTATTAAACACATTCTAACATAATAAATACCTTATTAAGGAAAAACCATTTAGAATGAAGTATGTAATAGGGCTGAGAAAAGCAGGGTGATCTGAAGTCAGATACCATTCTCTCCCATATCCTTCACCCATTAGTCCGACCACGACTGATAAATAAACACTAAGGCATCACCTGTTACCTCCTAAACATCCAATACTGATTTCCTAACTTTGTAGACTTTCTATTCTAATCTATCAGCCAGGCCGCGGTCATGGGCTATGGCAGCCCTTTACTGGGGAGTGTAAGATGTGGAATGATTTCTTCCCCTAGTCATTTCTTGGGCCTTAGGGAGCAGGGAACACAGGGAAAAGAAAGAGAAGATGAAATAAATGAGGGAGATATAATTGTCCCTTTCATTATAAGAATTCCACCTAATTTCTACTTCCCAGGAGTACAGAATAAGTAGTTTTTTCTTCCTTATTTAAAAAAAGAATTAATTTGATTTCTATAATTGGAACACTTTCTGTCTGCTGATTACCAACTGGAATCGGGATTCATGAATAAAAGTTTAGAATGACAATTCAAGAGAATCATGTAGTCAAATAATTAAGTTATCTGCAATAGAAAAAAGCAAGTCTGGATATGATGAGGAATAAACGGGGCTGCGGGCCTTTCTTGCAAACCCGGCCCTGGGGATGTAACGTGAGATACCGGGTGATGGACAGTCTCGAGATGCTCAACCGCTGACAAGAACGTTATCTCAGGTAGGAACACGGTGGGCATGTCAGGCGTGAGGGGTGAGGCCCGAGACGGTCAGGAAGTACAGGTGGGAGGTGGACTGGCAGTGCCTTCTCGGTGTGTCCCCACCTTTCCCCTACCTTGCTCTGAGCGGGTCATTTCCAGCATGATGCTGTTGTGTCAGGAAAGCTACAGAGCCAGCCAGAGGGAGCGAATCATTGTCAGGCTGAGTGGACACTGGCTGGGGGTCCGGCCGTCAGCAGTGAAGTGGCCTGTTGGCCAGCCCACCCCAAGGGGTCTCGCCACCCCCTTAGCCAATGCAAGGGTTAGGTGCAGCTGCCCCTGAGAAGAACAGGTGTGGCGGTCCCCACAGTTGAGCTGCTGGGAGGAATACAAATCTAGAATCAACAACAAAAAAACAAGACACACATGCACACACACGCACACACACACACAGAGTTGGAAGACTAACCCTACCCAGTCTCAAGGGTTATTATTATAAAACTACAGTAATCAAAACATGTATTGGACTAAAGGTAGAAGATAGATCAATTTATAGGAATAGAGAATCCCAAAATAAATACACCCACATATATATATGGAAAACTGATTTTTGGGAAAGTTCAAAAGGCAATGCAGTGGAGAAAGGATAACCCTGCAGCAAATGATGCTGGAAAAATTGGATATACAAGAAGAAGGAAACCCACCCCTACCTCACACCATCTGAAAAAATTGACTCCAATGAGTCATAGACAGTGTAAAAGTAAAAACTGTAAAATTCCTAGAAGAAAAATTAGAGAGATAATTGTGACATTGACTAGACAAAGGTTTCTTAGAAATGACACCAAAAGGATGATCCATAAAAGAACAGATTGATAAATTGGACTTCCTCAAAATTAAAAACTTCTCAAAAGCTATCAGTTAAGAGAAGGACAAACAACATGCGCACACCCCATGTGTGCACACCCACACACGTACAGACACACACAGGGATGCACACACGTGCATATACACAGGCAGACACACATCTGGAAATGACTAGAAAGTTGACAAGTGGTGACGTCCTGGGTCAGGGTCCCGGGTCACCTGAGATGGGCAGGTGATTCCAGAGTCTCGGGTTGCTTGGACTCCTGGGGAATTGGCTGATTCTCCAGAGCAGCTAAGAGGCTGCATGGCTGTGTGTGCGTGCCTGCGCAGAGGTGGCAGCTCTGTAGGGATGGGGGACGGGCCTGCCAGGGGACCCAGTGAATCGCCTCGTGTTCTGGTCCTGAAAATCTGCACCTTGGGAGTACAATGACTAAATGACTAACCTATTTCAAGTTCAGTTTTGCGTATTGTGTGACGTAAGGTTTGAAGTTTCTGTTTTTGGCATATGATAGCTGTTATTTCATTGGTTGGAAAGACTAGTCTTGCCCCCATTGAATTGTGTTGGAAATTTTGTATACTTGGCCACGTATGCAGGCTGACTTCTGATGCTGCCCTCTTCCACTGCTCCATGGTCTGTCCTGTGCCCAAACCAAACTGTGCTGTAGCCTTATGGTACGTCTCAGAGTCAGGTGGCTTAAGTCCTCTATGCTAGTTATTTTTTGCAATTGTTTTGACTGTTCTAAGTCCTTTGCTGTCCTGTATACACTTTAGAATCAACATGTCAAATGCCAAGTAAAAGCTTATAGGGATTTTTATTGGAATGCCACGAAATCTATTGATCAGTTTGGGGAGAATTAACATCGAAACCATTCTGAGTCTTCTGATACACAGACGTGGTGTATTTCGTCATTTATTTAGGCTTTGGTGTAAATTCCTTAGGATGTTCTACAAAGACGATCACATCCTCTTCAAATAAAGACAGTTTTTCCTGTTCCTTTTCACGTGGTTTACCTCTTCTGCAAACACCGTTGAATGAAAGTGGCAAGGTTCTCAGTCAGGGGAAGGATTTTTATCTTTTACTGTTGAGGTTGGTGTTAGCTGTTGGGATAGTCAATGCTATCAAATTAGTGCTTTAACGTCATCCCACAAAAATTTTGTTATGTTGTGTTTTCATTTTCATTCAAACTATTTTCTAATTCCTCCTGTTAATTCTTTTTGACACACATATTATTTAGAAGTATGTTGTTTAATTTCAGAATATTTCAGGATGTTCCCAAATATTTCTGCCAATATTTTATGTTTCATTCTGTTGTAGTCAGAAGAAATACTTTGCTCTATTACGATCCTATTAAATCTTATGAGGCTTCTTTTATGGCCCAGAACATGGGCTATTTGGTAAATATTCCATGTTCACTTAAAAAGAATGTTGTTCTGGGGCTTCCCTGGTGGCACAGTGGTTGAGTGTCCACCTGCCGATGCAGGGGACACGGGTTCGTGCCCCGGTGTGGGAGGATCCCACGTGCCGCGGAGCGGCTGGGCCTGTGAGCCGTGGCTGCTGAGCCTGTGCGTCCGGAGCCTGTGCTCCGCAACGGGAGAGGCCACAACAGTGAGAGGCCCGCGTACCACAAAAAAAAAAAAAAAAAAAAAAAAGAATGTTGTTCTGCTCTTGTTGGGTGTCTTCCTATAACCATTAGGTCAAGATGGTTGGTAAGGCTTTTTAAATCTCCTCTTTCCAAATACATGACATTGAGGGTTAGGATTTCAACATATGAATTTTGGGGGATGTAAACGTTCAGTCCACTGTGAGCTTCAGTTGAAAGGCAGAAATATGTGAGCGGATTAAAAAATAAGAGTGCAGCCAACAGAATGGTGCTCACAAGTGACACACGTACACATGAGGAGGCGGGAAGGTTGAAAGTAAAATGATGGAAAAACATATAATTTACAAACACTAGCCCCATATTTCCCGAACTATGCCTTGAAGTATCCTGTATGCCAGAGAAAGCTCAGAGGGATGACATGGGATATTTTACATTTTGAAGGAACACAGCAAAATCTGTCGGGTGCTGCACAAATTACTAGCTCAAGGTGCTTCCCGGTTCCAGCGTCAGATCTCTGTGTTATTTATGATGATGTCGTATCTTTGTGAGGCTGATCTTTCAGCAGTTGCTGGGATAAAAAGCAAGCATCGTGCAGAGCTCCTTGTGGTCCTGGAAGTGAAGGGGGTGATGTTCTTTCTGATTCCAGGTGCCGAGAGGCTGTGTGGTGCCTGGCAGGTGCCAAGTTCTTAAGACAAATGTTTATCAAGTCTTTTGGGCCTATTTAATAAATGGAACAACTTAGTTTTATTTTGTCTTAACATTTTTTATCTTGACACAATTACTGAGACGCTGAGAAAATTTGGGAACCTAAACAAACAAAAAAGGGGTGAACTTATATTAATATCAAAGTAAAAATCAAATTAAAATGTTTTACTAGAGATACACAGGTTGCTTCATGATAGTAAAAAGTTCAAGTCACCTGGAAGATATAAAAATTCTAAGAGAGCCTCAGTTGTAGGAAGCACAGACTGACAAATTGACATGGAGAAAGTCAAAATTACAACCATATGGGGAATTTGAAAAATATCTCTCATTATCTGATAAAACACCTTATTAAATTATTAAAAATACTTATTTAAGCTGTGAGACCAATAAGGGTTAAAACATTTCTACAATTAGCAAACTGGACTCATGGATATATTTTAAAAACTACACCCAGGGGACTTCCCTGGCGGTCCAGTGGTTAGGGCTCCGTGCTTCCATTGCAGAGGGCACGGGTTCGATCCCTGGCCAGGGGACTAAGTAAGACCTTGCATACCACGTGGCGCAGCCAAAAAAAAATAAAATAAAATAAAATAAGAACTACACCCAATGACTGCAGAGTACATATTATTTTCAAACACATGAAAAGCATTTATAAAAATTAACCATATTCTGGCCATAAAACAAGGATGTCTCAACATATTTCAATGAATTAAAATCATACAGGGTGTATATTTTGACCATAATTTACTTAAACCAAAACCCAATAGTAATAGATAACTAGAAAAAACCCTACACATTCATTTGAAAATTAAGGAATAAACTTCCAAATAATTATGGGTCAAAGGAAAAGTCATGATGGAAATTAGAAAATATTTTGCATTGGATGATAAAAATGCAATATATCAACACCCGTAGGATTCAGTTAAAGCTTTGCTTAGAGAAAATGTACAGGTTTTCATGCATTTTTCAGAGGAAACAAAGGCTTAAAACGTGTAAGTGAACTACCTATCTTAAGCAAATGGGAAATGACAGCAAGTTAAACTGAAAGAAAGTAGAATGATGGAAAAGACAACACAAATTAATGAACTTGGAGATGAACAGAGAAAACCAAAGAAGTCAAAAGTTGGATCTTTGCAAAGATGTGAATGTCAGTCAACCTCTGGCTCGCTTAATCAGAGAAAAAGAGAGAGAGAAAAATTAACGGTGCCTGAAGTGAAGACTCCGTATCTCCAGACCCTTTAGACTTTAACAAAACAATAAATGTATTTTAAAGAAAAGTATTTATTTATGTTAATAAATTTCTAAAAGTAGGTGAAGTAGAAAAATTTTTAGAAAAATAAAACGTCAAAAATTGTCTCATAAAGTATAAAAATATGAATAGTTCCATAAGTATTGAAGAAATTAAAGAAGTTTAAAAATCTGTCTCTGAAAATTTGGGGATGATTAGTTGTGTTGGTAAATTGTACCAGATACTTAAGGAGGAAATAGTGTCAATATTACACACACTCTTCTAGAGAATAGAAAACCTGGGGACTTCCCACTTGTCCAGCAGTGTGACCTTAAACAAATTACTTCACGTACCTGTGTCTCCCATGATAATGACCCGATCAGGTCGCTATGAACAGTGAAGCACTTGGTATTTCTGAAGTGTCTGAGACACGTCTTGGCACAGGGTAAGCAGGTGCCAATGTCATTAAATAAACTAACTTGTTGGATGACAAGAAGCTCAACTAACTAGTCTGTATTAACTTGTCTAGTGACTGTGCCGAGCCCTCTGAGTTCAATACAGAGCTGACGTCCCCCCGAGAGCCACCTGGGCGAGGAACTATAGGGCAAGCTGAGATCAGGACCGTTGTCATCGCTCAGCTTGGGGTTGCCTGAGCCCCTCCCACTTAAAGCATGAATTTGAACTCCCCGGAAACACAAGAAGGCAAGCCTCTGATAAAGCATTCTTGGGGGAGAAAATGTTCCTATCCAAAGCCAAGTTCATCCGTATCCGCACCAGGTGTGGCCCTGCAAGGCTCTTCTCCCCACACCCGTTCTCCTCTCTTCCTTAGAGGGCGAACCCGATGACAGGCTTGTGGGGCCCCTTGCCGACTGGTTGGTTCTGGTTGGATGTAGCCAGTGGAAGGACTGGTGGGAGACCGGAGGGCAGGAGGGGAAGGGTGTCCGGGCATCCCGCCGGCCCCTCCGCTCCCGGGGTGCTGTTGCCGAGGGCCGGGCCCTCCTGCACCTGTGGTCTCTGCTGGGGGAAGGCTCCTCCTGTGGCTCTGTGCCCCCTCTCCCTGGGCTCCCACTGTGGCTGATGCTCAACCTCCTCTCAGGCTGGTCCCCTCGACGCCCCCCCCCACCCCGCACCTCTGTGCATCATTCCCTCCTTGCATTTACTACATCCTGCCAGGAGGGACCCTGATGGGCGCACTCAGCCTCGTGGCGGTCCCGTTCTTCTGGGGGTGAAGGGCTTCCTCCAGCTTAGCTCTCTGCCTTTCAGCATCACTTCGCTTGGCCTCTGAGGATTCCTTTACTTTCTTGTTAGTTCAGCTCTGCATTTAAAAAGACGCTTGCTCTATTTTATCCAGAATTTCTAAATGTCTTGTCCCGAAAAGTTTCATCAGGATGTCTAGTCTGCCATGCTGTCTAAAGGCAGATGTAGCCCAGGGATTTCCAATCTTATTATATTGGGGGGAGCACTGCTCTTCAAACAAAATCTTATATAGATTCTTACTGTATATGATAAGAGTCTTAATATAGAGACACAATAAGGACAAGTGCTGTGCCTCTGTTACAAAAGAAGTGGTACTGCCTGGATTTGTTTGTCTCTACCCATTTCCCTAATGAGGAACTCACGCCCCTGGAACTCTGTACAGCTCAGTTTGATGCCCCCTTTGCTAGCTCAGTCCCGACTTTAGAAATACACGTAAGGAGTTACTTGCTTTAAAATGTTGGTTGATGGTAGATTTAGAAAGAACCAGGTCTCCTTGTGGCTAAATTAAAGCATTTTGCATTACATTTCATACTGACATAAACATGACACAATAAAGATAGCAGATAAGAGCAATTTACAGGTAAGCACTGAATTGCAATTGTTGGCCTAAATGTTAGAACCTATGGATCATAAAGACTTCGCTTTCAAACATACGCCTGGGACCTGAAATTAATTCAAGGGTCAACTTCAGACTGGGGCTTGAGATCTGCACATTTTTCCTACATCGAGTAAAAAAAGTCTTTTCCTGTTATACATCTTCAGCCTTAGGCACTGGCTTGCGATCTGGTAGAGTGATAGCTTATAGAGCATGGCTGTTATGCTTTAGGAAGAAGCTTCTAGTGCCCAAATTGATCTTGTGTTTCCTTACAAGCTGTGTATCCCAGAGATATAGATGACAGGCTTGAATGAAAATAGGTCAACAGTACTTAAGGTAAGTAATACTTTAATCAATTTTAAGATAATTTCTGATGGCTAGCACATAATGGTAATATACTACTTTTAAAATTTCCTTCTAAAGTGGTGTAGACATTAAAAAACCGTATTGCATAAATTGCTTTTGAAAGACACAATTACCCATTCTATCTTCCCTCAATGGATATGTTTATTGAAGTAGGCCATAGTAGAGTTTTTATATTTACTGTGATTATTGTCGTCTCTAGGTACCTTGTGAATTCACATATCCTGGGGACGTATGGGTGACCTACATAGTTTTCATGGCTCTAGTGCTACGGAAGTCGACTGCTTTTGTGACTGACGGTTTTGAAATTGGCAATATATTCTTAATGCCCAGTGAATGTCTTATTTAAATTCACAGTAATTTTTCATAAGTCCAAATTGTAATATCCCAAGGGCAGGAAAAGAAACAAAACTAAAACAAAAAAAAAGTGGGTGAACAATGAGACACATTTACGTCCCACGTGACTCCTGACCCGCTCTTTCTCATCAGCTGTGGATTGGGCAGCGTGTGGGTGCAGGGCGGGGAGGAGGTGCTGTCTGTTTCATGGGGTGATGGCGTAGCAGACCGTCCGTTCTGACAGCTTATGTTTTCCAGCACCGAGTCCCACGTAGAGCGCAAATGCCCCCAGTAGGCCATCTCCACAGAATCACACGGTGATGGAGCCAGGAGAGGCCTCCAAGGACACGTGGTCCAGGCGTGACAAACGGGTTTCGTCTGGGCGTCACCGAGTGACTGATTGGACGGTTAAGATAAACCAGAGCGATGGCTCGGTTAGCAGCATCTGCCACCGCCGGGGCCGGGGTGGGACCTGAAACAGATGCTGCTTAGTCCAACCCCCTTGTTTCCTAGATGGGGCAGCGGACACCAGGGAGGTTGCTCGCCCAAGGTCATCACCCTGTAGTTAAGGCAGTTCCAAAACTCAGTCTCCTGGTTCTTAATTCAGGCTCATGCTGACACACCATGATGCTTCCTTAATCTGGAGGATACCTTCAATTAAATGTGATTTTTAAGTTGTACGTATTTTGACGGTAGGCGAATCCATGCATTCGTTTTCAATCCTTCTACCATTTCAGTTTGCGGAAACCAAGCGTTCTGTCTCTATCCAATGTCATCTCAGTGCAGATCTTCTGTATATTAGAAAAAGTAACCGTTTTTGTGAATTCAGCATTTAATTTGTTGGGCACATTGCTCACCCTCAATCAAACTGAACATCCTATCTCTGAAAAAAATTAATTTCCTGATCCTTCTTCAAGTAAATGAAAACATCAACTAAAGGATAAATGTAAAATGTTGATCACTTTTTCTGGATTAAAGTGCAGTTGTCCTTTACCTACAACATACACAGCCATTATTTTTCTGAAAAATCATCTCTAAAGAGTCCAAAGTGTGCATCCCACCCAGAGAGACTCAGGGGTCCTGTTCACAAGGAGACGCGGCTTGGAGGGCTCATTGCAGCTTCGTTCATTATGGCAAAAACTGGAACCCGCATAAAGGTCCTTTACCAAGAGTGTAGACAGAAAACCTCAGGGCTTCCTCATGTAACTGAAGGTGACATAACAGTTAAAATGAGTGAACTGGAATTGTGTTTATGAATGTAAATAAACGTAAGTAGAAATACTATTTTACTGAATTGAAAACTTTTACCTCTAGTCTGATGACATTTACATGAAGTTAAAAACCCATGCAACTATCTTCTGTAACATATATGGATGTGCATGGGTGCTCACCATGCATTTCTTTATCTTTGTCTATTTGAAATATGAATCTAAAAATGATGCTTACTACAATGAAAACTAAACCCGGTTTAGTTCAACCAAAAAATAAAAAAGATGTCACTGGTGATGGCAAAAACATATTCTCAAATATCAGATTAGAATTTTACTGGATTTTGACATCCCCAACTTGCCCTTTCTCATCAGAATGCAAGATATTGTATGGTGCATGTCAAAAGTCAAAGAGTTTTTACACTAAAGGTAATTAATTGGCTTTGCTCATTTTAAGGCAAAAGTAGCTGTTTCTCTATTTGCTTTGCATTGGGTAGAATCTGCGGAGGTACCTGTGTTGGTGAGGAAGCTGGATTTGTGGTGCCGGGTAGGTCAGCATCGAGGGCAGTAGGGGTTGTCCCGGGGGCTATTCCACCTGGGACGGCCAGCAAGAGCCCAGCTGTGCACAGAACTAACTTCCAGGGCTGCATCCCTCAAAACCCAAGTATTAGCGTCCCCACGTCACCACGATGCCTTCCTCATCTTGTCCCCGGATCTAACGACTTGCACAACACCCTGCATCTCATCCAATCTTTTTTCACTCTCAGGGTACTTTCTTCTAGGCTGATGGCCTGATCTCCATCCACCGCCCCCCACATATTCTCTCCCACTAACGGCCACCCCCGACGGTCCAACTTAGATTCCCGTCAACAACGCAGACTCAACATTTCCAGAAGGAATTGATTTTTCCCTCCACTCAGGTCTACATGGCATCCTGATCTCTCTCTGCATGTCTCTCCGGTTCCCAGAGATCCCAAAGCTCAGGGCTGTCTGGTCTTCAGGACTCTTCTGCTGTACCGCCCCGTGTGCAACCAGTTAGTGCCTTGGTGAAGTCTGATGCCCAGAGCTTCATTCTGCACCGTGACCACTCTTACTACTCCAGGCCCGTGAACAGCTTCTCGGTCACTGTGCCACATGTGTTTCCTCTCATGTCCTTCGCTTGCACACCAGTGACAGGGGAGCCCCTTCAACTCCACTTCCATCCTGTTCCTCCAACCAGTGGATTCTGCACCAGCCAAAGACCAGCTTTCTCAGTCATTCTTCATCCAAACCCGTCTTGTTAGCCGTTTTCCATCCTTCTCCAACAGGAATCCTGTATCTCTACCAATTTTGCTACTCTTGTTTCTTAGAAGTCAATACCAATAGTTGGATACTTATGAGAAACTGCGTGGTATTGCCTTTAAATTTGCATAGCTGTTCTCTCCCATTGGGTCATGAGTTTCTAAAATGTGTGCATTATTTCTTTTTATTTTTTGTTTCCTGAATAGTCACTTGCTGTACATCTTTTGGGCACTCAAAAAGAAATGAATAAGTTAAAATAAAATCTTGTGCATCTGAAAAAAATTTTCATTTCAATAACTGTAAATAATCAAATCAAAAAACCCTGTCAGTTTTCCTTTCAGGATTTGTTTTCTTTTATTGCAACAATGCTTGATAATATTGGGTTGGGGGTAGGAAATTGAGCCCACATTCTGGTTATGCTTGAGAAGTATGCCTAGAAATGAATAGGTTATTTAAGTTATGAAAAACAGATGTGATTTTGACTGTGTTAAACCAGAACTATTGAAAATGAAATACTCATCAAGTTGGTTACTTTTCATGCTTTACATATTATGGAAACCAACCCTTTAACAAGTGAATTCAAGGACTCTCTAGATGTGTATGCACATGTGTGTGTGTGTGCATGTGTGGTGTGTGTGTATGTGATCTATGTGCATGTATGTCTGTCTGTGTGTGCGTGTGTGTGTGTAATCTTGTACATTCATTGGTAATTGCCATATGACCCCAACACGATGGATTAGTTTATGATAATCATAAAGAAATTCTTGTGACCAACAAAGCTACAGGGTCTGAAACTAAAAACATCATGGGACCAGCATTAGTCTGAATTTGGTCTCTGCAATATCTATGATAGATTTTATAATAACTGTGACAATTAAAAACTTCAATTTCATATCGAGACAGAGTAACCTAAAAGCAGATCATTACCTTAATGTTTTCTAATACATAGATTAATTACATTTTTAATTCAAGTTCTCATAATGGAGATGTAGATTATCTCTCCATGAATGAGGGTGGATTACGTGATGCCCACAGATTTGGTTAGTGTTTCCAACATGCAACCCGACCAGATCAAACGAACGTGGGGACAGTCACGTGACCTGGTGTTTGTGTGTCCATCTGCATATTTTTCAGTTGAGGGTGAATGTGACTTGCAGGATAACAAAGGGTCTTAGAGAATCTTTAATTTCATATTCTAACTAGTTAGCCCTATTTGTTTGCTTTGAATCCCTCATTTCAATAAGGTGAAAACTTGCGTTAATCCCCCATTCATCAGTTGCCTGGATGCGTGCGAAATAGATCATGTGGACAAAACAAAGCCCTGCCAGACGCAATCTGCCATTGTCCCCTAAGCTGCTTCGAGGGGACTCTTCACAGGTACCAAGAAGCCACTCCAGCCACTTCACATATTTTTGAAGATCCTCTCCTTTTTTTTCCCCGCATAGCACATGACTCAGCACAGAAGAAAAGCCCAAAGCAGGCATCAGATGAAGGAAAAGCTGAAGGAGGCCGACCTCGTTTTCCACACACAGAGAGACAATTGGCTCTGCAGTAGTTTTGGAGAGCTGAATTCAGTGAATAAATTGTGACATGGGAAAAACTGAAAAGGACAACAGTTTCCTGGCTGGCACAGAATCATTACCTTGGGTTGGCATTTTTCTTGAAGACCAATTGATAAAACAGGACAAAAATGTTTTTCCCCATTAATTGCTTTCAAACACTGTCCTGTTAAACACCCAATTAAAAGGTAGAAGTGTGGTCCTCTGTTTGCTTCTAATGACCGTGCAAGAGAGGCCGGGGGCGGATGGAGAGAAGGGACGCAGAGGGAGAAAAGAAATAATGGAAGAGTCTAGCATTTTCTTTTATGGGTTGTAGAATAAAAAGATCAGTGGAGAAGGTTTATCACGTCTTTAGCCTACAACAGCCTCCTGAAAGACCAGGGCCTTTGAAACACAACACAAGCCATGTAACTCTTCTGAAGGGGAGCCATTCTTTGGGACTCCATTGGAACGGACATGTCCAAACACGTTTGCACATCCAACCAAATATCTGGATTGATTTGCGCACAAGAAAATACACAGTCAGCTCAAAACACCTTAAATCTGCCACTTACAGAGTAATCTCAAATTGTGACATTCTAAACATTGTTTAAAGCACAAGTATAAAGCATAGTAAAGTAAGCAGAGCTGGTTGTGTTTTGACCTCATCAGGGCTTCTAATCTGGGAAGAGACCAAGTGGGTTCATGTTATAGTTGGAGCTGCTTTGGGTGAGTTTGGTTGGGGCTAGGGTGTGGAGGAGGGGGAGGGGTGCAGGGGGAGGAGAGAGAAGGAATCTAAGACCTATCAGTGCATCGTGGTTACAGACTGTCTTTTCCTCTCTCACCCATCCCTCACTTTCTCCCATTTTTTTCCCTCCCAAGTCCTATTTCTATACCCATCTTTTAGCCTGTGGGATTTGGTGAATGAAGAAAAAAAAGACATGGAAAAAAAAATACAGGACAGGAAGGAGGTTGGCAGGGATGACCCTACTTTACAGACAGAACACCTTTTTCCTAATAAAAAGTCTGATGCCTCCAAGGGGGTACAAAAAGCCAAAGTGAGGCTGACTGTACTTTCTGCTAGGACTCATCTTTTTGTTTTGTTTTGTTTTGTTTTGCGGTACGCGGGCCTCTCACTGCTGTGGCCTCTCCCGTTGCGGAGCACAGGCTCCGGACACGCAGGCTCAACGGCCATGGCTCACGGGCCCAGCCGCTCCGCGGCATGTGGGATCCTCCCAGACCGGGGCACGAACCCGCGTCCCCCGCATCGGCAGGCGGACTCCCAACCACTGCGCCACCAGGGAAGCCCTAGGACCCATCTTCATTCAAGATACCATAAAAGTAGTTGGAACTGAGCAACAGCAGCATCTATAGAACGGGATTCATAGCAACACTGGGTTTGATTGTATCTGCAGGATTTCTAAGAACAAGATGAGCAATTGCCCAGTGAATCAGGGCTCTGTGGTGAGTTGTAAGTCACATTTAATCCACACAGATGGTACAACTTTCCACTTACTACTTAGATCATTCAGACAAATGCAGGCTTCAGAAAAACACTGAATTATCGTGATGAGTATAAACCCAGGCCTGACCTTGGGAAGGGGTGTGGTTTAGGGAGAGGGACCACCTCCCGACACTGATCCAGCTACTGTCAATGTAACCTCTGGCTTTCCGGGAGCTTTCCTGCCAAGAATGCTTGTGACGTGCCACCCTAGCCTTTTAAAAAATGTAATGGCCAAACAATCAGACAGAATTCTGCTTAGAAAACTGGATGTCCTCATAGCTTCTGTGCCAGCTTGGGTGGGGGCATAGAAAAAATATCCAACTACTAAAATAAAAAATGAGCAAAAAAGACCAGGATTAAGAATTCCATCTGGCCACTTCTCTCGTTTGAATCTGAGGTGGTGGAGTCCATACAATTGAAGGTAAAAAAAAGTAGGAAATGGAATAAATAGTTTCTGGCCTCAAGTATCATTCACATGTTTCTTGCAAGGGGAATGTAGTTAAAATTGCAGTCACCTTATTTTCATTAGTCAAAGGGGTTTAAGGATAGCTGCTTTATTAGGTTGCTGAGTTGGATGCTGTTGCTTATGCGAAGGTTTACTGTGAGGACCCTCACCTCCAAGACTCCACTGGGCAGGTGGTCATGGGTGCAGAGAAAGCTGTATCACTCTCTCCTCCACTTTCAGCCTTAAAAGTAAACTAAACAATAATAAGAAAATGTTATTTCACTGATTACTGGTAAATTCTGAATTACATTTGGTATCACTCAGCATCTTCCTTCTTACTAAATACAGTGGGTTCATGGAAGTTACCTGTAGAACTTAAATGCATTTTGCCTCACTCTTTGAGATGATTAATGGATGAAAAGTCACAAATGTAATTCTGGACAGTGGAGAAATCAGCTTGCTCTGAATGTACTATCAAAAGACAAGTACAGGGACTTCCTTGGTGGCACAGTGGTTAAGAATCCGCCTGCCAATGCAGGGGACACGGGTTCAAGCCCTGGTCCGGGAAGATCCCACATGCCGCGGAGCAACTAAGCCTGTGTGCCACAACTACTGAGCCTGCGCTCTAGAGCCCGCGAGCCACAACTACTGAGCCTACGTGCTACAACTACTGAGCCTGCGCTCTAGAGCCCGTGCTCCGCAACAAGAGAAGCCCCTGCTCGCCACAACAAGAGAAAGCCCACATGCAGCAACAAAGACCCAACTCAGCCAAAAATAGATAAATTAATTAAAAAAACCCACAAATACAAAATAAGAGGCCTCAAAAGACAAATATAAATGTACTATCAAAAAGCAAATGTGAAATTAAGAGACTGGGATTAACATATACACTAGTACTGTGTGTAAATAGATAATTAACCAGGACCTACTGTATAGCACAGGGAACTCTACTCATTATTCTGTAATAACCTATATGAGAAAAGAATCTGAAAAAGAATGGATATATATATATATATATATATGTATAACTGAATCAGTTTGCTGTACACCTGAAACTAACACAACATTGTAAATCAACTATACTCCAATACAAATTAAAACAAAAAAACAAATGTGAAATAAAAGATATCCACAGAAACAGGTCTCTGGACTTTGATCACACGCAGGTTTCCGAGTGGAATTTTGACCTGCTTTTGGAGGTTGACATTCCATAGAAAGTGGCATGTAAGTCCATCTTTCCTCCACACACAGCTGAGCATCTGTCATATGCATGGCCCACACGGGTTACAAAATAAAGAATAAAAAAAAAAACAACATGAAGGCTACGACCTGTGGAATAGTGGTTACTACTGGGTGGGGGACACTGAAAGGAAGGCGGTAGTAGGGAGACCTCTGCTGCAGGAAATGTTCTACATCTTGATCTGGGTTATTGTGAAAAGAGTGTTGATGTATGTAAGAGTCACTGAGCTGGACACCTCAGATTTGTCCAAACATCATGCATGAAACTAAACTCTATGGGGAGGGCTGGACAGCTGGGTTGATGGGTTCTACGGAAGCTGGACCTTTGCTCTGGAGCCTGGTGTCACTCACCTGGTCTGGCTTTGAGCTCTGCCCTGTGCTAGCGGGCCCCATGCTACCAGGACAAGGTACAGCCCTTCACGTGAGCGCTTTTCCTCCCAGGGAGGATGAGGTGGTCTTTGGTGAGGAAAGAGTGAAAGTGATTTAGGATTGAGGAAACGTAGTGAGTGGCTCTGAACCAGATCCTGGGAGTGGGGACGGACCTAATGAGCCCACAGTAAATAGAAAAAGCATCAGTAAGATTTGCTGACAGACTCAGTAAGGTGGGGATGACCGCCAGTCTTGGAGAATGACACTGGTGAACACCTACTCCACTGGTGAAGTGTTACAGAGTTTAAATCACAAATACTGAAATGCATGTCCCATGTTTTATTTCTTCTTGGAAATGTAAAATCCATGTTTAAAATAATTTCCCCTTGTTTTGTCCTTAATTAAAATATCCTTTGTTTTTGGTTTTGTTTGTTTTATGTCTCATATGAGATTAAAAAAACAAAACAAAACAGGTCTGTAAAATCCCATGGAAACATGTGTCTGAAAGAAGTGCCGTTTGGGTTATCCCAAGGTGAATGGTTTAGAGCCTTTCCTTGGGGTATATCATGGTCCTGAGTGGGGAAGTGAGTCTGGGGCATTGGCACCTGAGTGGGGGTGATGGTGGAGGGATGGTGCAGTGTCAGCCCAATAAAAGGATGAAATCCACTGATGTCCTGACCGGTCTTGGGGTTCATGCCAGCATGGTTGTTATGTCCTGTGCTGAACTCCCCAGCACAGCATAATTTTAAAACTCACAAAGCATTTGGATCCTAGCTGGTGGAGAAAGGAAATCAAATTAGATAAGATCATAATAGAAGGAAAACCAGTATTTAAAGGAAATTGCTAAGGCTTGGTTCACGAGTACATCATGAACACCAATTCCATTACTTTCTCAATTATTTTCTGAGAAATGGTGGACTTTCCTTTAAATTACCTGAAATCTGTGCCACGTTCCAAACTCATCTTAAGAGCAAGCTGATCAACAATACATGTATTTTTAAAGACCTCATTAAAATAACTATCTATTAAGGCCCATAGTTCAGAAATAAATTTAGGAATTAAATTAACGGGAGAAGCAGAGTGAGGGGAAAGGAGATAATTACCATGACGTGTCACAGTGAGTGTTATTTAATTAACCATAATAATAAGAATTATGTGCTCTTCTGCATTTGCAATTTCTTAGCTATTTAGTTTGCCATGAAACATTAAAAAGGAAATAAAAGAGGAACAAAAAGAATAGTTGAGTATAGAGCATTATAATGAACATGTTGATGCCTCTTTCCCATTACCAAATTGATCGATATTGGAATCCACTGTTCCCATAGTTATTTTATGTACTCATTAAAGGGGCCATCCTCTTGCATCTTTAAAATCAAGAGAGAGATACCAGGGCACTGGAGTGCTTATGTGGTGATGGGAATGGAGGGGGTGGGTAGGACTGTCTACAGTTTAGAGAGGTCCTCGCCAGTCCTATGCGCTCACTAGTAAAATTTGAAAAGTGGCAGATTCATGAAAATAATTTCAATTTTATTTCTACCTCTTAGACTTGCTCCTGGGACTTGGGGTGGACTCGGCCTTACGTAACCAAAGTCACCTCATCTCTTTCTCTCTGCCCTTGGCTGCTGGGGATCACTGAACTCAAAGTCAGAAAGAGAAGAATATAGACCATTTGATGGATTGTTTACATTTCAGTGTTATTTATAAGCTATTGGCCAAAAAGTAGGCAGATGCTTTTTTATTGAACAAAAATATGTTCATATAAGCATGAAATCCCTTATTAAAATTAAAATGTTCATCTTCACACTTTATTTGTAATTCAGTTGCTTTAATTTAAACACATGTTCCCATGAAAACAGCGTTATAAATGGTGAAGTGGTTTCTAGACTAGCCCACAAGGTGTATTTTTTTTTGTGTGTGTGGTACGCGGGCCTCTCACTGTTGTGGCCTCTCCCGTTGTGGAGCACAGGCTCCGGACGCGCAGGCTCAGTGGCCATGGCTCACGGGCCCAGCCACTCCGCGGCATGTGGGATCTTCCCGGACCGGGGCACGAACCCGTGTCCCCTGCATCGGCAGGTGGACTCTCAACCACTGCGCCACCAGGGAAGCCCCACAAGGTGTATTTAAACTGAAAATGCGGCTTTAATACATTGGCTGCTGGGAAAAATACTAGAATTATGATGAGAGCACCACTGATTTAAAAAAAAAAGTCCTCTGAACACTGATACCATCACTTTTTCTTCTGCTGTTGCCTAAAAATAGACAGTTTAGTGGAAGAAAGAAGGTAGATATGTTCTTTGGGAAGGGAATTTCTGAAGGTTTAAAATCCTTTGGAGATTGAAAGCACTAACTCTTTATTATATATAATTTAATTTTAAAAACTTGGAGCTCTTTTCCCTTTTGGTAGGCATGCCACTCTATCATTACTAAGTTCCATTTGTCAAGAATTTGTCAGTTCCAAGCATCACGTTCCCCACTCTTAGAAAAATGACCTCCTTTGAGACTGACGTCTGGTCACAGTGCTTTCCGTCACTTCTGTTGTCCTGGTCTAACAAATGTCTTGTGTCCCCTTGTGTTGACTGAAGATGTTGACACCTTTCCGAGGACATCTCCCCCTTCTGCTGGTCCTGCTGTTTGTTCCCTGAGCAGGTGCTGTGGCTTCACTGAGCCTGCGACCTTCAACTCCAGTCTCCTTTAGACCCATCCTCGTGGGGACCTCTGTTCCTGGCCTTCCACATTCTTCCTGCCAATCAGTCCTTTTAGCCTGATCTCCACTGTGTGAAGTGCCTGAACAAACATTAATGTGTATTAAACCTTATATATCTAAAAACTATTTTTATTGAATAGGGAATAATCTGGAAAAAATGAATCTACCCCTCATCCCCAATAGATTTTTGTTTTTAATTTAATTTTTATTTTGATCAAAGTAACCTATGTATTTATTTTTTTAATTAAGAAATAATTTTATTGAAGTATAGTTGATTTACAACATTGTGCCAATATAGACATTCTTTTTTAAACATTCTTTTCCATTATTGTTTATCCCAGTAGAAACAACCTGTGTATTTATTATTAAAAGTGAAAACATATTACTATAAAAAAAAGGAAAACAGCATTCAAGTTCTACCCTCCATCCCCCTGCCCCTAAGACAACAAATTTCACATTTTTGTATATTTATCACAAATTCATTCTCAAACTTTCCTTCAGCTGTAACACTCTCAATCTGATTGAATGTGTCAGGAAATCCATCAGTTCTGTTATCTCCTGGCTTCCTCTGTCTCTTGCTCCAAGAGGGTCCAATACCTCTGGGCCTGCCACATTGTCATCATTCTGGAACTTGAATTCATCAGTGTGCTCCCCTCACTGGTGAAGGAATTTCTGTTTCCTGGATTCCACCACTTTCCTTTATTAGATTCCTCTCTTCCACCACTTTCCTTTATTAGATTCCTCTCTTGTTGTGCAGGAGCACACCCTCAAGTAACTCCCTGAGAAAGAGTAAGTTTCTCGAGGATTTCTGTACCAGAATATGTCTTTATTTCACTCTCAATTTTGGTTGTTCAGAAGGGCATAAGTTTTAGTCTGATAATAAATTCCCTCCAATATTTTGCCCCACTGACTTCTGGCTTCCAGGGCTGCTGTTGAGAAGTTTGATTCGGGATAGTTTGCTTATGACTGTGCTCTCTTAGAGGATTTTAGGGTTTTCTCTTTATTCCCAGCTACTGCCTCTATTAAAAATCATCTGGGATTTTAGTTCTAGGGTTGGTTGGTTTGTTTTTACACTATGCACTTACTTTCTTAACAATCATCTCTTAACAACTGCCTTTACGTTTTTCAGCCATGCTCTCAACAATTAAGCGTATGTCCTTAGGTTTTCTGAGCAATTTTGTTTGTTACTCTTTCTGTATCCTATTATCTTGTGCATCTTCCTTTCATTTTTGTTGTCATTTTTGCTGGAACGTATTTGCTATCAAGTCCTTCAGAAAGATTTAACTATTGGTGGATTTTCTGCATCAGAGTCTGCAGATATCTTTGTTTTGTCTTTGTGCTTGTATTAAACTTTCACTAGGGATCAAATTCTAGGCTTCAAGTCATTTTCCTAATAACATTTAAAGACATTACTTCATCCTCATCTGTCAGGGCTTGTCAACCACAAATTTTACATCAGTCTGATCAGTGCACCTTTGGAAGTAAGCTGGTTGCTTCCTGAATCTATGTTTTTTGTTTTCAAATCTTTTTTTTTTTTTTTTTGCGGTACGCGGGCCTCTCACTGTTGTGGCCTCTCCCGTTGCGGAGCACAGGCTCGGGACGCGCAGGCTCAGCGGCCATGGCTCACGGGCCCAGCCGCTCCGCGGCATGTGGGATCTTCCCGGACCGGGGCACGAACCCGTGTCGCCTGCATCGGCAGGTGGACTCCCAACCACTGCGCCACCAGGGGAGCCCCCTGTTTTCAAATCTTGATGATCAGAAATCTTACTAAGTTGTGTCTGTGTGTGACGATGCCCAGCAACCTGTGGGCTCTTCCAGTGTGAAGACTGAAGCCTTTACTCTTACAATAAGTCTCCTGGTGTTTCTTCGCTTGCATCCTCCTCTGTCCGACAGTGGCTGAAGACTGTGCCTCTCTTACCCACCCGTGTGAACCCTGCTCTGACACTGTCGCTCTTTCCTCTGCACTTCTGTGCAGACACCCCCACCCCCACCCCCGGCAGCCTCCAGTTCCCAGCACATCCTTCGTCTGCCTCTTCCTGCTACGGAACCTTCCACTGAGATTTTTGTTTGTTTGTACAATCATATTTTTAATTCATAAGATATTTGCTAAATTATTTTTCCTATCATTTGCTCTATTTGTATGCATGAAATATCCTCTCCAATCTCTCTGAATGTCTTAATTATCCGTGTTTTGTTTCACTTTCCTCCACTACTATAACAGCTCTTTTTCCTTAAAGAGATATTTTGTTTTCTGTGTTGAGCTGGGTGCCTTCCTCCACGTCACTGTTTTTCTCCAATGTTGCTGTTTCTCTCCTCCGTGTGGGTCGGCTGTCTGGACTAGGGTGTGGGCTGCAGGGGTTTGCACATGGGAGGGCATGTCTCCAGCCTGCAGGAATCAGTTCTGCTTGCAGAGGGCACAGGGGCTCTGGCTCGGAGAGAGCGGGAGGGGAGGACGGGAGTGAAAGCAGTGAGCATTGTTAGGGCATTGGGATCCTGGCAAACGCCCATCCTCACGATGGCTGCGGCTTTCCCTGGGCGCGGCTCACTTCTCGGGCCCCAGGGCCTACCACGGGGGTCTCCCCTGCCAGGACCCACCCTTTAAAACCATCTGCGGCATTTGCCTCGCTGGAAGCGCCAGGCCAGCTGGTCTGAGAGCCAGCGCTGCCTCGCCCTGCCCCCTGCCCCACGGTGAACGCACCAGCAACATCTCCGCAGTGTCCGTGGACTCCTCCCTCCTGCAGCCCTCGTGGCCTCTGCTTCTGGCTCTTTTGAGTTCTGCTGGGAAGACTCACTTTTCAAAATGGTCTTTCTTTCACCTGCGTGGAAACACTGGTTCCCTGGTGGTTTCATCCTCGATCTGGTTCCATCTGTTGGATGTCTCCCAGCTATTCCTTACGGCCCAGGTCTGCTGGTGGAAACCCTTTTCAACTTAAGTCTTCTTCTGTGGTCATTTCAATAGGATTTGAGGAAGCATGAAAAGTGAACACACACTTATTCAGCCATCTCAACAAAAGCTTTTCTTTTCTTTTTCTCCATATCAACTTGTCTCCCGGCCAAACCTGCTTTAAGACCTTTATAAACATCTCACACTTGGGGGCATTCCCACCATCTCCAGCCTGCTGTCGTGTGTGCCAACAGCGACCCACTTGGTGTGGCTCAAATAGCCTTTGAATTAACCACCTGCCTCATGACCCACTCCACATCTTATAATTCTGGGCTTGTGTTTTTATTGAGATCTGTTGTGGCAGTCGGTCACCTTTCTCCTGTGTTGGGGTGCGGTCATCCTGAAGTAGGGTGGCCCCCAATCCACTGTGCCTGGTGTCCTTATAAGAAGAGGGGAATTTGGACACAGATGCTCGGGGAGAAGGCCGCGTGATGACAGAGGCGGAAATTGGAGGGCTGAGTCTAAACACCAGGGGACTTGGCGGCTTAACACAATACAGGCGTAGTTTTCCCTCTCAGCTCAGTCCATGGTGTGTGAGGGGTGGAGAGGGGATGTGTGTCTAGAGGGAGGGGAGCAAGCCTCTGCCCCATGGAATCACTAGGGGGCTCAGGCTCCTTCCTTTTGGTGGCACTGCCGTATTCGAGGGCCCCTTCTCCCCTACTAGCTAGCAGATAGGAAAAGGAACGGGGAGAGGATCCCTTAGAAGATTTTGAGCAGCCAGGCTTGGAACTGGAGGCCACCTAATTTATTTCTTTCTCAGGGAAAAATACACATATATGTGAGTCCATGGATAGTCTGGCGGCTTCTGTATATTACGGGTCATCTTTCTGATCTTTCTGCTCAGTGTTCCTAAGGACCAGCTTCCATCCTCAGCTTACCTCATGGTGAAAGGTGGCTGCCAGAATTCCAGCCATTGTGTCTGTGTCGCAAAAGCCACAGAAAGGAGCAAAAACAGAATGCCTAAAGAGCCGTTCCTCCAGCTGAGTTGGCTTCCCGTAATCATCTTTCTAGAAGTTTCACTCAACATTTCTACTTACATATCATTGGACTTATTTGTAGAGCTATACCCAGCTCCAAAGGAGGCAGAAAAATGTGATGCTTATAGCAGGTGGTTGCATGTCTTGCTAAAATGAGGGGCTGTTGGAAGAAGGAGAGTAAACATGGGGAGGCAACCAGCAGCCGGAGCTTCAACAGCAAAACAACTTTTACTTTCATGGGAAGTAGAATAAGCTGTTGGTCTGGATGTCAACTTAATCTGACTTAGCTTCCTACTCCCTTGGTAAACTTTCTTAACTTTTAAGTGATTTAATCATTATCAGTCAGTACATCAGTAAAAATAACTCATGGAATAATTTTTGAATAAATTGGAACAACCAGAATGTTCTTAGTCAGTGCAAACAGCCCTGTGCATTTGTGAATTCTTCTTGCCCAGGGAGCTGACATACAATGTTCTGGAATCAGTGACTGCAGAACTTATATCAAAGCCTAAGTTATAAAAAAAGTTTTTTAATTTCTTGAAATGTTATCAGATAAAATCAATTAATTATAAACATTACAAAATACTGTTGCGGGGTTCAAAGTGTAATTACTTTTCCTCCTTTTTAACTTGCTCTTCACTAGCTTTAAATTTTAGAAGTTGTGGATTTTTTATTAGTTTTTTTAATATAAAATTAGTACATTTTGTCTAGATAAAATCAGAAGGGAAAAATATAAAGGAAAAAGTGAGTCTCACCTCTTGCTTTATTAACCATCATTTCCTTTATTAACCATTTCTTGGGCACCTTGTCAAGTGAACGTGTGTCTGTGTGCATATTATCATTTCTCTAAACATAGAAATATAAGCGTTATTGTGCAGCTTGCCCTTTGGGTTTGGGCATCACCTTGGCTGTCACGCAGATTTGCCCCATCCATCCAGAGAGTCCTAAGATATTCCACTGCATAACTGTATCATGGGGGATGTAAATAGTTTCCACGGGAGACACCTGTTTCTAATGTTTCGCTATTGCACATAATGCTGTCATAACCAGACACAGACACACCCGGGCCTGTTTGTGTGAGCTTATCTGTAGGCAAAATTCTTAGTGATGAAAATGTTGGGTGCAACGTTACACACATTTTTTTTTTTTTAACAAATTTATTTATTTATTTATTTTTGGCTGTGTTGGGTCTTCGTTTCTGTGCGAGGGCTTATTCTCTAGTTGTGGCAAGCGGGGGCCACTCTTCATCGCGGTGTGTGGGCCTCTCACTGTTGCGGCCTCCCCTGCTGCGGAGCACAGGCCCCAGACGCGCAGGCTCAGCAGTTGTGGCTCACGGGCCCAGTTGCTCCATGGCATGTGGGATCTTCCCAGACCAGGGCTCGAACCCGTGTCCCCTGCATTGGCAGGCGGATTCTTAACCACTGCGCCACCAGGGAAGCCCCTACACACATTTTTGATTTTATAAATGATGTTAAAATTCTCTCCAAAGGTTATTTGGCTATAAACTATTATATTCCACCACCGTGCATGAGAGTTTACCCCATGTTCTTATTAATGCTGCATGTTGCTAATTTTTAACCTTTGTCAATCTGATAGGTAAACATTTTTGCCTGAAAGAACGTAGTTGACCATCTTTAGAAAACAAGGCAAAGGACATGAATAATCAGTTCTCAAAAAAAATGCAAATAGCCATGCACTCAGAGTTCTAAGATCAAAATTGATGTGCACATCCATCTGGTATAATTCCTCGTTGTAGGAATCACACTGTTAACACCCCTGATGGCTGCGTGTCCAGCCTTCACTGACTTCCCCAAAGATGGCAGATGTGTCTCTGAGCCCATTCTGTCATTGACTAAATTTGACTCTCTTAAAGTTACTGCTTATTTTGAACAACAACAAAAAACATAACATACATGTTGTACAGCATAAACATATTTCATAAATGCCTTTTACCTTGAAAAGAGATTGGGCTTACGTATTGCATTTTCCAAATTTTTGAGTAGCTTGATGTATGTATATCAAGGCTAGAGAGAAAATTGCCAGGAAGCACATCACAGCTAGGCACTAAAATGGAGCTTATAAAAGAGGACGGCATACACTACCAAACGTCAGGTAGATAGATAGTGGGAAGCAGCCGCAGAGCACAGGGAGATCAGCTCGGTGCTTTGTGACCGCCTGGAGGGGTGGGATGGGGAGGGTGGGAGGGAGGGAGATGCATGAGGGAAGGGATGTGGGAACAGATGTATATGTATGACTGATTCACTTTGTTATAAAGCAGAAACTAATTAAAAAAATGAATAAATAAACTTAAAAAAAAAAAAAAAAAAGAGGACGGCAACTTTGGGTTCTAGAAGAAAAACAAAGTCAAGGAGTGTTTTACATGAATTTATGGTCACTCCCAAATTAATTATTTAGGGGAAGTCAAGGACCATCAAAAAATGTCTTCATTTTTTGAGGTTCCTGTAATGAGGGTAAAATATGTACAAATCAAAATCAACAATAAATATTTATGGCTGTGCTAAGACAGGTCGAGGAGAGAGAAAGAGAGAAGGTGTGAATTCTGGGCCAGCATGTGTTGTGGTGTGGACACCAGCTCTGCATCCCCACTGGCCACTCTAGAGTGGGAGAGGAGAGGAGAGGACAGGAGGGGCATTGTTTATTGTGAGTGGGTTCTCTAGAGAGAACCTCCAGAGAGTCTGCAAGCAGGGAGTGAATTACGAGTGGTTCCAGGACCCCCACCCGTCGGAGGAGGGAGGCTGAACCCACTGGAGATCTGAGGCTGGGATGGCCCTTGAGAGCTGGTACTGGCTGGGGCCGGGACTGTGGGCTTTGTTCCTGTGTCAGCTGGCTGTGGGATGCAGGTTGCCTCAGGAAGGATGACCTTGGATGAAGCAATCCTAGAAAGCTCCCCTCAGCTGAGGAAGCAGGCCTTCCCATCCCGCGGGGTCCGGAGATTGCATCCACATCCCCGATGGGATCGTGGCCACCAGGAGGAAGAGGGGAACCAGGGAGCAGACACTGCACTTAAACATCCCTTCCTGTCCACGGAATGTAACGTCATTCGGGAAAAGCTGTTCTAGGAACTGAGAGAAACGTGTGTGTATAAGAAAACAATACTAATGTACTAGAAGCTTCATCTTTTTTAAAATTAATTTTTATTGCAGTAGAGTTGATTTACAATGTTGTGTTAGGTTCTGCTGTACAGCAAAGTGAATCCGTTATGCATATACATATATCCACTCTTTTTTAGACAAGCTTCATCTTATCACGGAAGCTGCATGCTTAGGAAGGTTCCTCCCGAGCTGGCTTGGCCGAGTTCGGACTCCAGCTTCACCAGTTACGAGCTGAGTGACCTTGGGTGTTTTTCCTTCCTCATCTGTAAAATGTGGAAAGTAGGAGAACTCACCTCCTAGGGTCATGGTAAGGACTGACTGAGTGAATATCTGTACAGCCTTCAACCCAGAGCCTGACACGGGCAGCCGCTATTCACAGACGTTCTATCTGTTATCGTCAGGCTATTTCCTACCTCCCCCCCTCCTCTCCCCTTCCTGTCTGAGACTTTGTCTCAGTGAAGGAGGGTGTCAGTCCCCACTATTCCCATTGGAATCTGGGCAGGGATGTGTCTGGAGAAGGGCTTTGCTTCCTAGTACAGATTGTCTCGACCTTTCTCACGCCCACTTGCATTTCCAGGTGGTCCTCTCTTTGGACATCACATTCCGTAAGCTAAAATACCACTCCAGAAGTTAGGGGTGGCGGCCACTCTTGGTAAGTCACCCAACAGGTACCCCTGCAAGCCCTCTCCCAGTGACAGGACGTGGACATTTGTCCAGAGCTGCTGGAGACCCCTTGCTTCCAACCCCAGGAGACAAATCCTGGTCGGTCTAAGTCGGGGCTTCTCAGTCTGCACAGTTGTCATTCGGGGCCTGATAATTCTCTTTCATGGGGCTGTCCTATGTGTTGAAGGATGTTTTACCATCCCTGGCCTCTGCCCACTAGATGCAAACGGCACCCATTCTCCCGTTGTGACAACCAAAAATGTCTCCGGACATCGCCTGCTGACCGGGGTTGAGAACCACGCTCAAGGTGGTCCTGGACCTCCTGACTGCTGAGTACCCGCTCTCCAGTTCTGCCTGGATGCTTGATGGGGCCAGTGGAGAGCGTCCCCAAGGCTTCAGGGGCAAAAATGAATGCCCTTGTTCGGAGAGACCTTCCCTCCTTCCGACCTTGGGTACTTGTGTAAGGAAAGGAACTCGGTGCCTGGAGCAGCTCCGTGCAGCCGGCAGTGGAGGGGAGGTCGTGGGATGCTCGGAGGATGCTGAGCGTCTGACGCGCAGAGCTCTGGACCAACCGTGGACATTTCTGCCCCCCTTCCTCTTATTACATCACATAATACTGTCATCAGAGAAGCCACTGCGATTGGCATTAGCAGCCAACATTATTCTTAACAGACACAAAGAGTTTCCTTGGTTTTCATCCTAGAAGTGTCAGGGGTCGTCAAATCACTCAGAACTCAGGAACAAGCCCATCTCCTCTCTACACCCAACATGATTTTTTTTTTTTTTTTTTTTTTTTGCGGTACACGGGCCTCTCACTGTTGTGGCCTCTCCCGTTGTGGAGCACAGGCTCCAGATGCGCAGGCTCAGTGGCCATGGCTCACGGGCCCAGCCGCTCCGCGGCATGTGGGATCCTCCCGGACCCGGGCACGAACCCGCGTCCCCTGCATCGGCAGGCGGACTCCCAACCACTGCGCCACCAGGGAAGCCCCCCAACATGATTTTATAGATAATTACGTTCTGCCATTGACTTTACCTTCTAGGGTTGAAAAGCTCCATTTTTAAAAACATTTTAGGTTTTCTCTAAAGGGCTGAGATGTCCCTGGCTATATGGTCAGGGTCTTGTGTGCTTTGGTTGTGTAGTGGTCTTAACCCTCTGTGACACATCGGTGAAGGTGTAAGTTAATTACCCCGTCATTCCAAGGTGAGGGACCATCTCCCTACTCGCCTGGGGTTTTCATGGAAACACCTGCTCTCCCTGGCCCTGTCTGTGTGTGAGCTTCCTTCACTAAAGCTTTGCCTGCTGGCCTGCCTTTTTTTCAGCATTGTCACTGGAATTCATGGCTGGAAGGAACCACACAGATCAGCGGGCTGTCTTTTCCTGCTGAACAGAGGGGGAAACGGAGCCAAGGCTGTTGAGCTGTCTGAGGTCCCAGCTTCTGGGAGGTGGCTTCCCCTCAGCACCTTTGCATCTCTGCCTATTGTCTCTCATCTCAGAATACTTGCCCCGACCCAGGTCTCTCCATCTGCGTATCACGTCCTAAATCATCCATTCAGGCATGTCACCCAGTCACTGTAGGTGCTGGACCAGGGCCGTGTCGGGCACAGAGAATAATCCCCACTGCTCGAGCTCTCAGGTCACCTGCCGAATCAGCCTGCCAGTGAGGTCCTCTGAGGGCTGGACCCCTCTGGTCCAGCTGTCACGATCAAGGGCCAACACTCACCCCAGGGGGCCTCTCACTTCCCTGATGGGCCTTTGACGCCCGCTGTGGGATAAAATGGAGCCTTGCAGAATGAGCTTCCTCTTGGAACCTGTGCTGTGTGTTTTGTCTGTCCCAGGTGCTTTCACCTGCAGGATGTGCACATCCTCGGGGTGCAGAGGCAGTGCAAACCGGGTGGCTGTTTTTCTCACGTAGCAGATGAGGAGGTAATGCTTAAGTCAAAGGCCAGGCCCCAGGTGCCAGCGAAGTGCCGGGAACCTGGGTCCAGGTCTGGACTTGGTGTGTTCTCGCCAGCGACCTGAACTGTGGCAAGGATTCCTGCTTCTCTCTTTCCCAAAATAATGCAGTGAGTGTGAACTGGACCGTCTGGCTGGTATCTTTACACTCTCAGCTTCTTATTTTGGAAGGTTCCTAATTTCCGGTCTGCAGATAACATCCCTCGTATGGAAATGGCACAGGAATCCCTCCTTCTGCAGCCCCAGGCCTGATATAGACTCGTCATCTCTGTGAATAGACGGCTAAGTGCCGGTTTGCTTTCACAGAATGAAACGGGGATGCGAGAGGGACGCGCGTGCAGCACATGAATATCAATCACTCCCATTATGATCCCACGCTTGGGAAGAACGTCTTGACAAATCAACAAAAGCTTGTTTCTCCTCTCAGGGGACCAGCATAGATTTGGAAACCAGAGCAAGCCGCAAATGTATCTCTTAGTTCAATAAGCGCAGAATAGCTTTGTTATGGTAGTTTTAATTTCCATTTTTTCAACTTGTTATTATATGTCTCTTGTATGGATAAAAATGACAGTCTCGAGGGACGCCGGCATTTCCCTGGGCCCGCTCGCTGTCTGTACTTGTACAGCGGTTCTCGCGAGAAGCCCGTCCTCTGTGTCCTTTTACGGTTTTCAAGGTCACTGGCGACCAGTTTCCCGGGCACCAGGGCTTCAGCCAGTGCACTGATCTCAACGGCCAAAATCTTATACCACCTCCACCTCACCTGCGGCTACGGAATACCACTTCTGGAGGCTGAGCATTCACTGATGATTATTGAACTTTCATCATAAAATACAAGCCTTATTGGAAGATGATGGAAAATCAGATATTCTGGAGTCCCTTATTGACACTTTTCTGGAAACTGTAATGGGGAAGTAACAGAAACAGCAGAGGGGGAGGGGATTCATAAATTTGGATTTCTCGTGGGAGATGGTAGTTGCCAAGATAGACCGCTGAGCTGGGGAATGACCTGGGGGGAGGCAAGGGGTGGGTCAGGAGGGAAGGAGAGGAATTCTGGGAGGCGGAGTGGGGGAGGATCTGGAAAAGACAGCGCCAGAGATTGGCTACTGCTCTCGATTATTTTCCTTGATATTGGTTCGCTGTAGATGTAATTAGTTAAGTTATAATGAGGTCATTAGGGTGAGCCCTAACCCCAAATGACTGGTGTCCTCACAAACAGGGGAAATTTGGACACAGACAGGGACGGAAGGACAGTGTCATGGGAGATGAAGGCAGGGATGGGAGTGATGCTTCTACAATCCACGGAACCTCAAAGGTGCCAGCCAACCCCCTGAAGTTAGGGGAGAGGCGTGGAAGGGAGGCTTCTTCACAGCCTCGGAGGAAACCAGCCCTGTCATCATGTTGACTTCTGGCCTCCAGAACTGGGAAGCCATGGGTGTCTGTCGCTGTAGGCCACTTGCTTTGTGGGGCTTTGTGACTGACACAGGCTGTGTGCCTGGTCACCTAGAAGTCAGCACTCAGCTCTTCTGGTTTTAGCCTGACTTCAGCCCAGCCTCACTTTCCCAGCCCACTGTGTTCCAGGCCTGGCAGACAACTCCGTGGCTGAAGGCCTGCCACCAGTGCCCCAGGGCCATGCCTCTGCTGAGTCCCCCGCCTGCCAGCCTGTTTCCACCACCATAGTTTCTGCCTGTTGAACTTGTACTCTGTCTCTGAGCTGAATTGTCCATGTCTGGCTTTTGAAATTAGAGCTAAAATATCCACTTTTAGGCACTTTTCCAGAATGGGTTTCTCCTTTTCTCGTCCCTCATTGATTTTCTCTCCCACCGCACTTGCTTGTTTTCCAGCAGAGCCGTTTCCCTATCTGCGTCTCCTCCACTCGCTTGTGTCTGGTGGAGGTGGGGCTGTCTTGTCACATCGCTGTGTTTCTGAAATTCCTCGTGTGACGGCTAGCACTCGGTCCATTGCATTGGATTTCGGACTTCTAGGGACTCAGACTTTCATCTGCTCCATTTACAGTATCTATATGACCCTTTCTGGCTTGTCCAGCCCTTCCTTCACTTAAATGATCTCCGTCCAGGTCAAGGGCGTCTTCGTGGTTCTCTGTACTGGGATGGAGCCGCTCTGTGACCTCTGTGCAGGAGGCCCTGTTGCCTAGATCACCGACGTGCCTGATGACCCAGCAGCGCTGAGCCAGCCGGGTCCTGCCTTCTCTCACAGGCAAACTACACCGTGGGCTGGAGCTGGAACACGGCTCCTCCCAAGTCCCAAACAGCCAAATACGACCGAGTGGCCACTGGCCAGTGATGCAGAAATGGTGCTGATGACCTTCCGTTCTGGAGAGTGGGGGAGAGCAGTCTGGGTTGTGGCCACGGTGGGTGGTGCTGCTGAGCTCAGTGTGGGCCAGCAGGGCAGGCGTGGGAGTTACGTGGGGACTTTGGATCGTCTGTCTCCTGACATCACTAACTCAGCACCTCGATGGACCCCCGATTTCCCTTCATCCTTTTTCTCCAGATCCCCTCTGGATGTCTCTATTCTCGATCTGGATTTGATGTCTCTATTCAAATCTCTATGTGTTCACAATTACTGAAATGCTCTCTCTCCTGAATTCCAAACCTGACCTTTCTTTCTATTGGAAACATCCACGTGAGCGTCCCACAAGCATCTCAAATAAACGATTAACAAACCTGGACTCATCATCTTTCTCCCAAATACTTCAGGACCTCCTGGGTCTCTACCACGATTCAAGACATCACTTTATTCGCCCCTCAAGAGATCTCAGGTCAGGGACTTTCCTGACAGCCCAGTGGTTAGCACTCTGCGCTTCCACTGCAGGGGGTGTGGGTTCCATCCCTGGTCAGGGAACTAAGATTCCGCATGCCACGCGACCCGGCCAAAAAACAAACAAACAAACCAACAACAACAACAAAAAAAAAAAGAAGGAGAGAGAGATCTCAGGTCAGATTTCACTCCTGCCTCTATTCTCTTCCCACAGAAGCCTGTGGATTCTGCGAGAAATACGTCTGGGGTCCATTCTCTCCCTCCCGTGTCCATCACCTACTCTGGATCCTAGAGTATTTCAGTAGCTTTCCAGTTTGCCTCTTTCTTCAAAACGGCCCCTCTCTAGTTTACCCATCACTCTGATAATGGAGCTGTCCTTTAAGAATATAATCTGATTATGTCACTCTTATGGTAGAAAACCTCTGATGAGCCCTGACTGTCTATAAAGTCACGACCCCCTGACTCTGGCAAGAGGCCCTTCTCGGCCGGCCCTCTGCCCACCTCGCTCGCTTGACGCGAGGACCAGGGCTCCGGAATCCCTGAGCTGATGACTCTCCAGCCCCTGGCCTTCTTAGTGCCTTTATAGGGATAGTCCTTCCTCAAATGACCCATGTCTTCAACACGGCAAGATTTGCCCTTTTTCAAGATCTCAAATCTTAGAGCCTCGACACTTGTTTATTTGTTTTGCTGATTTGGTTTTTTTTTTCTGTCTTGAAATCCTATGGATAACACCAACATTTGCCCAACCTCCTAGAAAACCAGAGGCTCAAAGGCAGCGCCCACCACACGTAGCCCCTGACTGACCGTCCTCACTGAGACCTGGCTGGGCCAAGTGCTCATCAGTGTTTGCTGAGACCTTGGCAGTGGAAGCCACAGGGCTAGTTTCCTGTATGTGAGATGATCTCAGACACTTTGCTCTCTGAGTCTTGAAGCTACTTTTTACAGTTTTTCTCTTTTCTTACTGTTAATCTGTTGGTAGATGATCTATTTTATGGTCTGCCCCTGGCCCTGCCTTCTTTCCTAATTCACTGTAGTTCTGTTGTAATGGAGGGAACAGGACAATGAAGCTTGTTTTATTTCTCGGTAAAATGAAATTATGGAGGGTCTGAATAAAGCCTGTGAAAGCTTCTCTTACAGTCAAGTGTGTAAACTTGGGGCAGGAAATCTCCGACCTCAGCTTTGCTTGCCCAGAGGCTGTCTTTGCTTCCTTGGAGTTCTCAGGACTTGAGCTAGTTGAGGTTTCTGGATCATGGCCCTCTATCATTATAGAGTAGATGTCCTTAAAACTTTCAAATTAGCGTTATGACCATGTTAAAGTTATAAGGAATCCCTGGCAGTTTTCAACACTTGGGAAATGTGAAAAGGTAAATAAAAAAGCAGAAATAGGAATTGGATATTCTAAATTAACCTTAAGGTCAGTCAATCCATGAAAATGACTATGAATGGAAATTACAGAAAGATTGTGTAAGAATATTTGTAATTAAATTTACAGTGAAGTCAGGAAAGTCTAGTCACTGAATTAATGACACATGCAGTTTTGTACACATATTGTTGTCAGCAATGTCGTCCCCAAGTGACTGTTCACACTCCCCGTTAGAGGATTTTGTATTCCTGAGAGATGTGCAGAGTCTTCCTGCAGGTGGGATAAGCCCCCTGCCCCACTGGGCCAGTGGCATGTAGGTGGGAGTTGGTGGGCTTTGGACATCTTGCTCTTGCCCAGGTGATAAGAACCATATGTCCCAGGATGGGGTGGGGTGGGGCTACTCCTTCAGGTTGGATCCCAGAATGAAAAGGCATAAAAAAGAGCCACAGCAGCCAACACAACCTAAGGAAGACAAGTCACTGAGATCTGGGGGTTGTTTGTTATTGCAGCAAAGCTGACTAATACAAGCACTGAAGAATATTTATCGAGCAACCTGTCTTAGGAGCTGGGGTCTAGCTTAGCTTCTAAGCTTCGTGACTTCTGGTGTGTGAATATTATAAGAAGGGTTGGAGCCATAAAGTTGAGTTTCTCAAATGAATAAATTATCATTATATGGTAGTTCTCAACAGTACCATAAAACCTGAATTAAATGGTACCCTGGAGATGCTCTAATCTTCCCACTGCTGTGTTCTTTCCAGAGAAGTTCAAGATTGTCTCTTAGCCTCTCTTAACTGTCTTCAAAAACACGGAGCACATCACACGGCAGGGTAGATGCTTCATCAAGGGGCCACCCCAATTTGCGGAAAGTCCCAGACTGAGGGGAGCAGTTAAATCTTAGTCCTAAGAGCGTGCACTTTGGTGTCAGGCCCAATGTGTTTGTTTTCCGTTGCAGTGTAACAAATGACCACACACCATGCCGCTGAAAACGGCACACATTTTTGATCTCACTGTTTCTGCCGGTCGGGAGTCTGGGCTCAGCTCAGCTGGACACTGCTCTGGGCCTCAGGAGGCTGCACTCAAGGGTCTGGGCCAGGCTGGGGGCCTCATGTGGGGCATGGGGTCCTGCCCAAGCTCACGTGATTGGTGGCAGAATTCACTTCCTAGCAGCTGTGAGACTCTGGGCACTTTGCTTCTTTAAGGTCAGTCAGAGGCTCCCTGACTTCAAGTTACCTCTTCAGGGTCGGCCTGGGCTCACCAGGTCAGGCCGGTCCCACCCGGGACAGTCTCCCTTTGGCAGCTGGATTGGGGCCTTAATTACATCTGCCCTGTCCCGTCTCCTTTGCCACAAAACAAAACCTAATCCCAGAGGGACGCCCATCATGGTCACAGGCCTCCCCGCAGTGGAGAAGAGCGGACCACATGGGGCATGTTCACCGGGGCAGGAATCGTGAGCTGTCTCAGAATCCTCCCAGCACTGACTGACTTCTGGGCGCTCTGGGGCATCAAGTTAGTGTTGCTAGCTTACCTACGTGCCTCTCTGCACTTTCGTTTCTAAAACAGAGATGAAGGTAACTGTACCTTATTATGGGGCTGTTACGAATGAGCATGTGGTAAGCATTACTGGGAATCCCATCAGTGCCTTCTCGTCAGCCCCCGGGAGCCACCTTTCCCCAAGGCGTTCGCATCCCTGAAGTCACCTTCCTGCGCTCTGGAAGGTGTTTCTTGGGGCCCCATGTGCCAGACCCATCAGTCAGTCTTTGTGGACCTGTTCCATGTTTTCTAAATGGAACACGAGGTTTGGGCTGGGCTGCGCTCATACAGATGTGGGTTCTCGGTGGGGCTGCAGGAGAAGTGGTGCCGGGGGTGGTGGTGTTAGGCTGTGGTCCCTAAACCTCCAGGTGTGCGTCATGTGAACTGCTCAGTGAGGGCTTCCTGGCATCAGCCAGGTAACTGCTAGACGCCTTTGAGTATGATACCCCAGGTGAGCAGCATGGGTTCCTGGCAAGCACAGGGCTCCGTCACCACCGGCTGAACAGGGAGCCTTTCATAATTCAGCTGGGGGGGGGGGTTGCGGGCGTGCACCCCAGGCTGCGGGGAGGGCCCTGACGGCTGGGGGTTTTCTTCCTTCCCAAGTTCACTCAGAGACCTCAACAAACCACGGGGAAGAGACACGTGCTCTGAGCCTTGATAATCTTACATTAATTTGATTTTTCCAAGACCTTATGGAACACGGGCTATATTTAGTTCCAGGAGCCCCCCCAGGAAAGTGATGGCTTTTAACAGTTTAATCTTTAGGAAGTGAAACGGGTCCTGAGCAAGATGAGATGACGTTGACACTTCTTCTTTGGGGGCTGAGGGTGCAGGGGTGGCCGTGCTCGTGTCAGCTGGGCATCTTTTATAGGATTCTGCATGTTCCTTTACCTAGAGGAATAGTATTACACGTCCCTGTGCAGAGGCAGAGGCTCTGGTTGCCATGGCAATAGCCAATCTGAGGGAGCTGTGACCTAAATCATGACTGAGGAAAATAGTCCCTTGTCAGTATCAGCGCAGTTATAGCTCCCGCGGATTCGGCTGGGTGGCGTGGATTTACCTAAAATGAACTCTTTCACCTCAGGAAGAGTGAAACCGTGCTCTTCTCACTGCAGAAACTTTTCCGGGACGTGGGTACTAAGCGCTGTGCTGCTTCAGAATCCAGGAACAGGGAGAGATGACGCAGCGCTTTCTCAGTGCACGTGCGGACCAGCGTTGCGTGGACATTTGGGGGTGAGAACCCGGCCTCTTCCTCGGGTGGAGGCTGTTCCCACGTGGGCCCCGACAGACGGTCCTCAGGGAGCCAGTGTCCCCCCTTGTCAGGTGTGTCCGCTAGTGACACAGACACACAGACACACGCGGGGCCAGGCACTCGCCCTCCAGGAGCAGGGCGGCTCTCGGGGATGGGGGCCGATTCTGAGCCTGGGCGGAGGGAGTGACGTGACCGTGACCTCAGCCGGGGTCAGGGGCCAGCGGGAGGCCGACAGACAGCGCCGCCTCCCACCCGCTCTTCCCTGTGCGCAGAAAGAGCCCTGTTTGGCGGCCCCCGCCCTGCGCTTGGCATGAACCCAGTCCCATCCTCCGGGGGCAGCAGATGGAGACGTGTGGACAAGTGGGCTGAAGCCACAGCGGCTCCCTGGGCCAGCCAGCGTCCCAGGTGCCCCCCACGCCCCGGACATGCCGTGGGAAGGGCTGAGTGTCGGGGACAATTAGGGACCCTCGTGCTCCTAGGGAGCCAGGTGAGGTCCGGCTGCTGCGGGGCTGCCCAGGAACCAGGGATCCGGCCTCGCGCGGCCCCAGGGCAGCATCCGGGGCGCACTGCCTGCCCCCCGCCCCCCGTTTGGTGTTTGCTATAAAAGCAAGGTCACCGTATCCACTGATTTTCTCCTTACCTCCCCCCAGCAAAATGCGAGTTTCCGTTTTGTTTTGTCTTTTCCCTGGTGAGTGTGAAGCAGGTGTGCTCTCCCCCAGCCCGGCCCCCATCCTGGCCCTCGCCCTCCCGCGAGTGTCCCCACCAGGTGTTCCCTGGGGAACCGGAGGGCAGCTCAGAGGCTCCAGGCTATGCCTTTCCTAACAGGTGAATAGACAGGTCTGTAGATTCAACAACTTCACACGTAAACGTAGCATTTTACTGTGGGCTCAAACATTCAGAGTAAGAAGTAAACCTCTCCCGCTAAGGGCTCAAGCCCTGGTAACGGGCAGGGAGTGGGGAGTCGATCTGCGGAAGGGGCACCGGGTCCCGGGGTCGCTCTCCTGCCTGAGCTTGTCTCCACGGTGATGCTGCAAAGGGCCCTCGGCCGGTTCTCTGTCGTCCCACCCGGACAGCCTGGCTCACGGGGGCTCAGCTGCCCCAGACCGTGCCAGCGCGCCCACCCTGAGTGCCCAGGTGGCCCGGTCTGTTTATGTGTGAAGTTGTCAAGGGACCTGAGAGCGACTGAAGCCTGCGTTTGAATGGTCCTTCCAAGCCAGGTGCCATGACTCTTATTTCTGGTTGCCTTTCTTGTTTTTTTGTATTTCAATTTTATGAAGTTGTAAATATAAGTTAACACAGTGACATGTTAACTTATGTACCAAAATGTTCCCAGACAAAGTGGCCGATCGGGGTGGGTCCTGAGGGGAGCCGCTTGCTGGCCCGAGAGGCTCTGGTCAGTGGCCCCAGCAGAGCGGGAGGGGGTCAGGGCAGGAGCTCAGAAGCCGCAGGATGGGCTCGGGGCTACATGCCTCCTCCCCAATGTGCAGCTTCTGTTTTCATAATGTGAGGACACCCTGGGAAGGCCTTGGGTCCTGTCCACGCGGGAAGACGGACCGGGGCTCGAGGGCACCCTGGCCGTGTCGCTGCCCCCTGCACCGCCCGAGAGCCCCTTTCCGGGTGTTCCTTCACGCCGCCACCCCTCTGTGTCCCCCTTGCTCATCAATGAATTGGGGGTGATAATAGTTATATGCCCTGTCGTGGGCTGTCATGGAGACTAAATGCTTTCACACTTGTGAAGCACGTTAGCTATTTACTAAAAGTAGTATTGATAGCTAACGCAGTGTTAGGGTTAGCTGTGGTTGGCATGCAGGTTCATGTTAGCAGTAGCCATTAGCACTAGCATGGGTGTTGATGCTAGTGTGCATTAGCATTAATATCAGCATTAGCTCTGAGTATTAATATAGTTAATATTAATTAGCTAATATAAATTAGTATGAATATAGCTTCAGCATAGGCATTAGTATTAGCATTAGCTCTTAGGATGGCTTTTGGTAGAGCATCGACATCAGCATCAGGGTCAGTGTGGGTACCAGGGTGAGCATTAGTTAGGGCGTTAGCGTAAACGTTACAACTATAGTTATAAGGGTCGGCATCAGCATGAACATGAGCTGTCAGTATGAGCATATACAGTGGTATTAGCACCGGTATCAGTACCAATACCAGTATTAGCGTTAGTATTGGCATTAGCATCTCCATCAGTATCATCAGTGTGGACATCTGTATTCCGGCCCTGTAGAGCAGGGAGCCCGCCTCAGATGTCAGAGCTGGTGGAAACGTGTCTGTGTTTAATGTCTGTTGGTGGGCGAGTCATCCAGGGGATGGTCGCAGTGGATAGAGACCCGAATCCCATTTCCCGAGGCCCTTCCCGCTGGGCCACCCTGCCTCTGTCCGACCTTCTCCTTCGTTTTCCCCGCCTCCCGCCCAAAACATTCTCCTGAAGGGCCCTGCGAGCTCCCCTGGGACCGGCATTAGCACCCCGGCAACGTCTGCGAGGCAGAAACCCAAGTGTTTTCTTTCCTGTCCTCTTGCAGACCCCCTGGCCCTGTTGGCGGTGGTTGTACCTTCCCCAGACCCCTCCCCCCTGCCTGGCAGGCTGAGACCACTCCCAGTGCCAGGCCCTCTCCCTCCCCACCCGGGATGGTCTGGACGCTCGTGCAAACCTCCCCCGTGTGGCAGGAACCTCGCACGCCCCTCTGTTCGGGGGCCTCCCGCCTCCCCCCTCCCGGGCCCACGTCCATCTCGGAGGGTCTCCCTGCCCCGATCCACCCCTTCCCTTCCCCATCTGCATTGTGGTCGCACCGCGCTGCTTCCCCAGCGCCGTCCCCTTTGTCGTTTGCATTCTGCCGCAGTCTGTAATCAGCGCGGGCTTTAGCATCTCTCATTACCAGCTCTTGAAGGGATTCTTCAGACTCAGCAAGAACAGCCGCCTGGGCCCCGGCCAGCATCTGCTTCCTCGGGCTCAGGGAAGGCGTGTTTGCATTCGCCCGCTGCTCTTGGACTGCGTGGCTCTCCCCTCACCTGAACCACTAGGGCACCTGTCTGGGTTCCAGGTCTCGTGGTGGAAGATTGGAGCTGTGTCGCCCAGTGCCTCCCCAATCCTGCTTATAATGTGGGCCACAAAGTATGGGGCTGGGGACAAGGGACATGGGGACATGTCCTCATGTAACTAAAACCCCACATTTCCCCAAAAAGGGCAGATCATTTTTAATTGCAAAATGCTTTAAGGAATATGTGTGTGTCGTGTCTGCGTGGGTGCAGGTGTGCACGCACACTCATATTTCCGGATAAGGGGAGGCGTTCAGGACAGGACACAAAAATACGCCATAGATCTTACACAATCTTTAGGTCAGGGTCAGAGATTGAGTTCTGATGCACAAACAGTCAAAATAGAAAGAGACTCAGGCCTTTTCCCAAGTCCCCCTTTTCTGGAGGCCGACGTCACCCCAGCTGCTCAGTGAAGGAGAGGTCGTCAGGGACCTTTCCCTGGGGCTGGGGAGAGGGTGCCGAGTGCCGGCCTGCCCTCCCATGCCCACCCCCAACGCCGGCGTCATCATACAGCCACCTATTTGGTTTGCACAGGGCTGTCACCGCACCCACAAAGGGACGGGGACAGAGTGCAACGGAATTCAGTGAAAGCAACTCGAAAGGGAGAAGGAAGGTGGAGGGGGGCGGTGTTCTGTGGTTTGGGCTTCGTAGAGGGATAGCAGGGAAACACCCAGAACGGACAGGGTCACGCAGCCCGTCCCACCCGCAGCGGGTCTGGCCGCCGGGGGTCCTGACCTGGTGCCTGAAGAGCCTTCCAGCTCCACCCCAGCGCCCCCTCGAGCCCACACCTGCCCGTCCATCAACCTGTGACAACGTACTGAATACACAGGTGACACCGAGCCACCTTCTAGTTTTATCCTTGCCCACCAGGAACATTTACAGTCCGCTCAAAAGCTTTAGTTTACCCGTGTTTTCACTAGTGTTCCCAGCTACCTGGAAACAGTCACAGAAACGCTTCTAGGGGTTTTACTGGGGCATGACTTTCTCACTCATCTGCCTCATCTGAGACTGAGTGAAAAGCACGAGTGGTCCAGGGACTTCCTGAGGGAAGCCACAGCGATGCCCTTCCCATCACACAGGACGGTGGTTCGGCTTCAGAGGGCAGATACCTGGAAAGCAAAGACACAGGCTTCGTGAGGGGCCCCCGGGGTTGCGTCAGCAAGCATTCTCTCCATAGAAAGGAAGTTCATTTAGCTTGAGAGACAGATGTCGGAATAGCAAACGGGGAGAAGTTATAAAAAATACAACCTCCCCCCGTCCCCCCTACGGAGGTAGGACTCTGCTCAAGGTGCCCTGTCACTCAGAGATCTGTCCTAAATTTACAGAAAATGTAGGACAGAAGAGGGTGTTTGTTATTCCTCTAAGGTGGGTCCCAGCTGCTTTGGCCAACAATTGATTACGACATGCATGTGACCATCACTTAGTGAAGGGGCCGCTCAGCCCCACTTAAAAGCAAGCTTGACTTGAACCCAGTCCAGGGTTGGTTATGTTCTGTGACACAGTGATTTGATTAGGCCACACTAGTCCAGAATCTCTGACCGAACACTCAACCAGGATGCAGAACCTCCTGCCACCAGAAATTCTGATGGACTCACTTCTCAAAAATAGCTTAGTTTATATTTTGAGCATTTTTAAAGTAGCATATGCCTAGGTACAGAATTTTAAATTATGAAAAATATAGAGTGAAAAGAATTTCCGCTTCTACTGCTGACCCCCGTCACCTGGTCCCCTCCCTGGAACTGTGTTGTTGGACCCTTCCACATACGTGGGCACACGGGCGTGCGTGCACACACACACTCTTTTTTCCCCATATATGTATACTTCTTTTTTTTTAGTTTCTTTTTCCTTATAGGTTATTGTAAAATGTTCAGTATAGTTCCCTGTGCTATACAGTAGGACCTTGTTTATATATTTTACATATAGTAGTGTGTATCTGTTAATCCCAAGCTCCTAATTTGTCCTTCCCCCGCCAACCCCCTTTCCCCTTTGGTAACCATAAGTTTGTTTTCTGTGTCTGTGAGTCTGTTCTTATTTTGTAAATAAGTTCATTTGTATCTTTTGTTTTTAGATTTCACATATAAGTGATATCATATGATACTTCTTTTTCTGACTTACTTCACTCAGTATGATAATCTTTAGTTCCATCCATGTTGCTACAGATGGCATTATTTCATTCTTTTCTTATGGCTGAGTAATATTCCATTGTATATATGTACCACATCTTCTTCATCCATTCATCTGTTGATGGACATTTAGGTTGCTTCCATGTCTTGGCTATTGTAAATAGTGCTGCTATGAACATTGGGGTGTATGCATCTTTTCAAATTAGAGTTTCCTCTGGATATATGCCCAGGAGTGGGATTGCAGGATCATATGGTAGGTCTATTTTTAGTTATTTAAGGAACCTCCATACTGTTCTCTATAGTATGTATGTAAATATAAATATATATATACTTCTCTACCAATATGTCCTGCAGGTTTTCTTAGATGGTAGCATTAACAATTAATTAACAATTATAGAGACTCCCTTGGTGGTCCAGTGGTTTAAGACTCTGCGCTCCTGACGCAGGGGGCATGGGTTCGATCCCTGGTCCGGGAACTAAGATCCTGCATACTGCAGAGCACAGCCAAAAAAAAAAAAAATAAATTAACAATTATAATGGAACTTTGTTTCATATAAGGCATCTAAAGCTGTGTCATTCTTCTAAACATCTGCATAGCACTTCACTGCATAGCTATAACATTTACTGAACCTGTATCATATGCTGGTCTCAATCTTTTGCAATTAAAATCAGTGCTGAATTGAGGATATTTGTATATATGCCATTCTCGTGTGAAGGATAAATTCCTAGAAGTGGAATTGCTGGGTGAAATATATAAGAGAATTTAATGTTTATAGATACTACCACGTTTTCTCCCCTGGACGCTGTATCCATTTATACTCTGACTTGTGGTGATAGTCGCAGACGGGCCTGTTTCCCCATCTTCCACCAACCTAATATGTAATCAGGTGCCTTGCTCTTTGCCAAACTGACAGGCCTTTAAAAATTATTTCATCATATTCTTAATTTACATTTCCCTTTCTCTGAGTGATACCAGGTTTCTTTTAACATGCATAAGAGCTCTTTGGATTTCTTTTTCTGCATGTTTAAAAAAAGGACCATTTTTTTCTACTGTGTTGTTGGTTTTTTTCTATCGTGTTATTTGACTTTTTCTTTTTGAAAAAACTTTGTAGGTCAAAAATTCTCTCTTTTTCTCTGATACGTTCCGCAAATATTTTCTACTTCCCTAGTTTGCATTTGTCTTTTGACTGTATTTTTAAGTTTTCCTTCCAAAGATCTTTTTTTTTATATTTGTTGAGTAGGATTTCCCAGTTTTTATGGTTTCTGAATTTTGTGTCATAGTTAGAAAGTCCTTCCATACTCTAAGATTGAAAACATTCACCCCGTATTTCCTTATAATATTTTTATAGTTTGGGTTTTACTTGTAACACTTTTATCATTTTGGAACTTATATTTGTGTAAGGAGTGAGAAGTGCTCTCTAACTTTCTTTTTTTTCCAGATGGCAACCCAGTCACCGCAACACTGGAGAAATTCTACCTTTGCTCTTCATTAAATTCTTTATATGTTTGGTTCTGCTAGTGGACTTTCTATTCCATTACATTGATCTGTTTATCTATTTATGTTCCAATATAATACAGTTTGAATAGCTGCAGCTGTACAGGGGTTATAGTATCTAAAAAGATGAGTTCTCACCCCTTCCTCTTCTGCAGAATAGTCCTGGTAATTTTTACAGGTTTTCTCTTTTTTTTCTTTTTTAATGTGAACTGGATCTGCCTGGTATTTTTGGCCCATCCTTTTACTTTCAAGATTTCCAAATCACCGTTGCAGGTGTGCTTCCGTGGTGTCATCTTTTCCTTTAAATACAGGAGTTTATCATATTTGTTTTGCTTAGCCCACGGGTGTGTGATAATACTGGGGATGCCTAGTTTAGGTCGTGCTTTGGGTATTTATCACATCTTCTCTTTGTTAACCTTTTGCTATGTGTCATTGCTTGCCTAGCTTCTGTGCGACATTTCAGATGTAGAGTCCAGATTTGCTTTATTCCTGGGACGTTTAAGTTACATCTGGAAATACTTTTATGTTCTGTTATTTGACTTCTCTTCGTGGGGACCCGTGTGCGTGTGTCAAGAGGGCTCCCTTGTCCTTCTTTCAAGTCTCAGGTCTCTTCAGCTCCGTGCAGCCCCCCACGTGGCTCTGCTCTCCCCCCTCCTTATGTGATCTCATGACGGTCCATCCCCGTTGAGCTGCTCCCCACCTGGCTTCCTGTCTGGGCTGGTTCTGTTCTCTGCTTTGTGCCTCTGGAACCTCCAGCTCCCGATGCTTGCTGCCTGGGGTCATGACCATGAACTTCAAGGGCCGTCCCACAACCCTACTGTGTTTTCCTGATCGCTCCACCCTCCCGCTGCCCTGGACTACTCCTTGGCCTTTTCTTCTTTTATCTGGAACCCTCCTCTCTGCTCCCAGCACTCCAGCCCAGCCTAAGGGGATCTGTATGCATACAGCCACCTTCTCCCTGAGATTTGGGATCACACGTCCTACCCCAGGTCAACCCCCTGCTTGTATGTGAAAGCCCTTCTCCCCTGCTCAGCCACAGAGCCACCGCCTCATCTCTGTTCTCCATCAGCAGTTTTCATCCCTCATAGGATCTTTGCCATCAGCAGCCGTATACGCTCTCCCCTCGCATCCTAACAAGAAACTCCCTTTACCCCACACAGCCTTCAGCGGCTGCCACTTTGCTCTCACCTATAGCAAAACTCTGCAAAACACTTGCCTTGCCGTGTCTTAATCTTCCTTTTCTCCCACTTCCTTTAAATCCACTCTAATCCGCCTTTTGCCCTTCCCCCATTCCAGGGACACTGCTCTTCCTCACGGCAACAAACGTCTCCGAACTGCCGAGTCCTCAGATTCCCTTGGTAGTTTCTATTCATCTTTTGGTGCCTGAAAGTTGCCTTTTCCCAGAATCGGTCTGGTCCATTTCTCCTGCGTGTACATTTGTTCTCTTAGTGACCTCATTTGGTCCCATGGCTTTAGTACTATATGCTGAAGATGATAAAAATCATGTCTGAAACCCATATGTCTACCCCAAGTGTCCTCTGTGGTCTGTGTTCCCCACATCACCACTTGTGTGTCCGGCAGGCACGTTGTGCAAACACGACGGCCCAGAGGCCTGACCGCCCCTCACTCCTGAGTCGCCTCCTTTCCACTGTCTCCCCACTCAGAAATGGCAAGTCCATCCTTCCAGATGCTCAGGCCCAAACTCTTACAGTCATCTCTGACTTCAGTCTTTCTTTTTCTTTTTTTTTTTTTTTTTTTTGCGGTACGCGGGCCTCTCACTGCTGTGGCCTCTCCTGTTGCGGAGCACAGGCTCCAGACGCGCATTCTCAGCGGCCATGGCTCACGGGCCCAGCCGCTCCGCGGCATGTGGGATCTTCCCGGACCGGGGCACGACCCTGTGTCCCCTGCATTGGCAGGCGGACTCTCAACCACTGCGCCACCAGGGAAGCCCCTGACTTCAGTCTTTCTTATCCCACGTGCACTCAGTCCACAGTGCTTGTCAGCTGTACTTTCCAAGTACATATGGAACACTCCTTAACACTCCTGATACTACCACTGGGCTGACCCAACATCCTTCCATACCAAACGGAGCAATCACGTGTCTGGAAATCCCAGTCACTGAAGTCCGTGCAGAGGTAATGCTCTGTGTGAGCTCCCTCTGTGGTGTCTTGTTCATAGCGACTCATTCCTTGTGCATTTTTGAGTGTGAGCTCACATTTATTGGGATTTCATTTGTGGGAATTTCCTGAGGCCTGGTTTCAAGGTTGGTCTCTCAAGCGGCTTCTTCAAATGCCTGGATGTGTTACGAAGTCCAGATCACAATCAACCAGAATCTTGGCTTGAGATTTCATGGATCATCTGGTCATGTGAATTTGAAATGCAAACCTGAGACTGTTTGAGGATGGCTTTTGGTTTTGAAAACTCATGGGAGATATTTTCGCCCCGTCCTCCTCAAGATGGAAAATGTCGAGTCTTATAGGCGGTATTTTTCCTAATTCATCTGAAGTCGTTTGGTAAGGACAGTAAACGTGTACGGGAGTAGTTGCCCCTGAATCCCCTGCTTCAGCTTTGTCCCTCATCCTCCAAGCTCCTCAAGAGGCCTTTGGGACCGAAGGTCAAGTTCCTCTGGTTTGTCGAATCCCCTCAAAGCAGAGTTGGCTTCTGTCTTATTCTTACTTTTCTGTCAGTCCTGAAAAACCCAGAAGTCAACATCTGTTGTCCTCCTCACTGGACCCCTCCAGCCTGCCTGGGACCCCTCCTACCCTGCTTCGAATCTGTGGCACAGTAAAGCCATTTTTTAGGGCTGCGGTGGACTGTCCTGGGCACTGAACTGACCCCGTAACCCTGTCTGCTCTTGCATTTCTTCTTCTGCCTCAGTCGAATCCTTGAGTTAGCTCTCGTCTCCTGATTCTTCTCTGGTTTCTCTCTATGGCCGCGCATGAGCATGCTTCACAAGGCAACCCCCGTCACAGCGTAGAAAAGCTTGAACTTGAGTTCTCAGCGACACGTGCCAGCGCGAGCCAAGCTCCGCGAGAGAATGGGCCCCGCCACGCGAGTGCACAGATGGAGTGTCAACGAGGGTCCGTTGGAGGGTCTTCCGTGCAGGTTTATATATACCTACGGGATTTCAGAAAACACAAGGAGGATCCAAGGACTCTCTCGTAATCACGCAGAAACAGCAGACCTGTGCTTGACGGTCCTTTCAAATGGAAACCAAAACAAGAAGGAAGAAAGAGCGGCAACCTGCGACACACCTCAGGAGACTCCAGGATTTATAACTCTCACCTCCTAGCTGCCAGTTCTTTTCCAGAACGTCGGAGGATAGTTGAAGAAAGAGAAGATATTGATCATGCTTTTTTTAAAAAAAAAAAAAGATAAGGCAAAAAATACAAGAAAAAGAACAAACTATATTTCAAAAGCCGGTCGTATTGTGAAATTGGGTGCTTTTCCTTTGGGGGGGTTGCCTTGCATAATTTAGGTTCTGCAGGACGTATTTCTGCTGTCGGCAGGCCTCTAAGGGTTGCTCTGTTTAGACAACTGTATTTACATGATTGGAGTTGCAGTAATACAGGAACACCTGAAAATGAGTAAGCAAAAGCCCGTTGTTTTCAGTCCTTTTGTATATTTTGAAGCTAAGTGCTCAGACACGATTCTTCCGTAGCCTGAATTTCATGATCTGTAGATGAGGGAATGAGTTGTCAGGTCAGGCTGTTGTCATCTTCTGCTCCAGCTCCTCTTCCCAGCTGGACCAGAAGAGCCTGGCGATGGAACCCTGGGCTTATGAAAAGGGAATCACTCCTCCAAGACTCCAGCAGGCCCAGCCCCCAGTGAAGCAGGAGGCTGACGGAATTTCCTTGGTGTCTTTCATCTCCTCTCTCTCTGCTTTGCATCTGCCTTCTTACCTTTGTTGCGCGTCTTGCTGACCAGTATTTTCCTGATATCCTACCTGATGGTCTAAGCCTTTGTCAGAATCCCTGATGGCTAGAAGAGGTTTGAGCTGAGCTGCTTCTCCTTTCTTTGCCTCTAGTGGTATAAATAAGACAAGAAGTAACCTATTTGCAAGTACCAGGCAAAATAGAGGATTCTGAGAAATTGAGGGACCCATAAATTGGGTAAATGATTAACAAGATTGGGTAAATGATTAACAGATATGAATGGATGAGAAATGTCTTGGTTTCAATAGAGGCATTCTCCCCTTGGTCAACAGTGGAAACTGGGGTTCAATATTTATTGCTAAGCATATCACACTTACACCGAGAAGTTCCTCCCTCTGAAAAATAAGCACATTGAAAAGTGTAAAGATTCATTACAGTCACAGGCTCTGGTCAGTTTGAGCGTGTTAATCATCTATTGCTATGTAACAAATTACCACAGAATTAGTGGCTTGAAAGAGCAGCATTTGCCATCTCACGGTTCCTGGGGGGCAGGAGTCCGAGCACAGCTGAGCTGGTCTTCTGATCCAGGGCCTCACAAGGCTGCGGTCAAGGAGCTGCATTGGGACCGTGTCTCATCTGAAGGCTCCCCTGGGCACGATCACTCCCGAGCTCACTGTCCTGGTTGCTGGTGAGATTCAGCTCCTCCAGGCTTTCGTGACGGCTTCTCTAACGTGGCACTTGCCTTACTGAAGCATCTCAGCTGACAGGGAGAGAATGCTGCCAGGATGGAAGTCGCAGTCTTTTGTAATCTAATCACAGAAGCGACATCCCGTTAGTTTTGCCTTATGTTATTTAGTAAAAGCCAGTCACTAGGTGCAGCCTGCACTCGAGGGCAAGAGATTCCACAAGGGCATAAACGGGAGGCTGGGGCCACCAAGGACCATATTTGAAAGTTGCTGCCCTGCCAAGATCTGCCTGCCTCTCACCCTTCAGAGGAGAACAGAACCCCGCCAGGCTTTCTTGTTGTTCAGCGGTCTTCATCTGGTCTTGGCGACGGAGGAGTTGCCTATACCCTGTGCGTGCATTCGAACCCTCACATGAGAGCAGAGACCCTCGAGGGCTTTTCCTGAGAACCTCTTGGAGCCCAGGAGTGGTGCTGAAGGCAGCAAGAGACTAGGAAGGTCGGAGGCCAGCCTCAAAGGAGGCCTGGGATGCTGTGTCACAAGTAGAGACAGATTCGAAAAGCCTGGAGACAAACGCTGTCAGCCTGGGCACATGGCTGGGGATTTTATGTCCTCCAGTAATCCCTATAAAATCCTGTATCTTTAATTATCCAACCCACAGAAACTCTTAAAATAGATGATTAAATGGGAGATAATTAATGACTTTCCATGCAGACCTGCACGTTTGCCAGTGGAAATCAGCGGCTAGAAAGTTGCCCCAGCGCTTGTGCTGGCTGGAGCGTCTGCCCCCTAATCTTCTAGAAGCCGTGGGAACCTCCTGCCACTGAGCTACCCAGGTGCCCAGCATCTGCTTCACACCTTCCTGGGCACCGCTATCTGGCTTCATAGGTTGACCTCCCCCGGGAAAGGCTTCGATGCTTCCGTGGCTCTGAGCCGGCAGTCACCACTCAGCAGACAGAAAACAGTGACACCAGGGGTGGAAGTGGAAGCACCGTTACTGAGGTGTCTGCGGGGAGCAAAGGCCAGAGGTCAGGGGGCGTGTTGGGGGAGTGTCTTGTTACCCACAACCCAGAAGACACCTGAAAGCAAATGTTTCCACTGATAATAAGTTTGCTTTAGACTGTGAGAGTGAGCTTTCGCCTGTGAGAAGAATAGCCTACTTCTCTACTTCTTATCCAATGGAAAGGAAATTGTATGTGTGTGTGTGTGTGTGTGTGTGCAGGAGCACGTGCGTGTGTGTGTGTGTGTGGGAGAGAGAGAGAGAGGAGAAAAAGTGAGACTACAAAAGAAAATGTTCTCGCCCGGCACCGTCTTGCCTCGCCTCAGAATTAGCGGCCTGACTGTAGTCACTCAAACCCCCGTGTTCCTGACCGGCGGCCCTGACACACCTTCCTGATGAGCTGGCTTCCAAATGGACAACAGACACGACACAACTGAACACATCACTGTTACAATTAAAGGCAAATGCATCAATAATCAGAAAAAATGGTGTGTCTGCATGTCTGTTTCCAGAACAGTTTCTTTTCCATTTGTAGATTTTATCCTCGGTGGGACCTCTCACCCCACAGAAGGCAAGAAGAAGTGAAGAGCTCACAGAAGGGCGATGAATCAACAAATTACCCTTTGATGAGCATCCACCCTTGGGAGGTGGGTAATTACTCTCTGAGACTTTGTGGTTAATCAATGGACAGTCGTTGACTTACGCACTGCCGTGGTGATTCCATTTCTAATGGACCCTAAATTAAGTCACGTTGTGATTGGCTGAACTGTCCTTTCCCTGCGGTTAAAACTGGTCAAACGCTTCACCTCTGTTTTATTTATTTATCTATTTATTTTATATTGGAGTCTAGTTGATTTACAATGTTGTGTTCGTTTCAGGTGCACAGCAAAGTGATACATATATTATTTTCAAAACAGAAACAGACTCACAGACTTCAAAAACAAACTTAGGGTTGCCAAATGGGAAAGCGGGAGAGGGATAAATCAGGAGATCGGGACTGACACACACACACTCCTGGACATAAAATAGATCATCAACAAGGACCTACTGTACAGCACAGGGCACTCTACTCAATACTCTGTAATCACCTCTGTGTTCTGAATAGAGTCTGTGGGATGTGGTTGCCTTGGTGTCTGACGCTTCCCTTGCTCTGGCCCAGCGTCCTCCACCAGGTCAGTGAGCTGGAGGGAGTCTGGCCTGGCCTCTCACCCCCAGCCCCCAGTCCCCCAGCATTTAAGCTGCTTTGCAGCAGAGAGACATGCGCCAGCGGCCAGGCTGCGGCCGTGCAGACGCAGAGGGAACTCTGACCCCACGCTTTTCCTTTCTGTTCACACCTCACAGCTCGCCAGCTGCAAGTCAAGATGACGCCTGAGCCAAGGGACCAGTGGAGGGTCGGCCAGGTGGCTGCTGGGTGTTGTCCACCACGCAGGTCCAGGCGGGGGGGCAGTGCTGGCCTTCAAGTGGGAGGTGGAATCGGACCTCTTCACCCCGCCTCCCCGGGGATTTGAGCACTTGTAACGTGCAGGGTGCTGGGCTTAGGAAAGAGAAGTTCAGTCCTCAAAGTGGTCTGGTAGTCAGGGGGCTGACACCGGTCACCATAATGGTTAAGAGATGCTCTTTGGGACATCAGTGTGCCTTGGACAGGCCTGTCTCTGGGATGGCACCACTTGAGCAGTGTCTTTTAGCTAGTGTATTTGTTTCTTAGATCCACCAGCACCTACAGACTGGGTGGCTTCAGAAAGGAAGGTTATTGTCTCCCAGTCCTGGAGGCTGGAATCTGAGATCCAGATGTGGGCAGGGCTGGCTTCTCCTGATGCCTCTCTCCTCAGCCACTTTGCCCGTGTCCTCACGTGGCCGACCCTCTTCTTGTAAGGACATTGGTTCTGTTGGATCGGGACGTACCCTCATGACCTCATTTAACCTTAATCAACTCGGTAAAGGTTCTGTCTCCACATACAGCCGCATTCTAAGACACCAGGGGTTAGGGCTTCAGCATATGAATTTAGGGGAGGGGGACACGATTCAGCCCATAGCAGCAGGGTTTTTGAAGAATGATAGGATTTTAGGCAGGAAGGAGGAAGTAACGTTTCTGGAGCCGCAGGAGCAAAGTGAGCAGGATGGGATGATGCAGGACGTGTTTGGGGGGTGAGGGGTACCGCCGGCAGGGCTGCCTGGCCCCAAGCCCAGCCCCATGGCTCCCGTTCCACCTCCAGCCGGGAGGAGCCTCCCTTGGCCTCTGATAAGGAGAGAGGTTTTCTTTTGCTTACCAGGGCATCTTTCAGAGGAAAGCCTTAATAAATAGGTTCAATGTGGTTTGATACCCATTTAGAGGAAGATACTGAAACAAAAATTAAAGGTAAAACATTTATTATATCAACATATAATCTGTTTGCAACTTAGGCTAATGACAGTCTTTAAACCTGTCATTTTTAGGCTGAAGGTAATACCGACATTAAAAAGGGGGAAACGATCAATCCAGGTGTTTCCTTTAACGGGATGGTACCACATTTCAAAGGACCCGTAAACCATGGGATCTGCGCCCACTAGACAGAACCAGTTTGTACGGAGAAATCCAGTAACGCTTTCACAAACTCAGCAACTTTCTGCCTGCACTGTGAGTCCATCCATCTCATCCTCTCTGAGCCCTGGAAGGGCTCAGACTTTTAAAACCTTGTGTACTATAACAGCTCACAGCTTCCAGAGTTTGTGCTCCTGTGGAAAGTAAAACAAATACACGTCTTTTGGGGCCGTGGACGAGCCCAGGGCTGAGGAGGTGTGAGTGCCCCGGCCCTGCTCTGCGTGTAGCACCTCCTCCAGTCCAGACCCGGGAATCCTTTTGGAAGCTCACTGGTTAATCCCACACACGGGTGTGCACAGGTCACACACATCGGGTGAGCTGTCACCTATGCTGTGCGTATGCCTAGTTTCTAGGTTATCTTGGCCTCGTTTCTCCAGCGATTGAAATGATGAAGATTAAAATGTCAAAGCTCCCACTGATGAGCTGTTCTCAGTGGTACACATCGCTCATCTGTTTTGACAGTTTTTACCTGTTAATAGTGATTAATGGAAAGCCTCCCAGAAATGGAAGTGTGTCAATTTTATCCCGTGCTTCAGAGCTGAGAGCCTCAGCGTGTGGCAGCTTTAACCTTTGGCTCTCAGGAAAGCATCCACGACCCTACTACTGTCAATGTCGTGGTGAAGTCCATGAAATCTGTGCCCGTGGTGTGGGGACTGGTCCCTGAAGGGCAGGGCGGAGGAGAGCTGGATTCATCGGCCTCGACCGTGACCCCCATGCCCTGCAGACTTCAGATTTGAGAGGAGGAGGGACGAGAGGAGGGGGAGGGAGGGGAGAAGCTCTGTGAGAAGAAAAGCAGGAGCCAGAAGGAGGGAAGGAAGGAAATGCCTGAAATAAGAAAAGGATGCCAGCTGAGTATTTTAGAAATGAGTTCTGAGCAGACTGAAGTCCTGAACTGTAATTCAGATTACACTGTAGGTTAGCGCAAGATTCCAGAGCCACCCGGCATATTCTCCTGGAGCTGTTTTATCCCCTCACATCAGGCCTTTCTTGGCCAAACTGAGTTCCCATAGAGCCCCTCATCCTGCCTGGTTCAAGGCTGTCCTCATGGCAGCCCTGAGGGACGCGTCCCTTCTTGAAGGTCTGGTTTGGTGAGCTCACGCCCGAGGTAACTCTGTTAGGATGCTTTCTCCTGGATGTTTTCCGGTTCTCTCTCCTTGTATGTCCACCACACGAAAAAGAACAGGCAAGCATCCTAGAAATACGTGAAGACAACACTTCTGCTTTCCCCCAGCTCCCTCGGCGTCGGCTGGGGCTCCGGATCAGGGGTCGTGGCAGCGGCCAGAGCTGCAGCCGTTCCCCGGCTTACCCTGGAGGGAGCAGCAGAAGCCCCGGGGGCTCAAGGTGGATACAGTGAAATCACGCCGTTCAGCACACCAGTCACAGCTTATGCAGAAATCGTTAACAAACAGACTCCCCAGCCGGCTTCTCTGGCGAAGGAACGGCCCGGAGAGCCGACCCTCCCGAGGCCCGAGGTGGCAGGTGCCGCTGTGTCCATCCCCCTGCCCATTCCAGACCCTCTGTGCTCTATTATTGAAAAGGATGAACAGAATGGACTAAATGAAGACTGCAGTGAGAGGATTTTAAGGAAACAGAGGAGGTATAAAAGCCATTGGACTTCCAAACAGATGAAACCAAGGAGAAATAGCGGCTCAGCCCTCCCGGGTCCCTCAGCTGTATTCCGTTGGGATGAGCTCTGTTCATGGAGGCGCCCCTCTCCCAGGAGGAAGTGTGATGGCGCAGGACTCACAGGCACAGAGGAGGGAGCTTGGAGGAGACCTTCCAGCCCCGTGTGGACCACGCGCGGCAGTGGGAGCGGGCGCCCCGGGGGCCCTTGCCTGGGGCAGGTCGGAGTGCATCCCGTGCTCTGACAGCTGTGCACCTGCAGAGGCAGAAATAGGACAACAGGGGCACCTCGGGAAGGAGCGCGAGGTTCACACAGCCGGCGACTCAGAGGTCCTGATGGGCTCGTCAGGAGCAGGTCACCTCTCAGGGCTTAAATGTACGCATTTATGAGGACTCGAAATAAGGCAAGCGTTGAGAGTATGACAAGCCTCGGTTTGAAGGTTGTCTCCCCCATCACTGACCGTGACCTTGAGCCACTTAAGTCTCTGGAGCTCAGTTGTCCATTAAAAAAATGGGGATAGGGCTTCCCTGGTGGCGCAGTGGTTGGGAGTCCGCCTGCCGATGCAGGGGGCACGGGTTCGTGCCCCGGTCCGGGAGGATCCCACATGCCGCGGGGCGTCTGGGCCCGTGAGCCATGGCTGCTGAGCCTGCGCGTCCGGAGCCTGTGCTCCACAACGGGAGAAGCCACAACAGTGAGAGGCCCAATTAGCTGAAAAAAAAAGGGGGGGGATAATCATAGCGACCAACCAGGGTGTTGGAAGGACCTAATCAGATGAGTTCCGTAAAACACTACACACAGGCTAATAGTATGTAGCCCTTGTGTCCTATAGTTACTGAAATGAGAGGATAAGAGAGAAAATATGCAGATAAAACTATAAAATCAGATATACTCATCTGCCACAAGCCCATGTCGTTGAAACACTTAGCGTAAGTTGCAGAATATTTATCAAATATGTAAATGATACAGAATTAACATGTTGCATATTAATCCAGTCTCAACAAGATTGCAAGAGCTTTTAAGGTTGCCAGGTCTTCATGCACTAATTCCACTTTTAGCAGTTTAAACTAAGAAAGTAATCGGAGGTTCACAGAATAATTTATGAACAGGGTGTTCATTGCAGATTAGTTAGTGCTATGTGACAGGTGGAGAAATCTAAATGTCCAACAATAAGGACTTTTAAGTAAATTGTGATATGTCTCTAAGAACTATTTATGTTCATTTAAACAAGAATATTTAATGATGTGGGAAAATATTCACTGTATATTATCAAGTAAATAATATATTGTATAATACATCTATTATATAACACATCTATTATATGTTTTGTGTGCTTTTGCCTCAGAGAGAAAAAGAGAGGAATTAAGAAGAATACCGTACAGTATCGCGGGAGTTATTACTAATGGGATATTGTGGGTCATTTTCATTTCCTTGTTTCTACTTTTCTCTATTCCTCAAATTTCCTATTAGAAATAGAGGCAAACTGTTCAACACCTCAGCAGTCTGTAACAGTGACTAAAAGGAACAAGAAGAAACAGAACAGGAGGCCATACTGTATTCTGAAGTTGGGTCCAAAAAAGTTCAACTCTGTACCAAAAAGGTTAAAAAGTTAAGAGGAAAAATCTATTGAAAAATTATTTTGCAAGAGATTTTATTTTAACAGTCTGTGACCTCAATGTGAGTTATCAATGAGACTTAAATTCTCCCCAAAATATTTTTTTAAACTCTATTCTCTCTTATTCATTTTGTAAGACTGAGGCAGTTCAGAACATGTCTGAAGAATTGTAGCAGTTCTGGTGACCACATCTTAGGAGGAACATTGATAAGCTAGACAGTGCCTCGATGGAGAAACCAGGATGGAGACAGTTCTGGAAAACGTGTGGGAGAAACAGTTGAACGATATGCACTGAGAAGGTGTGTAGAGGATGTGAAAGGAGGCTTTGAGTGTGTGAAGGCTGTCGTTGGACACAGGGTCAGGCTTCTTAGGTATGAATCCAGAGGGGAGACCCAGCGCCAAGGGTGATGGAAGGTGAGGCGGAAGCAGAATCTGAGCGTGACTGTCAGGGACAGGGTCGGGGGGCATCTGGAGCAACGGGGGCCAACCCGCGCTGGAGAAGAGCTTGCATCTCTCACCAACAGGTGTGTGACGACTTTGCAGGCTGAGCATTCCTTATTCGCTGTGTCAACCAGTGTCCAGAGCCTTTACCACCTTTACTACATCGGCTGGCCAGGCTGAGTTTGCCGATGCACTTACCTGGGCATTCTTACCACATGGCGGTTTAGCCGTGTGGATACAGCTCTAGGAGGAGAGGAATATTGAAAAGGGGACCATGTTGTAGCCATGGGCAGACGGTCCTTATCATCAAGGTCAGGCAGCCTGGGAACGGGCCACTTAGGATGTATTCAGTTAAGACAGAAACCAAAATTGTATGGTAATTAGTAAAAATAAAAAGAGTTGATTGGCAGTCTGTCTAGAAAAAAATATGAAACTAATAATATGAAAATACTTATTCTTCTCTTCTAGTTAATAAGACATGTTCTAATTTTAATTATAGGCTAATTTTTAAAAATGAATCAAGTGTTGATTATGTCATAATCTTCCCGACAAAGTTACATAGTAGCATGACGTAACACCGGCTACTTCACAGGTGGATTTCATAACACTATCAAAAGAGAATCACTTTTCTTTTTTAACATCTTTATTGGAGTATATTTGCTTTACAATGGTGTGTTACTTTCTGCTGTATAACAAAGTGAATCAGCTATACATATACATATATCCACATATCCCCTCCCTCTTGTGTCTCCCTCCCACCCTCCCTATCCCACCCCTCTAGGAGGTCACACAGCACCGAGCTGACCTCCCTTTGCTATGCAGCTGCTTCCCACTAGCTATCTGTTTTACATTTGGTAGTGTGTATATGTCCATGCCACTCTCTCACTTCGTCCCAGCTTACCCTTCCCCCTCCCCGTGTCTTCAAGTCCATTCTCTACGTCTGCGTATTTATTTCTGTCCTGCCCCTAGGTTCTTCAGAACCATTTTTTTTAGATTCCATATATATGTGTTAGCATAGGGTATATATTTTTTCTCTTTCTGACTTATTTCACTTTGTATGACAGACTCTAGGTCCATTCACTTCACTACAAATAACTCAATTTCGTTTCTTTTTATGGCTGAGTAATATTCCATTGTATATATGTGCCACATCTTCTTTATCCATTCATCTGTCGATGGACACTTAGGTTGTTTCCATGTCCTGGCTATTGTAAATAGAGCTGCAGTGAACATTGTGGTACATGACTCTTTTTGAATTATGGTTTTCTCAGGGTATATGCCCGGTATTGGGATTGCTGGGTCCTATGGTAGTTCTATTTTTAGTTTTTTAAGGAACCTCCGTACTGTGAATGTAAATTGAGAATCACTGTTTAGCACACAAAACAGGAAGAATGAAGAGCAGCTTCAACTTTCCCAAGGGATTCTTTTAAAATTTTGTGTTTAAATCGTTCTCTTCCACATGCGAATTTTTTTGTTTGTTTTTTTATTTTGTTTTATTTTTTTATTTTTTTTTAATTTTTAAAGAAGATGTTGGGGGTAGGAGTTTATTGATTTATTTATTTATTTTTGCTGTGTTGGGTCTTCGTTTCTGTGCGAGGGCTTTCTCTAGTTGTGGCAAGCAGGGGCCACTCTTCCACATGCGAATTTTATTGCCGTCTTTTATAGTTTCTTCTTTCTGGTTGTTAATTGGTTGAGCTCCACAATGTCCTCATTTGTGAGGTGTGTGGATTTGCTTATGATGTGGATAGTGCTCCCACATCCCTTCCACTGACTTGAAATCCATCATTTTGTGTCATACTTTCAATGTCTCCTTGGAACTGACCTGCATTGGACTTGCCCTGTCTTCTTGGGTGTTGTGACATCAGACCATCACTGACCAACTGGTCAAGGAGACTTTGACCTTGTGGGCAGAGCAGTGGAGACCAAATATTGTAGGCGTTAAGCTCTTTTTTTAAAAATTTAGTTTAATTAATTTATTTTTTATACAGCAGGTTCTTATTAGTTATCTATTTTATACATATTAGTGTATACATGTCAATCCTAGTCTCCCAGTTCATCCCACCCACCCAGCCACTTCCCCCCTTGGTGTCCATACGTTTGCTCTCTATATCTGTGTCTCTATTTCTGCCTTGCAGACTGGTTCATCTGTACCATTTTTCTAGATTCTACATATATGCATTAATATACGATATTTGTTTTTCTCTTTTTGACTTACTTCACTTTGTATGATGGTCTCTAGGTCCATCCACGCCTCTACAAATGACCCAATTTCATTCTTCTTATGGCTGAGTAATATTCCATTGTATATATGTACCACATCTTCTTTATCCATTTTTCTGTCGATGGGCATTTAGGTTGCTTCCGTGACCTGGCTATTGTCAATAGTGCTGCAGTGAACATTGGGGTGCGTGTGTCTTTTTGAATTATTGTTTTCTCTGGTGTAGGTGTTAAGCTCTTTTTTTTTTTTTTTTTTTTTTTTGCTGTATGCGGGCCTCTCACTGTTGTTGCCTCTCCCGTTGTGGAGCACAGGCTCCGGACGCGCAGGCCCAGCGGCCATGGCTCATGGGCCCAGCCGCTCCGAGGCATGTGGAATCCTCCCAGACCGGGGCACGAACCCGTGTCCCCTGCATCGGCAGGCGGACTCCCAACCACTGCGCCACCAGGGAAGCCCAGGTGTTAAGCTCTTAATGAGTGTTTTAGTCCTTGGCTGATTCCTCTTTCTGTCTGAAATCTTATAGATTCAGGAACCTCAGGTGCTGAGCTTGGGGTGACGAGACCTCCAAGGGACTCAGAGACAGACAGAGACCTAGTGTGAAGGAGACCCGAGCCATCAATGGGGGTGCCAAAAGCAGCATCCAGTGGGGACTCACTCTTTGGTACTTGAAACCCTGGGGGCCAGATGAGTTTCAAAACTCAGAGGGTCCAGATTTTCGAAAGGTAATGAGGTGCGCATAATGAATATTATGCAACCAACCCAGAAGATGTGGAGAAGTACCCTAGAATCAAGCACATGATGACTTCTGCAATGAAAGATGAATATTCACATTAAGTAGAATAAATGAGGACTAACAATAGCCTCCTGTCACTTTCAGGACAAGTTTCACCATCAACTGAGTATGAAAAATGTTTGGTGTTCAGGGTGTTTGGGGTCTGAAGTCAGGCTTCGAGTCAGGGCTGGTGGACCACACTGCATCTGAGGGCACCAACAGGAGAGGATCCTGGACCTGTTCCTAGTTATGCAGGGGCTGGTAGAGCTGCATTCAAATCCGGGTCTTCTGCTTCTGGACCCGTGGCCTTTCTCCATGGTGGCCAAGCTACACAGGCCAGTCCATTCCTGTCTTGGTGGGAGGCACTCAGCAGAGCTCTGGAGGGCCACCGAGAAGACCCCCAAACACAACTACAGCTTTGGGAAATGTGACCAATGAGGAAAATCCCCTTGTGTGTGTCTCTTAGTAATTCAACCAATTCTGAACTCCTTTAATATGGAAATGTTTCTTTATCTTCTGATTTCTCCATGGGGCTTAGTGTAAAATGCTGAGCTGTGTTGGAGGTTATCAGTCAATATTTCTGGGGTGAAGGTAGAGCTGAGTTTTACTGGTTGGGAGAGAAAGCAGGGGAGAATTCTAACGCAGAGGGCTTCCTACCTGAGAATAGAGACGAGGGTCACCCACGTGTCCAGGGAGAAAATGAGGTAGGAAAGGCCTGAACTACAGAGAGAAGAGTTCTCTATTTAAAAAAAAAAAGAGAGAGTTGTTGAAGACTGGAAGGGATTGAGTCAGACGTGGTGTCTTGCCTCTCAGAAGGATTTTCTTCAACTTTGGGGCCACACTGTCAGCCATTCAGAGAAAAGAAACTGGAAAACAAGTCATCCATCCAAGAAGCATTTGACCCGTGCCTAGGAGGTCCTCACACGTCTTCCCTCTGCCCTCGGAAACATGCCCTGGGGCCTGGGGGTGGGAAGGGGAGCGGTAAGGGAGGCCCTTATTTGTATCACTGGCCAATTTCCAAGATGTCAATCCTCTACCACGACCAATTTCAGGCTACTGAAGGCTTACAACCAGCTCCCCCAAATTCCTGGATATTTAACAATTAGCTATCTCTGGCCAGCATCACAGGGGCTCCCCTAGAAAGTCTCAGTTTTAACGAGGTGTTGGCTGAATGCAGAAAACACGGGGGAGCGACCCCTGAAGACACGACCTCCTCTCTTAGATTCATGGTCTGCACACAAAACGTCTATATGAACATGCCGGCTAAATTTGCTCTCCCCAAAATGACCCTGATGTTTCGCTCTATGGTCCACTTAATAAACGCTTATTAAGAAAATGAATCAATAAATCTCAACAATGCCACAATGAACATGCAAACCCCACCTTGTATTTTCACAGATCTTTAGTTTTTAAAGCACTTATATAATTATTAGATCATTTACACCCTAATCGCTCTATGAAATGGATAAAGCGGTTATTTATTATAATCCTCTGCAGACAAGAAAATCGAGACAGAAAGATTAAATGATGCAACTGAGATCACGCAGCTAATGAATTCCAGCGTCAAGCATGGATTTCGGCTTTTCTGTTTCCCCCGATCCTTCCCCTATACCTACCTCCCCACCAACGGCCCAAAGAAGTCATTCTCAAGAGTAAATTTCACCTGAATTTTTATCAGAAAATACCTTTTCCTTCCAAAGCAAATACTTTCTGAGATCCTCCAGATTGAGACGAATTTCACGCCTGGGACTTTCTGGAAACAAAAGCGTCGCCCTTGGCGATCCTAAGCTGGAGAACCGGCCTCTGCATCTCATGGGCCGTTCCTGACCCAGCACCTTCTCGTCCCCCTCCTGCCCCTCGGCAACCTGCCATCAGTAGCTCTGGCCCCCGGCCGCTCACATCACAACCTCTGGCCACAGCACGTGGTCCAGGCCCGGCTGGAGGAGAAGCGGGGGGTACTCATCCCGCCAAACCCCAGTGCCAGGGCCCCCTACGTCCCTGCCCGCAGATGCACGTCAGTCCCAACGTCATCACGTTCAGGCCCCACTAGCCAGCTCCAGGGTCCCCTCCAGCATCCTGCCAGGTGTTCACAGGGTCCCAACCCCACCAAACAGAGCCTTCAGAGGCGGCCTGGCTCCAGTGTGTGGGGCGGAAAACGGGGAATTTGAAATACTTGCTTTCAGGGTAATCTTGGAAGTAGCAGATTATTTTTCGACTACTAAAAACTGAACTTGTAGACTGGAACTTTCTTGGGTGAGTTCAGGGTACATCTTCCGGGACTAGACTCTTGAATTGGCAGGTGCCCTGCAGAGGAGGTGGGTCGTGGTCCCGCAGGGGCTTCTGTCACGCGGCTCCCGGTCCAGCGGGCACCCCCATGGGGGCGGCCCCGGAGAAGGGGCGGCTGCCTGTCTAGTCTTTCCTCAGTGTCATGAATTCAGAAAAAGGGGTTAAACCCCTAAGGCCTAGAAGCCCTCCTGGGGGAAGTGGGCTGTGGGCCCAGTGGAGACAGAGGGTGAGGGCCTGGCTCTGGCTTCCGAGGACCTGGGTTCAAATCCTGGCTCTTCGTTCATCAAGTTGGTGGACGACTCTCCCTAAATCTGCTTTTCCTGATAACAAGAGAATCAACCCAACAAGAGGTTTATGTAATTTTTTCGCCTATTTCATTATTTCTTCAGGCAGGGCTTGATAGAAAAGCAGAATTCAGACCAGAATTCAGAATGAGTGGTGGAGGACGCTGGGAGTGTGCTGAAGGGGCCTTGGATGTGTCCAGCATCCAGACAGGTCAAAGACCAGCGGAAGAAGAACCCATAGGAAAGCGGGAGGCCTGGTTATGGGGGTCCTTGCTGCCTGGCCCAGGAATTCTTTTCCTCCTGGAGAGAGTAAGGAGCTGCAGAAGATTTTTGAGCAGAGGAATAAGCATCATGAATTCAGCAGATTACCACAGTCTAAAATAACCACTGCAGGGAATTCCCTGGCGGTCCGGTGGTTAGGACTCCACGCTCTCCCTGCTGGGGCCCCGGCTCGATCCCTGGTCGGGGAACTAAGATTCTGCATGCTGCGCGGGGCGGCCAAAAAATTGAAAAATGAAATAAAATAACCACTGCAGACTTCAGCGTGTTCAGGGTTTGAGGCTGTGTCATTTCAGCGTTTCAGCATGAACAGGAGTATATATCTGTTCATTATCGTTCATTTTTATTACAGCCTGTAACTCACCTGTCCCACGTGCGCAGTCTTACTATAACTAAAAGTTGTGTGTTTACCACGATGTTCCTTTTCTTTATAACAGGTAGCCACCGACCCTTGTGAAAATCTGCAAACCCATTGTTTGTGAATTTTCTCCCCTGGCCCTTAGTTACAGCCACACCTAATATGGGATTCAGAGGCCAGAATGCAGCGCTGAAGAGAGCGGCTTCCAAAAGCAAACTTCCTGGGCTGGATCCTTCTGTCACTTACAAACTGTGAGGACAGCTCGGGTTAAGACAGTGAAGCTTCCTCAGTGTGTTTCCTCATCTGTAAGATGAGGATCTTGACAGCACCGATCCTGGGTTGCTCTGAGGGTTAAAGTGGGTGACGCAGGCCCCCAGCCCCGGGTGGGCTCTTCCTCTCACCGTTACCAGCATCATCAGAAGTCTTGGTTGGTCAGGGTGCAGGGAATGGATTCCTCAAACCAGTTACTATTCCCAATGGGGCTGAGAAATACAGAATGAGGCAAGTTTAAGGCTGAAATTGATCATTGCAGGAGGGTTAACAAACAGTGAATCATTCAAGATGTTTTAATCACCATTTTAATACACTCAGAGCTGGTGTGTAAATCCAGACTAAATCAAAGAGAGGTTGTGGGCTTCCCTGGCGCAGTGGTTGAGAGTCTGCCTGCCGATGCAGGGGACACGGGTTCGTGCCCCGGTCCGGGAAGATCCCACATGCCGTGGAGCGGCTGGGCCCGTGAGCCATGGCTGCTGAGCCTGCGCGTCCGGAGCCTGTGCTCCGCAATGGGAGAGGCCGCAATGGGAGAGGCCACAACAGTGAGAGGCCCGAGTACCGCAAAAAAAAAAAAAAAAAAAAAAAAAAAAGAGAGGTTGTGCTGTGGCACAGATTCACACTGAAATTCAGTGACACATGGTAAATGCAATAAAAGCCTGCATCTTTCTGTACCTTATGGTCCTTTTTTAATTAAATGCCACTTCTTCCCTCTCACTTCTTACAGTCTTTTTCCTGGGGTATTGGATGCTTTTCTAATAGATTATCCACTCAGTGTTTGGCATCTAGGCATAAAAGGTGCATATGACGTAGACTTTAGACTCACCACCTCTCTATGCTGTGTCTGTGGACTCACCACCTCTCTACGCTGTGTCTGTGGTTACTATACTCTTAACACTGAATTGGGATGGAAATGTTTGATTTTGAACTAGTGAAGGACTATAAAAAGATGTCCACCTACAGTCCCCGTTGTGTGTGTGCAAATGATATTTAAAGCAACAGGTCTGAGTTCAAGCAGATGTGCAGTTTTTGATGCCTAACTGTTAAAATAGCAAGCAGACATCACACCCAAGTGCCCGGAGCCCTGGTCCGCCCACCAGACAGGGCAGAGTCCTGGGATTCTGGGCGGGGTAGATTGACACCAACTTTCATTCACCTTAAATGATTTGGTGATTTATTAATAACTGTGGTCGTTTTTGGTTGCTTTTTATTAGTGATTTGGTTTGGTTATTAACAATGGCCAGAACCAGAGATGAATGGCTTCTTTCTTTTGGACCTAAGCTAAAATAATAGCAAAACTACAACTTTCTCTTTTGATATTTGAAAATGCAAATATTTTGTGGGTCTGTTAAGATTACTTGCCCTTATTGGAGCTAAGTACTACATGGAGCTAAATTAACACGTTGAACTTGGTTCAGGTTCATTTTCCTAGGAGTTCACTGTGGAGTCATGCAGTTGAATTTGAATTTCGGAGAACATCATTATTTACTTACTTTTTGGATATTAGAAATATCCTAATGTTAAATGCTGTTCATTCAGCATCCAGTTAATAACTTTGCTTCTTTGTAAATATTAAGTCCTTATTGAGAAGAATCTGAAGCTTCTGAAATTTTAGATAAATACCATAAGGTATTCAACTTCATACTTTAAGTCTTGAGATAAGCTAGTAAATATGGGTGATTGGGCCTGTGTCTCCTGTCTCTCCAGCACAAAAGGCACTGTAAGTCGTCACTTAACTTGCCCAGGATATAGACGGGAGTACTTCCCAGAGAAAGGAAGGAGACTCCATTCTTAATGCCCTCGGAAACATTCTGGTTATTCATGAGTTAACTGACAGGCCCATAAATAAATTATGGATGCATTTTTAGACCACTTTGCTAAGAACAAGAATGGCAGAAAATATCACAAGGCTGTCAAATCATATTAAAGCTCAACTACTCGCCATATTCTGTGGGGAAAACTGACAAACTATACTTTTGTCACGTATTAAAACATATTTTACTGATTGGCTGGTTGGAAAAGAGATTTATCCACAACTGTTGTCTTTGCCATGACGCTGCGTCCCCCCCGATGGCTTGCTCTTCATATGCTATGTACGGTTCAGTTGGGAACATATTTCACAGACATAAATATCATCCATTAGGGCCTCTAAAAGTGAAGATAATATCATTTTTAAAGTGGATTCCATTATGGAGAAAGCTGCCCAGGATGGGGAGCCGTGTCTAGGCACCATCTGCTCGTCCGGGCCGGGGTCCCCCCGCCACTTCTAATGCACCCGCCGCCCCACCCCCGCGGAGCCCCAGCCTTCGGGTCCCTCGCTGTGGAAGCCAGGCCACGTGTCTGCGCAATTGCACAAAGGAAGTGATTTAGGACATTACAGGCCAAGAAGAGGAGGAAAAAAAATCAATATCCATCACCATCAGAGAGAAGTCTTGTCACCACGGCTGTGAACTAGAACCGTCCTTCCCCCGGCCTCCTCCATCTCCATTGTGAATCCCACAGGAAAGAAATCCCTTTCCCCGAAACCCATTGTGCACCTACATCAGCCAAGCCACCGTGAAAACAGAACCCCCGAAATATCGCAGATTCACCGGGTCTGTATAAACCTCCCCTATCAACCTTTCTGCCTGAGCCATTTATTCACTCACAAATACACAAATACTCACCAAGCACCTACTGTGTGACAGGCGTTGTCCCCCAGTCCTCACTCCACCGAAACCTTTACGTGGAAAATGGTTCTTTCCCCAGCAGCCTCACACTGCAAGTACAGGCCAACATGTGACAGGGCTTTTAAGGCCTCAAAAACAAAAGGCAAATTTTCAGTGTATCTGAACAGACTCTCCAGTTTGGTCATTCACTCTTGCGTTTATTCAACCGTGTTTGTTGTTGTGTCTCGGCCCTCGAAAAGCCTCTCGGTAGGAAAGACCTTCCCACAGATCCTGTTCCCTTGCAAGTTACAATGTCACAGCAGATCCTAGGTGGATACAGGAGGAAACAGCCCTGAGAACACAAGTATTCTGAGCCATGGGAAGGGTCTGGGCAGGAAGGGTGATGGGCAAGCCTTCGTTCCTATAGGACAGATGCCAGGAGAGGAGTCTAGAAGAGGTAAGTGCTGTCAGAGTCCTGACTGGGTCGGATACAAGTGGCTCAGTACCTCGTATCCCTGGCTGGGAAGAACCCTGCCTGGGGGCACGAGACAGAGACTGAGTAGCTGGAATCAGGACTCAGATCTGGGATCCGGGGTAGTACAGGACCAGACCTGGAATTTGGGTAAAAATATGGAAAATTTCCCCCAAACTTAGGCAAAGGATGCAGAAACCTAGCACTAGAAGAGTCCTGGGGTTGGGCAGGCAGGGACTGGCACAGCCAGACAGGTGCTAGGACAGGTCTTCACTTCTTTCGAGTTTCTTCTCTTCCCATCTTCCAGCCATAGACAACAAGAGTGTTACTTCCAGAAAATGCAAGATAGCGATCTGTATCAGAGACTTGGTTTTTCCCTCCGTTCTTGGCCTTTCTCCAAAGATAAGGAAGAAAAGCTGCCCCCAAGAAATTCTCCCCGAAGGACCAGCCAAAGGCTCAGAGAATCAGGTCTGGTAAGTTTTGGTTCCAAGTTCGTTCCCTTGGCCACTGCTACAGAGAAAGTAAGGCATCGCCGCCCGCAAGGGTGGATTTGAAGTCTGGAAGTCGTCTGTTTACACTTTTAGAACCTAGGAAGATGTCAGTGATCCTACTGAGGCTGCTCTTTTCACGGTCCCCCTAAAAAGGGCTTCCCTGAAAGTAGACGAAGAATCCGGAAGTGTGGTTGGGCTAAAACGCTTCTCCACCAGACCCTATCTGGCCATCCTGAGTCCCATTTCTTACTGATGTCTCTGGGCACAGTCAAGAATCAGGGTCACCGTGAACTGTCTGGATCAGCCGCACTAGAGTTAAGGATGAAAGACCAGTTCCTCAGGAAACCTCCCTCTTCCTCTCTCTGCAATTCTGAAGGCCATGGCTCCTCTGTCAGAGGGCAGGGCCCAGCGTGTTAGTTTAGGTTCTATTCTGCAGGCCATAAAAATGGCCTCTGATGAACTCGGCCCAAATGGGGAAACCTGAATTCCCAGTCCTCAGGAGAGGCCGGGGTTGGGGCCTCTGCGAGACTCTCTGCAGTGAGCGTTCATGGTCAGTTCCTGGGGCTCCTCTCAAGGGCCACCGTCAGATGCTCATGTACACTCACCTTACAGGTGCCCAGGAGACAAACTCCCTGCCCAGTTTTCAGCTCGTGCTCACACAGTGGACTCACCTGTTGACCAGGAATTTAAGATACTGTGATTAAGCCAGTCAGTTGCACGTGCCTACTACCCTGCGGGCAGGAAGTAGGATGTTTCCTTAATGAAGCCGGGAGGCGTGGCTGGCTACACAGGTGGGAGCCCCTTGTATCGTCCTCTTGGCCACCAGCGCAATTTACACTCACTTCTTCCTTCTGGGGCCGCCTGTAACAGAACGCAGCTCCCCTGCGAACAATTGCCAGTGTGCTCACTTTCTAACGAACGGAAGAAAAATCCAGAGTCACACACAACTGTCTGCCCTGCCGTTGATGCCATGGGCTCATGGCTCTGAGTCGAGGATCTGGACGATGGGCAGTCCACCGTCATTCTAACACCATCCTGCTGCCCTGCTGTTTGGCAATTCATGGAATAAAGGGCAATTTTTCCCAACACCAATACATGCTATAATTTTTTATAGTAAACAGAAAGAGGAAACACCTTTTAAATCATATGAAGTGGTAAGAGTGAAGCAAGGTAAGAGCGACCCACAAAGCCTCGTGGCCGTGGCTGGTCGCCAGGCTGGTACCCAGTGCATCCATTCTCCTCACCCAGGTCTCCAACTGCTGCCGTGTGCTGGGGTGCTTTTCTTGGCAGGTGACCCAGCGTTGACTTCTGTAGGGTCTGGGGCTCTGTTGTTTCTACATAGGACCGTATCACAGAACGTGTTAATACAGGGAGGGACCCCACAGAATTCCCATATTCCACCCACATCCCTCACTTCTATTTTGAAGCAGAAATCTTACTTCTCCTATTTTCCAAGTGAATCTTTAATTACCTGATGGTCTAGTTGCAGACACAGCTTCCAATTCATTGGGGGAAATCATGTAGCCTGGAATTCAAGTCCTCTCCTGAACACTGGCTGCTCTGGAAACTAGAAACCAAACGTGAGAACTTCCCAGTAGACTTGATCTTGAGACGGGCATCTCCTTTTCCACCGCTGTGCCCCGTAGTGTCAAAAGCGGGCGAGAGGGAGGTGCTGGAGGAAAAGCAGTCCCTGTGAGAGGATGCCCCTGAATGGGGATGGCTCGTGACACCGTATCACAGTCTCCTTTCATAAAATCCAGATTCTCAGACTCTTTCCTAAGGAAAGGCCTGAGGTGTGGACTCTGTGTGTCTCTGGACAGGAAGGACTGACACTCTTGTCCGAGGATGTCAGAGGAAACCACCTACAGCAGCAGTGTAGACCCCGAAGTGACCTTTCCCAAGGGGGCCCCAGGGGGACATCATGGGGCCTCTGTAGAGAGGTGGGAAGGAGAGGTCGGAACCCAGACACAAGGGCTGGCTGGAAAATGACCTCAAGACTAACCCACCGTCTTCTAAAGCAGAGTGTTGGTGTCCAGTCCAACCCTGGAATCAGAATATCCTGGGGACAAATGGAAGAGAAGCAAAGGCAAAAGGACAGAGGAGGGACCCTGTCCCAGGAGGCACCGGTGGAGGAGAGTCTGGTTCCAGTCTCTCTGTGCCACTTTCCTTTTTAACTGAAGTACAGTTGATTTGCAATGTTTGTTAATTTCTGCTCTACAGCAAAGTGACTCAGTTATACACATATATACATTCTTTTTAATTTCTTTTCCATTATGTTTTACAGGATATTGAATATAGCTCCCTGTGCTCTACAGTAGGACCTTGTTGTTTATCCATTCTGTATATAATAGTTTGCATCTGCTAAGCCCAAACTCCCCATCCATCCCTTCCCCCACTTGGCCACTTTCTTGAGGAGCAAATGCCAAGTATGTCCGGCTCACACCCCGATGAGCCGGCCTGGAACACACCGTGGATTTAGGGGTGAAATTAGATCACGTAGGCAGCCACCCATTCTGCCTTTGTCTGAATCCGGTGGGGTTTTCACAAAAACCCATTGGTCACTGTTACAATGTTACCCCTAGACCTGTGCGTGTGCGCACAGGCATGCGATTGGCCAGAGTAGGGACTGGATTTCGGGGCAATGAGTGGGGTTGGTGTCTGGTGATGGGGGAGTATGTTTAATCCTCAGACAGGACAGTGAGCTCCTCATACCCCTTCTCCTGGATGCTGTGTGTTCCAGTGACCATGGAAATCACTGATTTGTGGGGCGGCTATGGCTACGCCCTTTGTGCTCTCCACATTTGCCTGCATTCCAACAACTGCCTTACGTTGAGGAAAAACATGTAGGGAAAACAAGAGTATCTACTAGACACATTGACATTTAAACAATAAACACACTGCTATTAAGAAGAAGGTAAATTTGGAACCGAAGCCATTTTTCTCTGCTTACATAGAATTGAGTGGCTCCGATACCACAGACGAGTAGACCAGAAGCTGCGCTGTACTTTTTGGATTTCACGTGTTGGAGAGAAGCAGCTGAAATCAAAGGCCCTCAGAAATCTTGTTGATGTATAACTTAATTGTCTTTGGAGCTAGAACACTGACCCAAGTGGGTTCTATGCTGGTTTTGATTCCCCAAGTAATTTGAACCCTCAGGAAATCACTCTTCAACGGCCCTCTTTATTCCGTCTGAGATTTATGTGGCTTGTTTTATTAGTTTCAATGCCTATTGTATTCAGAAACTTTGAAGCCATTTGAAATACATTCTGGGTCTTCAGAAGCGAAGGAGTTAGAAAATATGGACTCAGGGTTTGTCCACAGCATAAGGGGCTGCAAACCAGGGGAGCAGGCTGTGGGGGATCTTGCCTGGGAGCCAGAAGGGCGACACTAGGGCGATAGAGCCTGTTTGGAAATGCAGGGAGGATTCCCGGCCCGGGCAGAGGTGCTTTGAAGTGATGGAGCAGGCACTTACCGTGCGTGCCTCATGCTACCGGGAAACCCACTCAGGACTGAAGTCCACATGGATCGGGGGCTACTTACAAAAACGTGGCTGCGCTGGTTGGTGACAGGACTTCTGAGGTCAGGTTGCTCGGGCAGACAAGGCTTATTCAGCATTTACTGCCAGGTCTGCCCTGCGCTCTGCATGTGTGGGGTTCATGTGCGTTCTCTCCCCGGGAAAGGATGCCGAGCTCCGGGTTCACGTCCAGCTTGGGGCTGGGTGGCAGCTGCAGGCGTGTGGTGGCCTCGGCCAGCTTCTCGGGGGCCCTGTGTACAGATGGAGATGCCTCCATAGACGGGGTGTTTGAGAAATACCTGTCGGTTCACTTCTAAAGAACCATCTTCCCGAGCTCTCTGGGAAGCGGGAGTGGTTTTGAGTCAGGAGAGGCTGGGGCGTGAGGTCAAGGCTGAGATGAATTGTGGCTCCGTGACCCCAGGTGGGGAGTGGAGTCAAGCACCTCTGCATCTATCGGTCTGTGAGATGTGAGGATGCCCACCAAGCAGACCAGGTAAATCCCCGTGAGGTCCCTCTTCGGGGGTGGGGGCCCTCCGTGGGTGCACCCTCTTCCCAGAGTGACGGCACCTCCCCTGCAGGCCTCCAGAAACTTCCTCGTGTGCCCCCCGGGGAGACCAGCCCAAGGGGTCCGGGTGAAGACTGAAGCCAGAGGAGGTTCTCACTCCTTCCAGGACCCACCCAACTGATCCAAACACAAGGAAAAGCAAACCGAACCCAAACAAAAGATGGAGAAACTCTCTCCTGGCCAGGCCTCACTTCTTGCCTCATTTGGTGGCTCCAGACTGATTTTTTTTCTTTCTTTTGCATCCAGAGACGAGGTGATGCCGTCGGAAGGGCAGGGAAAGCAGTGTCCCCCAGGAAGCCCGGCCAGTCTCCCGAAACCCTCCCTCCTGGGGCCCTTCCCTGTCTGTGCTCCTAGCCCAGGTGGTTCGAGACTCAGAGGAACATTTCTGCCCGTCTGACCTCCAAATACCAAACTTCAGAAGGGTAACTTCCCACAGCTCACAGTGTTGGTCTCAGGCGCTAAGTTGAGCTTTAAATCCTAGGGATCAACAGGTAGACAAATGAAGTAGCGTTTTACAGAACGGTGTGAGGACTTAGAGCGATGTTTCCCTTTCATCTCCCGGGGATATAACTGATGTTATGCCTTCCCCTTCCTGAGAATTGAGCAAAGGAGTTGGGGTGCTGTGTGTTTCACAGGGGGAAAAAGAGAAACAATTACAGACTGAGATAATCCCAGTAAACAATTATTTGACAAAATTATGAATATACGTAGATTCTCAAGTCACATATCATAAGATTATTAAAGTGCTGGAATTTTGAATAGTAAAACAGACAATGGACGATATTCAAACTTCAGGTAAATAAAAACAATCATTTTCTCTTGCAGTGGCAAATAGTTCAGTAAATATATGGGAACAGTGAGACACTCCCATGAAAAACATTAATTAAGTAAATGCCATTCGGAGAGACTGTGGGGAGGACACAGAAGCGAGCCTGCCTCTTGCAACCCTGCCAGCTCTGCTTTAAAGAGAGATTCAGAATTTGAAAAACAATAGATGTGTGTATATGTATAACTGCATCACTTTGCTGTACACCTGAAACGAACGCAACATTGGTAATCAACTAGACTCCAATATAAAATAAAAATTAAAAAATAAAAACTTTAAAAAATAATAAAGATGGATTCACATTGTCGGTCTAAATAGATGTGTTGGCTGTGCCTGGTCTTCCTGCTTGAAGGTCCTGGGTCCCCCAGGCAGCAGAGAGCCGATGAGAGAGAGGGCTTCACGAGGTGGCAGAACATTCCAGAAGGGAGATGGATGGGAAGGGGATGCTCTGAACAGGTGGTGTCCAGAAGAGTGTGTTGGAGTCAGGTGGGCTGCCTTCCAGTTTCTGTAAAACACCAGAATAGATTCCCCTAACCTTTTGTATAAAGCACCATGCCCATAGAGGAAAAAAGAATAATTCCTTTCTCTTGATATAACATTCTATCTGACTCTTTTTCTTCTCAGTTTGAAGTTTGTCTTCTCTTTTGGAAGCCAGCCCTGCCAAAGTGACGCTTCCCCATCAGGAGTCTGACCGAGGCTTAGAACCCTCTCTCTCTGGCTTGCGTTGGATTCACTGTCTTGAGCTAAGGTGACCACTATGGTGCCAGTGACTCATTTGTAGCCGCGTATTTTTTCCTTGCAGTTAATGGGACCCTGGACGTCTTACAGGCTGGAGCACTCTGAAGGGCCGGCGAGAGGAGGCTTGGCCCCAAGGGCATCACAGCTCTGCACACACTGGGTCGTTCCTCCTTGCAGGACTGGCCTGGCACATGTTTCTAAAACATCCACAGTAGCCACACGTGTGGCTTTCATTTGTTTGTGTTTTTATCCCCTTAATTGACATTTTAGTCAATTAGAAGCTACCTATAAAATGGGGTTGCTACAGTCACCCGCAAGTCGATGGATTTTGCCTTGAAATTGACCCCCTGCTGAGGAGCCACTTCACAATGTCACCCCTTTCCGACCAACCCAAATCTTTATTCCCGTGATTTGATGCTTCCCTGGTACTCCTCTCTTTCTTTGTTATCAATCCCCAAGAATTCTCATTGGAATCTGGGGCTTAAGTCGCAAGGATCTGAGCTTCACAAGATCAGGATCTGTGTTACCCTGTGGGTGTCACCACCGGGCACATCTCCCGGGGAACCCACAGAGCTGGGCGGGCTTGCATCACCCTGAGCCCCGAGTGTGACCGGAGGCGAGGCAACTGTCGCTCATGAGGGGCTCTGTCAGCTCCCCCCAGACCTCTCCATGAGGCGCCGGGAAACCATTTTCTCTGGATTCCAGCTCTTGCCGGGTGTAATCTAAGGCCTTTGGTGCTGTCAGAGGTAACGTCTGATGAGTAGACGGATAGAGAAAGTAATTAACAAATGTTTGCCGACTGGCCACATGATTATCTTTGCAGCATCTGGCCGTGGCTGGAGCTGGCTTGCAGGGCTCGTGAGACCCCACGGTCAAGTGTTCAGGAGTATTAACACCACAGAAATGGGCGAACGCTATGAATCAAGCCCCCACCCCCGCCCCAGCCCCGGCCCATTTCACCTGCACGTCACTGCGACACCACAGTGGCATCACGGTGCGCTGTGGATCTCAGGTGACACCAAGTCTGTCAGTCCCGACCCCAGCAGTGTGGGGTTGTGAGGGTTTGATGGGCATGATCTGATCTATGCAACATCCAGGTAAAAACAAGCTGTGTAATAACAGGCCTCTATCTTCTTTCTTCAGTATCAGCATCTCTTTAAGCCAGCTTCCTGAAGGTGTTAACTGTGGGATCAAAGGTGGGAACAAAGTGCCCTCTTTCATCTTCTGAGTTTCAGGGGCCCTACGTTCCCACCGTGAATTAATATGCCCCTGTTTATTTTCGCTCTTTGGCCTCAAATGGATAACAAACATTTTCTTGAGACAATCCTCCAGGAAGGGATTTAGTACACTGTTTTAGAGCCAGGTAGCACGCACACACTAATAGATGTATAGTCATCATAGATTCTTTGAGAATTCTTAGGGTTCCTTAACATCCTTGAATTTTGTTGATTAGATCCAGTTAATTAAATCAAATAATTCTGGTCCTTCTCCCTAAATTGTCAGATATTTCAGATAGACAGATTATTTTGAACTAAAGTGTCTAGATTTGCTTCCCTTGCCCACACGATTTTTCCTGTTAAGACCTGGTTTGGCTTATTTGTCCTTTATTGCCTCTTCTGTATAATTTTCTGGATTAACTTCCCACAAGACAAAAGCCCTCTGGAGTTGTTCTTGGTCCCTAGAGCCTTGCTGTCTTGTTTCTTGTCTCCTCCGGAAAGTTGGAAGAAATTCCCCTTTAAACAATTTTAGATTAGTTAAAGGAAAAACCACCATTTTCTATTTATAACTCCATAGCTCACCAGCACATCAAACTATGCCTGAACCAATAAATGTCACTGGGGGACCAGTTGCCAACCCCAGACCAGAGCCGCCTGAGGGATGAAGAAACAGACCAGAGGCCCTGCCTCATTGGCTCAAGTCACCAGGCCAATGCCAGGGGCCCGAGTCACTGCCTGCACACCCACCTGGACCCAGCCCGCTGTCCTGAGCAGCTCAGACAAGTGTGAGGAGATGTAGCTAAGCTTTCTGGCCTTGAAGATAACCTTTTGATGCATTGCTGGTAGGAAAATTAACACGGGAGGTCACCGAGTACAGTGGGGTCCTGATGTGGGGTCTGAAGGAGCTGCAGCGACCAGAGACAAAGGCAGACGGTCACCCCGGCCAGGGGGGACACGTGTGCCGGGTCTGCTCATTGGACGTTGCCATGACCGCAGGGCAGAGTCCTGGCAAAGGATGAGAGTCATAAAGGCGGAGGGGGACTCAGCCGCCTGCAAACAAGTCCTAAGTGGTTTCAGGAAAAAATGAAATCAAGGAACTCAGACACGTTTGCTGTGGTCTTTCCCCAACAACGGAGGTAAAGTAAAGGAACGGCAGCCATCCGTGCACAGAGAAGAGTTCGGGCCTGTGACTGGGGGGCTCCAGGGGATGAGCTATAGGAAGGGAGAGGATGGGGGCCTGTCTACACTGCACTGGAGACTCGGGACACAGCATCACTGGGGCCCAGGACAATTTATGGGCCTTTTGACGTCCTTCAGTTTTTTAAGTCACTTGACATTCATGACAAGATGCAGAATGCCATCTACACGCAACTAAAATAGATTAAAACACAGTCTCAAACGACATCAATTCCCAGCCATCCCCCAGGAGGTAGTAGAGTGACCATCCGTCAGAGAGATCACCCCAGTGAGGAAGGAGTAATGTGCACACACGGAGACATACCTTAAACGTAACTGTGCAGAGCTTGTCAGCAGCAAACAAGGGAAACGAGGTGATGACTTAAGGAGCCTCTCATGACCTGGAAGCACTCCCAGCTGCTGCCTTTGGGATGCAGCCTTTTATGTAGGACCCGCTATTTCTTGCAGGTGACTTACTTAGAAATTAAGGCTCTATGACATTTCCTCTTCTGGTCTTTTGTACCCTGCGTTTTCTGAAACCGTGGTTCTTGAATTCAGTTGGCGGCAAAATTAGCAGAGGAGCTTGTTAAAACCACAGATTCTTAGGGACATCTTGTTGGAGAATCTGATTCACAGGGTGAGGGTGGCCTAGGCATCTGCATTTTCACCAGGCTTCTTGGCAAGCCTCACGTCGGTGGTTAAGAGACCACATGGTGAGAAACATAGCTCTGGGATGCAGGGGTCTGAGTGGCCGTGATGGGAGATGTTGCAGGTCAGGTTGTCCGGAGTGGAGGTGGGAGGGCATGTCTGTGGGAGGGGTTGGAAGAGAGTAGGTGGGCAGAGGAAGGTGGGGGGCACTCAGCCAGCCCCCAGGGGAGCTGGAGTGGGGAGGCCCCTGTGAGTTGGAGGCAGGGACTGGGTCACATGAAGGTGCCACATCGATCTATCAAGGCTCCTGGAAGGAGCTGTGACCGTGAGCAGGGTAGCTTTACTTGCCGAGACAATTCCCAGCAAGTCAACATGAGCACTGTCTGTAGGCAGCGCTCCCCAAAGCTGGGGACCAGGATCTTCATCCTGGTGTAGACCTGGGCGGCACACTCAGATCCATCACAGCCAAGGGGGTTGCATTTGGAATTCCTGCTTGAGCACATTTTGTTCCTCCCCGGGGTTTCCTTCTTTCCTTCTCTTCAGCTTCTCTTAGACTCACATTTTCTTAGTTTAAAATACAGCCCCCCTTTCCCCCCCAAAACCTTTCTGCACCACCTTCATCTCATGATCAACTGCAAATAAGCATGCTTATTTCTCCTGTGATGTCCTCAGTCATGAGTGGTGTGTGCATTACTTATCACTGATACCACAAGTATTCATTTGTCCTCAGTACGATCCCATTTTTCTCAAGTAAAGAACTTAAGTCATTAGGGTCCAGACCTGAATTCCGTATGAGGACATGGAAAGTCTGTTCCTTTTAGGAATAAGCCAGGAGTAGATGTGTCCCTGAAAAGCCGTAGGACTTGGGCTGACCTGGGCAAACCCCATCCCGAGAGCAGGCGATGAGGAGGGCCCTGGTGAGGCATCTCTGACACATTGTGGTCCCGGGAGATTGAACTGGCAACTGGTCTAATGAGTCACCTTATGGCAAATCCAGCTTGAGTCATTGACAGAAATAATAAAAGGAGGCATATGTGGATTCAATTAAGCGTAGGGGAACCCTGATGGGCACACACAGGAGAGGCTGAGAATTAATAACTCGTGAGCATGCCAACAAGGAAAACAGGAACTAAAAGCAGATTAGTGAGCAGTGATTTGTGTTAGAAAAGAAAACTCGTGGTTCTGGATGTTTGCACATCTCACGGCTTTCCTGGTGTCCTTCAGCATCACTCTCTTTGGTCCCTGCAGCCAGTCAACACACACCACCTGGGCACGTACTGCGGGGCCTCGATCCGGGACTGCAAATACTAGAAATAGGAAAGGTGGAATCCGAGAAAACATTAGGAGAAAACTCAGTGCCCACGTCTGGGGAACCAGTGTTGCTTAGACCTTGAAAACTACCTTTACTTAATCTTAGAACATCCTTGGGATGCAGACAGTGGAGTTGGTACTACATGTTTATCCCATAGATGGGGAAACAAGAGCACCCTTCATTGATCGATACATGGCTTCCTTGTCGCATACATCCTTCCCAAAAGGACCAGGACAGATGGCATGATTCCTACTGCTATGTCCCCACAGCGCTGGTGGAGCCTGGAAGTTAAACCTCCAGGGAGTTGTCAGTGAGACATAATTCCTGTGGCCACGGTGGGCTTGGGTCACATTCAAGTTCCTACAGGAGAGGATGTGTAAGTAACTTCATCCCTATAACGCTAATGGGCATTTAGCATTGCCAGTCTTGTAGTATTATTTCTTTTTCGTAGATGTGTCCTAAATCCTCAACTATATCGTGAATCCAAAGGAGGAGAGGGGCGTGACTTGTCTCCCACCCGGGTCAGCCCTTGTACAGTGGGTGCTTGGTGGTCATCACAAGCGGAGTTAACGTGTCTTAATAATACGTCTGCACACAGAACTAGCCATGTTGTTAATGGTTGTAATAAACACATACTCGTGAGCTGTGGTCATCGTCATGGTCAGCAATCGGAGGTGCTCATCCAGAAGGCAACCCTTGAAAGGCCAGTGGTTTTCACAGGCAATTGTCCAAATAAAGACATAATGAGTCTGGAAGAGCCATGTACATATTTTCAACAGATTTCGGATGAAAAGAGACAAAAGAAAATGTGGAGTGAGTGTGTGTGCATGTGTATTGCGTGTGTGTGCACGGGTACCTGCTTGCCTTTACTGTGGTTTCCAAAGTGGCTTTTAACAGAAACTTTGCAAGTCTGATCTGCTTAGTTTAGGTTTTTTTTTTTTTTTTTTTTTACCATCTTTATTGGCTTAGTTTAGGTTTTGACTGTGGTTGAACCCAACGCCTCCGTACTCGCTCCTTCTGATGTTTTCACCCTTGCATGCTTTCCAATCCTACATTACATGTTGGCTGCAAGATAACAGAAAAGGTTAAGTTTGCAGCGATCCATAATTATGGAGAACCAAGGCTTCCACGCCAAAGTAACAAGATTAATACCTTTTTGACAGAATTTAATAATATGGTTTTATAATATTTAATTTTGTTCAGAAAATATCTCTCAGTAGGAAGCCTTTTTTCCTTTACTTACCTAAACATTATTCCTTTAAAACAATTTCCTGGCACAGAGAATTTATTATGTAGACTTGTGATCTTGCTCTTATAGGCCTTGTGGGGAGGGCTGGATTAACTTCGAGTTAATTTGGACATTCAGCTGAATTTGACAAGCAGAGTTGTCAGCCGACTGTAAATAAGGGCAGTTACATCTGGATTTATCTTATTTTACGGACAACTGATGGAGGGGAACTTTGTTTTAGTCTCAAATAACAAGAATTCTCTCCACTTCCGTTTCCTTTGCATCGAGGTTGGACACAGCCACGTTAATTGGTCTCCCCCGTGGGTTTCAACAGTCACACTACATGACAGAGCATTTCTGCTAAATGACCTAATTACTCGCTTTAACACCCCAAACAGTGATTTACATCCATTAGGAAATTCCTGGTGGAATCTTCTTGCTAAAATCCTGGTGGTAAAACCAGTGAACATATATTGGTTCTGTTGAATCTATTCCAATGAGGCTGGAGGGGGTTCTTAGTAAAGAGGAAAGAGGGAAAGGGTTCAGCTTCCTCCGAGCAGTGATACCGGTGGATCAAACAGTCTTTCATCACTATGTAAAAATGATTTCTTCCGAATGATCTAAACAGAACGTTCTCAGAAAAATTGCACAAAACGGAAACGACAGTTTCTGGATTCTCCATTGGCAAGAGTCCTCTCCCCGCCCCCCGCCCCGCCCGGTGCCCAGTGCACAGGAGGAAGTGACACAGTAAGTACCGATGCCTGAGGGGCTGCCCTGGAGACTCCAGGCAGGGGCAGGAGGACCCGGGCTCAAACTCTGAGCCGGTCGTCACTGAATCTGGTACTTGGCTGAGACCCAAATCTGACGTTCCTTCCCCACCCATCTTTCCTCCCGAATTGCTGGTCCACACATACCCCACTGGCCAGGTCCAGATGTGGTCATTTCAGAGGGAAAACTCCTGTGAAGACGTCAGAGCTGGGGAGAAAAAGCTAACAGAGAGGCCGGTAGTATTGGGGTGAAAAGACTGGGGCACAGCTCACCTGTAAGAAAGGATCCTAGGCTGGGTCACTCTGCACTGGGGGCTGACTCACTGCATTGTCCCTCCCGGGTGCCGGGCGCTGTGCCGAAGGCTTTGTGGGCATTCTTCCCCATCCTCACAGGGCCTCTCTGAGTTAAGTTAACCGAAGGGCCATCGGAAGAGGTCCTGCAACTAGGAAGTGACAGGACTCGTTTTTATTCCAAGAAGAGTAAAATAAATATGGAAAATCAATGAACGAACTCATCTAGTCGTTTCTGTATTTGAACTCCAGCCCTTTCAGAGGGTCCTTGTGATGTAGGGTGGTGGCCGCTGTGCTGAGCCCCCAGGCCCCCTGCACAAGCCAGACACAACCTCCGCCAGCCTCTCTCACTGGTCACTGCAGTGCCGGCTCACGGCCTGAGCCGGTAGACGTGGTGGCAGTGTGGGTGCCTCCACCTGCTGCTGACATCAGCCTCGGCGACAGGGACCTGTAACTCTGTGTTTCCTGGACACAACCAGTGTTGGCACAGTGTGTGTCATCCCCCAAGGGAAAACAGTCAAGGTGTTGACTGTAGCTAAGGAACAGCCGAGGGAAGATCGGGCATAAATCCTTGACAAGCAATTCCTTCCTCCTGCTAAGACACAAAAATAAGTTGCTGCCCTCAATGCCCCTTCGTCTGATGATTACATAATTAAAACTTGGCCATTTTTAAACTACGGCTGAGCTCCCACCTGGGTAATGTTATGTAACCCTACTGCCGCGTGACCGCTATGATTTATGACTCAAAAGACCTTGTGTTGAGCAGCATTTTGTAGCTCATGAAAGACTGTTAACTAATTATCTCCATGGCTTACGAACTGGACTCCCGAATGTCCTAGGGGTTTTGCAGGCGTGTCCTAGAGTTTCGAGGGTAAAGGAGTGTCCGGGGGCAGGGTTTCAGGAATCCCACCCGCCTTCAGCCTAAGTGGATCTGCTTTATGTGTTGGACTTCCTCGTGAGGTTTTCTCTGAAGAGTGTGGATTCCTTGATGAGTCCAACTTTCATGATTCACTTGGGGACGGAAGATGGAGCCCTCCACCCGCGCCGGACTCGGCAGAGGAGCCCCTTGTATCTGAAGTGTTTCTTAGCCTCTGCACTGCCCACCCCAGGTGGCTTCTCAGCATTGTCCTGATGGTAGTTTTCCAGTGAACTTAGACAATGGCCTGCCCCAAATCCTCCAGGATCTCATCATACTGCTCACTTTTATGTGACCATTATCTCCCTGCTGCTGTGTTCTGAACACGCATGCCCTGGATACCAGAGCAGAAGCAGCAGCCAGCTGGGGTGAGTGCAGAGGATGCAGCAAAGCAAAATGACAGTCGCAGCTCTCTTGACGGCAGTTTTGGGCATTGTATAATGTCCTGTTGCTCGAATCAGACTACTTTTTCTCTTTTTAAGTTGAAGTCTAGTTGATTTACAACGTCGTGTTAGTTTCTGCTGTGCGGCAAAGGGATTCAGTTATACACACACATACACCCTTCTTCTTCTTCTTGTCCACTGTGGTTTATCCCAGGGTATTGAATATAGCTCCCTGTGCTACACAGTCAGTCCTTGTTTTCTATCCATTCTCTGTATAATAGTTTGCATCTGCTAATTCCCAATCGATCCCTCCCCTCTCCTCCCTCCCCCTTGGCAACCACAAATCTGGTCTCTATGTCTGTGAGTCTGTTTCTGTTTCATAGAGGAGTTCATTTGTGCCATGTTTTAGATTCCACATATAAATGATATCATATGCTATTTTTCTTTCTCTTTCTGACTTACTTCACTTTGTATGATCATCTCTAGGTGCATCCGTGTTGCTGCAGATGGCATTATTTCATTCTTTTTTATGGCTGAGTAGTATTCCACTGTGTGTGTGTATGTATATATGGACACTTAGGATGCTTCCATGTCTTGACTATTGTGAATAGCGCTGCTAAGAATATTGGGGTGTGCATATATTTTTGAATGACAGGTTTTTCTGGATATATGTCCAGGAGTGGGATTGCTGGATCATAAGGTAACTCTATTTTTAGTTTTATTTTGAGGAACCTTCATACTTAGTGGCTGCACCAAGTTACATTCCTACCAACAGTAAACTACTTGTATTGTTAATAGAAAAGAGCACGTGCATCTAAGATAACTCCATCGCTGGACAGTTTCTATCAGTGATGATTAATGAGTCGTGGTTAATGATCACAGTAATACAAGTTACCTTTAAGAACATAAATGCTCTTTGTTAGGGGTATTAATAACAGTACTGGCAGCATCGTGATCTATTTAATGCTTACCATGTACCAGGCACTGTTCTAATCAGTTTGTTGTAATAACTCTTTTCATCTTCACGACAACCCTTTGAGATCAGTACTACTAATAACTCAATTTTGTAGGTGAAAAAATGGAGGCACAGAAGTAAAGGAATTTGCCCAAATCCCCACGGCTAAGAATTGATAGAGCCCGGGGTCTACCCAGACCATCTGCCTAGCCTCTGCCATGATCATAAATCATGAGATCATGATTGTAATACAGCAGAGAACCTTGCTAGTATTTAACGGACCATCTGTTTTTATCTGAAGAACAGGGAATTCCAGGATAAAAGAAAAGAATGCTGGTCTCCCTAGTTCTAACTACGTGTGCATCTCCTTTAAAGGGAAATTTTGGCCAAAGGAATATGTTTTATAAAGATCAAGTTTTAGCCCTCTCTTATGTTCTGTAGTTAAAGACCAGCATCTGGCTGGGACCTGCAGCATTTGCCTGAGGAGGTTTCTTGAAGGCCCAGGGCCATGGGAGGCAAGGCCACAACCTGTGGCAGCCACTATCCCTAGTCACACACAGCAGTGTGACAGCGGTGGACTCGGGCTCTGTCATGTATGTGGAACAAAGAGATTGGACGGAGCTGTCTTGTACTGACTGATCTCCTTTAGATGGTACAGGAGATCCCCAGGCCTGTGGTATCGCAGTGTGTATTGGGATGTTCGCAGTAAACGGTATCCACCCAAGCAGCTGGTTCTGCAGTGAAGCCGACTATACCTGCAACCCCCATCCCACAGCAGGAGTAGCCAGTGGTGACCCCAACTTCTATGCAAACATCCGTGTGTATTTTTGTGTCTATTTGTGAAACTCACTGGACTGTGAGCACCTCGGGGCAGGGACCCTCCATGTGGTTTTTGTCTTTCACATGCACAGAGTCCCTGGAATAGGGTGGATGCCCAGTAAATAATTCCTAGGAAAATGGATCAGCGAGTGGAAGTTGGGAGGGAGGAGATCCCTGGGATTTAGGGGAACAAGTTTATGGATGAGTGATGTGAGCTCTAAAGGGAACATATGTGGCTGTATTGATCCAAGGCTCCCCTTAGGGAAGGTGAACTTCTTCATAAAGATTCCTTCAACCAGCAGGCATACAGGGATTTTAAGATTTTAATCCCCCTTTAATATTTCCTTCCACAATTTTAAGAGCGCTCTAGGACATCCTAAGGGTGGCTAACCAAACGTGAACGGAACACTCACAAGGGCTCCTAGGGAGGGATTTCCACTCTGGCTGTTGTGTAACCGCTGGTGTTAGACCCCTCCCTCTAAAGACAACTATAAAACTGGTGGGCAGGCATCAGGGGAGCAATGAGGGCAGTGAGACTGGCAGGCCTAGGACCTGACAAGGTTTTGGCGAACCCAACAGAGAGCACCAGGTCAATGGTGGGCATTAGGGATCCTGCACGAGCTAGAAATGGCCAATCATCAGCAGGAGACTTCCAAGGGAGGGCATGTTGAGGTGGGCCCTGAAGACACTGAGCGAGCTGCTGCCAACCAATGCACTCACTTGAGAAGGAGGGCAAGTCCTTGTTTGAAGGGTGATCTGAGCAGCACACTTCCATGGCTTCCATGGAGGCTGTACAGGAAGGTATCATGTGTATGTAACTGGAGCCCCAGAGGGTGGGAGAAGAAAGCATAGGGGCAGAGGCAATCTTTGGAGAGATACTGGCCAATAACTTTCCAAAATTCTTGAAAGATGACAAGTCACACATTCACAGAGCCCTCAAAAGTATTATCAGGGCAAAAATAATCACAACGACACCAAGTATATCATAGTCAAACTACTAAACATTGGGGACAAAAATGAATCTTAATAGAAACCAGAGAAAGTAAGCATACCCTTCAAACAAGCAACATAAAGATTTTAAATGACTTTTCAATAGAAACAATGGAACCTGGAAGACAATGGAAGGGCATTTTGAAAGGGGTGTGTCGTGACGTCCCATATCTGCATCTGGGTGGCAGTCACACAGATCTGAGAACTTGGTAAAAATGGACTGAGCTGTATATTTTAAATGTGTGTACTTTCCTGTATGCACATGATACTTTAATAAAACTATCTACCAAAAAAGGATTGTGTCAACATATTCAAAGAAAAAGTAAATGAAAAACGTGATCTTGTTTACAGTTTTGAAAGCTACTTTGGATCCTGTGTTTAGAACTTCTTGTAAAGGAGAAAAGGTGTCAGCTGGGACCCCTTAGGAGGCTATTGTAATAGCACAGGAAGACTAGGGGGGGTTGTAGTAATAAAAAAGGAGAGAAGTGGAAAAATATCAGATAATTTTGCAGGACAGTTCATAAGTAGCTGGATGTAGAGGATGAAGGGGAGAATGAAGTTAAGGATGATTCCTAGAGGTTTGGCTTCAGCCACTGGGTGGATGGTGGTGGTGCCATTTACTGAGATGGTGATTGATTACTTTGAGGAATTTGCATGGAAAATAAAGGATCCCATTTTTGACATGTGTTATTTCAAATATTAGACACCTAACTGGAGATGGAATATCAGTTTAGATCTTGTCGTTTTTTTGGATAACTTTTTAAATTTCTATTTAATTATGCATATATGCATATATATACACCATATGTAATTTTTGTAAATGCCAAAATGTGACTATCTAGTATATACTTTCACTTACTGCAGTCTTTCTTTTCCTTCTTCTTCTTAAGTGTGACTCCTTAGTCCCCTTTTAGTCTCGACACTTGGTTATCCCTAGGTAATTGCATCAACAGCCAGGTAGGTGCCCTTACATCCTATAATCTGTATTCTGGATTATCATTTAGGGCAGCTGATCATTGCTTGTTTTGCAAAGATTAGGTTATGTTATTCAGACTTTTCGCCATCCCTCAGAAAGTCCTCATGGAAATCTTACCAAGTGATCTTGTTGAGCTTTAGTTTATTGTATTTAATAGCTGCCCTGTATTCCATGGGGTGGGCACTTTCTCTAATTTAACAACTCTTCTATTAATGGACATTTCTACTTTTTTCTACTACACTGCTGAAATAAACATTCTAGAGTATATGTCCCAAATGCCAAAGATTTTATTTCAGGAGAGGTTTTCAGGGGAGAATTTCCAGGTCACAGAGCACATGTATTTTTAACTTCAATGGATGTTGCCATATTGCGTTTTCTTCCTCCAAAACCTGTAACACTTTACAGTTCCTCTAACAATGTATGAGTACTCTTTTTCCCATATCACTGCTAATTCTTTCTAAGTTTTTGCCAGTATAATGGATGTAAAAAATCCTTACTGTCATTTTAATATTTTCTCACCATTAATAAATTTAGATATATTTTAATATATTTTGCCACTTGAATATGCTGTTCTGTGAATTGCCTATTCATATCTTTTAACATTTTTCTATTGGTTAGTCTTTATTTTTTTATTTAACTTTTAAAATCTATTTTTATTTACTGTCTTCATCAGAGGTCATTTTATACTATGGATATTAACTCATTATCATCTGAGGTACGAATATATTTTTTAAAATCTATTATTTGTATATAGACTCTGTTTATGATACTTTTTTTTTTTTTTTTTTTTTTTTTTTTTTGCTGTATGCGGGCCTCTCACTGTTGTGGCCTCTCCCGTTGCGGAGCACAGGCTCAGTGGCCATGGCTCACGGGCCTAGCCCCTCCGCGGCATGTGGGATCTTCCCGGACCAGGGCACGAACCCATGTCCCCTTCATCGGCAGGCGGACTCTCAACCACTGCGCCACCAGGGAAGCCCTATGATAAATGTTGAGCTTTTATTATTGTATATGTAACCTATTATGGCTATGTTTTCTTTTTTAGGTTTTGAGTTTCTACTCTTCCCAATACCTTTCCAGTATCTCAACCCTAGACTTTATATGTTGTGGCCTAAATTTTCTTACTAGAGTTTTATCTTTTACATTTAATCCCTTCATTCTTCTAGAACCTATTTTTTATATTGGATAATGTTGTCTCTAATTCTTCCGTATGGATCACCAATTGTGTCAGCATCATTTATCAAACAGTCCATTATTTTTCCACTGGTACGAACTATCAACTTTGTCCCGTATTAAATTCTTACAGGTACTGTGATAATTTTCAAGATTCACTATTCAGTGCCACTGTTCTCTTTGTCTACTTATATACCAATACCATAGTGATTTCATTTCAGTGGATCTGTGTTATGTTCTGATATGCAGTGATGCAAAGGTGTCTCTCCCTATTCTTGCTTTCCATAATTTTCTTGACTTTTTCTGGGTACTTATTCTTTCATATAAATGTTAATATCATTTTAGCCAACTAAAAACTTTGCATTTTACTTGGAATTACTTTAAATTTGCATTACATTAATTTGGGGAGAATTACCATTTTTACGGTAATATTTTCCCATCTAAGAACGTGATTACTATTTTATTGGTCCAGATTTAGTTTTATGTCCTTCTATAAGATTTTATAGACTTTATCTTATGGATATAGTGCCTTTCTTGTTAAATTTATTCCTAAGTATTTTATAGTGTTTGTCACTATTGTGAATATAGTTTTTTTAATTTTATTCTCATTTTCATTTTTAGGTTCTTATTGTTAGAGTGAAGAAAAACTATTAATTTTTGTATATTTACATACGTATGCCAAGATACTAAAATTTCAAATAAACTTTAATAGTTTTTTGTTTCAATAGAGGCTCTTTGGGTTCCCAGTATACAGTCAATCTCAGCAACCAGATATGGTTTCATTTCTATTTTTTCTCTGTGTTTGTACAAGGTAGTTTACTTTCTTGACTTACTGAATTCACTAAAAATGTTAAAGTGTAATTCTCTTATAGACATCCCTTTCTAGTTCCTGATTTTAATTTAAATGATTTTAATATTTTACCATTTAGGAAAATATTTGCTGTTCAGTTTTATCAAATAATCTATATTTATACTTTTTCCTCCTTTCTACTTTGTGGAAAGTTTTTATTAGGAATTACTGCTATATATTTCAAATACCTTTTAAGTCTCTGTCAATAGGATAATTTGTTGAGGTAATGGCCTATTTTGATAGCCAGAATTCTTTTTTTTTTTTTTTTTGCGGTACACGGGCCTCCCACTGCTGCGGCCTCTCCTGTTTGCAGAGCACAGGCTCCAGACGCACAGGCCCAGCGGCCACGGCTCATGGACCCAGCCGCTCCGTGGCACATGGGATCCTCCCGGACCGGGGCACGAACCCACGCCCCCTGCATCAGCAGGCAGACTCCCAACCACTGCGCCACCAGGGAAGCCCCAGAATTCTTTATATCAATCTATTCTTGTGTTCTGCCTGGTCATGGTGTGTTTTTCTCCTAATACAATGCTAATATTTTATTTATAATTTTTGCCCTTATGTTTTTAAGTGACATTAGTCTATACTTTTTATATTTTTATTGGGTTTTGTATAAAAAGTTATGCTCCTTCATGAAATGAGTTTTCTGTGTCCTGAAAGAGCTTAAATAACATTAATATCACACATTTGTCAACTTTTAATTCAACCCCTATGTGGTAATCTGTTATTGCTTCTGAGTTCTGTAGTCAAAATATGACCCAGGGTCAGTTAAGATGAAAATGTAACCATTGGCCCTAAGACACTTTAATGTCCTCTGTGTTAAATGATGCCTGGTTTTTGCAATGGGAGGCGTCCTAGGAAAAAAACCCATGATAATCAACTTCATAAACCGTTTCTTAAACTGCCACGTGTTCTTTGTGTGCAGTGGGCTGTGGGCGGCAGAGGGCCCGATCGGAAGTGGGAGGCTTGTGTCTGGTACTGACGTCACCATCTGTCCTAATTGCACGGCCTGGAATCCTAGTGTCTTCAGTCCCCTTATTTAAAGGGGAATAAAAAAGCCACCTTGGGCTTCCCTGGTGGCGCAGTGGTTGGGAGTCCGCCTGCCGATGCAGGGGACACGGGTTCGTGCCCCGGTCCGGGAGGATCCCACATGCCGCGGAGCGGCTGGGCCCGTGAGCCATGGCTGCTGAGCCTGCGCGTCCGGAGCCTGTGCTCTGCAACGGGAGAGGCCATGACGGTGAGAGGCCCGCGTACCGAAAAAAAAAAAAAAGGAAAAAAAAGCTACCTTACATCCTGCTTCGGAGGCCCAAGGACTGGATACAGAAATGACTGTTAACTGTCCTCAAACACCATTAAAACCAAGCAGAACTTGGCTCCAGTGAAACTTTTTTTTTTAAAAAACACCTTTCTGGCCCCCCAAGGAAAACCATTTCTTTGTAACCAGTGACTTCATCTGTCTCTATTGGGAGTTTTAGACATTTGGGACATCTTTATTGGTGGTGATATGTACAAGACAGGTAAAAAGGGAGAAAAGGCAGGTCATCTTTTGTTATTTCTCTGTTATGTATGTCCAGTATCTGCATTTTTAAAGGTGGTTTTGAATTTGAAGGTCAGCTCCACGGTGATGGTTTTATTAAAATGTTCCATGGTCTGTACATATTTTAATGATGGCTATTTCTGCGTTAGACTTCCATTGTATTTTAAGTCCTCTGGATCTCAGCTTACCACCCAGCAGTTTAAAGGCCAAGCATAATGTAGACGCAGTAATTACGCTTCTTCAGTGGCACTCAGTCTGCCTCCATCACCGCTTCTAAGAGAGCTGCCATTCCCCCTAATGGCACATTTCAGATGCCGTTTTGCCATATTCTCGCCCAGCCTACTCAAGGCTCACATTCAGAAAATGGCTCAATTAGGACCGGCTTTTGGGGTTTCCTGCTGGATATTTGGAGTTGTAAGCGGATGGCGAGACAGAAAAATGTGTGGCGTTCTTCACCTCAAGAAAGTTCACGCGGAAATGTGATGAGTGATTTTCTCTTAAAATTGGGCCCATGGAGGGGAACCTAGTGATTTGCCAATGCTCAGGGCTTGCCCCTGCTGAGGCGGAGGACACAACGACCCACAGATAACTGGACGTGGGAATACTGGGAAAGAGGGAAGGGAAAGCTGGCCCTGTGGGTGCGTGTCTTTGCGAGGCTGCCCAGACTTTCCCTTTAGAGGTCAGGTTGGCAGAAGCTGCCAGGGAGTATTGGCACTGGGGCGTATGTAAGGCAGATCTGTGTCCGCTTTTATAAAAGTGAGTTTTCTCTGTATGTGGGCTCCGTCTTCTCAACTGCTGGCTCTCAAAGCAAGATTCAGCTTTAATCTACAACGTGATGCTGTGTATCCTCTACTTCTGGACTGCGCCAGCTCTCCTGAGCACTGATGCTCATGGCTATTTGGCGGTGGGAGTGGAAACCTAGCAGGGCTTTGGGTCCAGGAGACTGGTTTGTCATTGATTAGATTATCCTGTGAATTGAATGACTTACAGGATCTACCCCCCAAAAGTAGGTGCTATGTGTGTCACCACTGAAGGTGGCCGTGAGACAGAAAACAGAGCAGCTGCGCTGGGTATGTTATTTGTTGCCGTGTCTTCACACCATAACCAGAGGGCATGGACACCAGTAGACTCAGAAAACCACAGATGCTGTGCAGAAGTTGGATTCATTCACAAGAAGACCAATGGACCCCACGACTGCACCTTTTGAGTCGATAGTCTGGTTGTTTTGGAAATATGTCATCCTACCTTGCAAATACTATGGGGCCCAACCCTGGCATTTGATAAAACTGCAGTGACAGGCCAGTGTGGGAGGTCATGCCTCCTTCCAGAGCAAGGAGCCGACGGATGGGGCTGGAGGTTGACTTGATCAAGGCTCTGTGCAGCAGTCGCTGTTCGCCTTGCACCCTTCACTCCTTCTACTTTGGCTTATCCATCATCCTGGCCTTGCGGAGCCCAGGCCCCTCTGGTTGCCCACTGTGGCATGGCCCCCAGGCCCCAGAACCTTTACCTGACCTTTGTTCAATGTCAAAAAGGCCCTACTCCATATCCTGTTTCTGCGGAGTCTTGGCAGGAAGCAGTACTGCTGGTTTCTGATAAACTCACTCCCAAGGGGGTTTAACATGCTCCTTCCCAGGTGGTCTTATCCTTGTAGAAAGAACTTCTAGAGATATCCATGCCTTTGCCCCAGGGCAAAGTCTCCTATTATGGGACTCCTTGAAACACTGGTACGTTACCTGGGAAGGCGGTTTGGACTTGGCCCTCGCCCTGGACGTCACATTCCTGAGAGTGACAGCCCTGTCACCTCTGTGTCAAACCCTGGACTCCGCTGACAGGAGCAGGGAAGGCTCTGAGCATGGCCGGCCCCCAGCAGGAGGGGCCCTGGCCTTGGGCAGCTCACACCCACCCCCAAACTTCCGGCCTAGAGATGCCTTGTTTGAAACGGCTTCTCTCCACTAACAAAGCAAACACGCAATGATGCTGCTTCATTTCTCAATCCCTTTATTCAAAGCCAGTATGAATAACCTGCCACGACTTCAGCTGTGGTCTCTCCCAAACACAGTTCAGGCGCAAGATATGCATCTGAAGGAAGAGCCAAGGGAAAGGCTGAGGCTCCAGCAGCACCTCAGAAGGGATGCGGGGTCCCAGGCCTTGCTGCCGTGCACGTCCAGGGCAAACCCCCCTTCCACCGATCAGGTTTAGGAAACTGATGCCAGGGGAACCGCACCCACAAAACGCTCATAAAATGCCATATATTTTGGGGGGTTAAAAAAGTATGTTTTATAACGGGGAGGGAGGTGGTAGGCAATGTGGGTGACAGAAAACAAGAGTTCTCTGAAGATTTTGTGACACTTACCCACCGTGCTTTGAAACTTCTCTTTTTGGGCTCCCGGCCGTGACTGGAGGACATATTACAGCAGAGAAACAGCATCAGAAAATGTGAGGGGCGTTGGAAGCCCTGAGTTTTGTCAGCTCCGGGCACAGGGCAGCCCCTGGAGCCTCGGTGCACAGTCTGCCTCCATGACTCTCAGATCCCGTGTCCCCTTTCCCTGCTGTGGTCCACACCTTCAGGAACTACTTTTCCGGGTACCTTTGCCCTCTGGCCTCTGGGGACTTTGGCCAACGGGAGGCACAGGTGGAGACTGGACGGCAGGAAGTGAGTGGAAGCCACGCCGCCCCTCCCCTCTCTCTGCTTTGGGATGCCCCTGTGGCTCCCCGTGCCTCTCGGGTGACCCAGACTCTGGCCCCTGGTGCCGCCACCTCCTTGGTCATCCTTCCCACCTGTTGCCGACACCCGGGTGGGTTCCCCACACCCCGTTTGCCCCCCGGCACTTACTTTATAAGCAACTTCGTGTACTAATGTTCTTCTGTCCGGAGACCTGCATCACTTCTGCTTTCCTGACTTGGTTTTCTCGCGTGGATCCCGGAGACCCACGAGCTAATGGAAGTGGACGTGCTCGCAAAGTGAGCCCTAGTGCAAAGGCGGGAGCCGTGGGACGAAGTCTCAGTGTGGCTGTAATGAGCGGCCCAGGGAGGCCCGTGGCTGCCTCCTCCTCGAGGCTCAGCATCGCGTGAGCCTGGCTCTGAGGGTGAGGAAGAGGAGGGAAGGGGCCATGTGCCTAGTTCTCCTCCTGAGAAGTCACCTTGCAGCTCGTCCCCCCCTCCTCTTCCTCTCCCCCTGGGGGACTCCGGACTGGCGGGGGGTGCACAGCGGAGGGCCGGGGAGAAGGACCGTTTCTTTACCCCTCCCGCCCCCAGGAGCTCGCCCCGAACAGGGAGGGACCTGACGGTCCAGCTAAACTGCCGGCAGAGGCCTTCACGCCTATTGGAAGTCGTGCTCCATGTTCCCCGAGTGATGCAAACAGCCGTCTCCCTGGGCTCCGTGCGTCTGCATACGGATGCCTCCTCTTTCTCTCCTTGCTTCTCTCCTCTCTCCCCCCGCCTCCCCTCCCGTGACCTCGCATCCACATCAAACCCGACTGCAAGAAAGGATAAAGGCCTGCCACTTCCGGGTGGGGAGCAGGGCGTGTCTGCAGCCCCCCGTCTGCCCACGAAGGGCCAAGGTAGCCAAAGCTCCTTCCCTTTCAAGAAACCTGGCCGCCGCCCGCGGCCCTCATCCCGTCCCCGAATTAGAGATCATAGACATCCCGAACAAAACTGGTAGATCCACGCCGGCCGCGAAAGACACACCCCCTAATTGCTGATGTTTCCTTTTTGATAACTAAAAAGACGGTGCACATTAAATAGAAGGAGATTTAATTTCTCGTTTAAATACAGCTGCTGTGATTCTTGTGCACCACACAGCTGGTGCGAGGCTGGCACAGGGCCACGGCCGAGAGGCTCCGTCACGTCTGCGCTCATTGTCTTTCTGACACACGCACGCAGAACATCTTGGCGTGTTTGGGAAATATTTTTATTCATTTTCAGGTCTGCACCGCATCACAGAGGGACGCGCCTCGCCAGCCCCACACCTCCAAGCTTTTTGCACCTGCCAGCCTGCTTGCTTTCCCTCCCTCTGGCAGTGTTCTTTCTGCTGAGGAAAATCACTCGTTTTAGCCTTTCTTTTCCCATTCTGGGCAGGGGCAGGCCCGATTGAGTCTGCCTAATATTTCCTAGGCTTGTGAAAAAAACCTTTTTTTTTATTTTTTAAAGAAAAGGACCGATCACATGTTTTTATTTTGAAAACCACGAGAGTGAAATTTCGGGTTGGCGTCTTAAAGGGACGTTGCCCCTCCGGGGGAGTCGTCCGGGGGAGTGTCTCGGGGGCTGGAGAGGAAGAGAGGCTGCTGCCAACTGGGGTGTCATTGCCGATTCATCTCAGAGTGAAAGTAATCTTAGAAGATGCAGGACAAAATTAGAAAGATTAAAGTCTTCAAGGACGTTCTGACCACTTACTTTAATTTAGGAGCGCTCCTCCAGGACTGAAATAGTTCCTGCTCGTGTTCAATAAAGGAGAATTGTTGCCGTCGGACCCTCACGGGGTCCTCCCGTCTGAGGACTCTCCTCTTGGGAGGGTTTAACCGTCAGAAGCGCGGCAGACGTGCTGGGCTTGGCACACTGCTCTGACTCCACGGTGTGAAGACAGGCGGCTCAGTCTCACCTCCCGCTGCCCCGGGAGATCAGCCTCAGCCTGTTTCCTGGAGACCCGCCCAGACCCCTAAACACAGCGCCGCACCCTCACCCCCGCTGGGCTCTGCAGAAGCCCAGAAGCTGGCGGGGCGGGATGCGGTGGGCGGTTCCTGGATCGGCCTCCCAAAGCGGCTGGCAGAGCGCAGGGAAGAGGAGGCAGCGGCCTGAGAAAGGGCCCGTGCCGGTGACGTGGAGACCTTGGCCCCGTCACCTCGCTGCCGGGGGCTGCCGTAGCCAGGGACCACTGACGGGCGGTTTAAGTAGAAGTTTGTCCTTTCACAGTCCCGGAGACCCAGGTGAGGGCAGGGCCGGGTCCTCCCGAGGCCTCTCCCCTCGGTGTGCAGACGCCGTCTTCTCCCTGTGTCCTCACGCGGCCGTCCCTCTGTGCGTGTCTGTGTTCTGGTCTCTTCTTATAAGGACACCGGTCACACTGGATCAGGGCCCACCCATGACCTCACTTACCTTCATCACCTCCTTAAAGGCCCATCTCTGAATACAGTCACGGTTTGAAGCCCTGGGGGTTGGGACCCCGACATATGAATCTGGGGGACACGACTCAGCCCACAGTGCGAGCTGAGCCCATCAGGAGCTGAGTGTAGCAGTGAGCCTCCAGACAGAGTGTGTGTCCAGCCCATCCCAGGGCCTTGGACACGTCCCGCATCCCAGGTCCTCAGGACATAGCCTCCCGGACTGATGACATGACCGCTCTCCCAGTGAATGGATTTAACCCATGGCAAGAGGAGTGAACGGGAGGAGGCTGAGTAGAGCCCTGGACGTGGACCTCAGACCCAGCCAATCACGTCCTTGGGAACATGGCTGTCTCCCTGTGAAAGGGAGGGGCGGGACTGAGTGATCTCCAAGGTCACCCCGTGGTGACCTGACTCAGGAAGAAACACAGAATCGGCAAACTAGAGCCGAGGGCCACATCCGGCCCCTGACCCGTCTTTGCAAATAAAGTTTTATTGGAACACAGCCACACTCACTTAGATATTATTTTGCTGCTATCATGGCAGAATTGAGTAGCTCTGACAAAGGCTGTATGGAACGCACAGAGCCTAAAATATTTCCCACTGGCCTTTTATAGTGAACGTCTGACTCGGAGAACAGACTCGTGGTTGCCAAGGTGGGGCCGGGGCCTGGGAGGGGGAAGTAGGGGAGGGGTGGAGTGGGAGTTGGGGATTAGCAGATGCAGACTATTATATAGAGAAATGGATGAACAAGGTCCTACTGTAGAGCACAGGGAGCTATATTCAATATCCTGTGACAAACCATAATGGAAAAGAATATAAAAAAGAATATATATACATGTATGTATAACTGAGTCATTTTGCTGTACAGCAGAAATGAACACAACATTGTAAACCAACTATATTTCAATAAAGTAAATTAAGAAAAAAAAAAAGAGGGCTTCCCTGGTGGTGCAGTGGTTGGGAGTCCGCCTGCCGATGCAGGGGACGCGGGTTCGTGCCCCGGTCCGGGAGGATCCCACATGCCGCGGAGCGGCTGGGCCCGTGAGCCATGGCCGCTGAGCCTGCGCGTCCGGAGCCTGTGCTCCGCAACGGGAGAGGCCACAGCAGTGAGAGGCCCGCGTACCGCAAAAAAAAAAAAAAAAAGAAAGAAAGAAAGAAAGAAAGAAAACATCTGACAATCCCTGGACTTAGAGCAAAACTTGGTCAGTTATTGGTTTTTCTTGGGAAGGTGGCAGTCTGGCAAAACTAACTTATGAAACTTCTGTGGGATGTCCTTTCATTTGCTGTAACCTGCAGTGTGTGTTTCAGTCTCTATGGCTGAGGTTGCACTTTCGGGGGCCACAGGCTGTCAGTCGTGATCTCGGAGCCCCACACCATGCATCATCTCCCCACCCCCAATCCACCAACCAGTAGCAACGAAACCCAGCACCAGTGGCAAAACCTAACCTTTATTTAACTTCTTTTGTCGTGAACAAGCTGAAAAAAATTTTGAAGGAATTAATAAACCAATCTTTCTATTTTTCTTAATTAAAAAATTAGAAAAAGTTTTTAAAATTGCT